>NW_020455523.1:558344-818687 GCF_003342845.1 Nothoprocta perdicaria | reverse complement strand
TAGGTATCGACACGGTCTGCCGAGGCGCCGGCACCTAAAGCTCTTATTGGCCGGCATCTCTCCGAGGCGGCGACCAGTTCCCTTTTGATCTCGTAAACCCCCTAGCACGCTTCAGCGAATCACGTCGACAATAACATCATTTTTCATCTTCTATGGRCATTCTATTCACTCGACAGCTTAGAGTCGACCTCTTACTCAAATAAGAATTAAAAAAAACAGGTTGCTCTGAAGAAAACAGGCTAGGTGCTATGCATTTTATATCACACTTTGGTTTGGGTGAGTGAATATCTGTTTTCTTGTCAAAATAGGGCTGTTAGTTTTTTTTTTAAACGCACATTTATATATACATTTATACATTATTATTATTATACATTTACTCTCATTTATATAAATATACATTTATATAAAATGCCGATCTCCGATAACTATCCAACATAAATACTTAGAATACAGGTTCTTGGAACTCGGTCTACCTAACACCCGAAATCTGTGTCCAKACACATCAAGTCTGGGCCTTCTGGGTACGCACGCAGGACACGRGCACAAATACAAAACTGTTATTCTAACAGACACCATTATTCTAATAGGCACTAAAAACATCTGACCSAGTATTTCCRATYGGAGCTCCATCGGCTACAAACCTGCTACAGATTGCATATGCTTCTGTTATTCTTTTAGAGGGTTCGATATTTACTCCAAAGAACGTAAGGGTTACGCATTTCTCCGCTTGGAAAACCTAGCGCTAACAAAGCGAGGGGAATTCAAAAGCAGAACAGGTACATTAACTGAAGGACATTTGAAAACATGTTAGCCTGTTAGGGAAGAAAAAAAATAAAAACCAAACACAACAGCCCCTCAACSCAACCCGATCCTCCCCTTCTACCCCAGAAACCACGCAAGCACTAAAACACCACATCCACGAGGTCTAATTTAGACTTTTCCTGGAAGATTTCTATTTTAATAGAAGCCCTGCAAGCATTAATGCATACGACTGAGCAGGGTATTTTACTTGGCTCACATGATTTTCTTCAATGCAACCAGGGTGATAAACAGTTGAAATCATCTATTGTGCAGGTGTACATACTTTAAAAACTTCTCTTTGTATGCATACCTATTAGCTGATTAGCAAATTCATACTACAAAATGTAAGAGCACCTAGAGAGGCCCCTCCAGTTAGTTCCAATAACAACTCACCACCTAAGCACACCTTTACCGCTCTCTACTTGCCAAAATAATCGTCACTGCTTTGGGTGCACTCGCCACCTGCCTGATTTGGAGCCCTTCTACGGCCACAGTCCCGTCCGGTTCCATTTATTGATGGACACCGTGACAGTGCCGGGGCTACAGCCACGCTGGAGGTGGGTGTGATGGACATCACGTTAGTCAAAAAGTGCTAGTTCTCACAGAGTTCWTTTTTTCCTCCCCCCTTACCTTCTTAACCCCCTCACGCGCCTTCAGCAAACGGTGGCATTTTCTCTCCACTACAAAGGACCCTGCTCTCAAGAAACACCTCTGCTTCCCTAGGACACTGGATTGTCCCCCCAATGTAATATTCAATGCCATGACTACAGTTGGCCAAGTCCACAGGACAGCAGGCACCACAAAAAGCACTTCCCCCCTCCCCTCCACCGTGAATCGCTAGTGACTAACGCGCAGGTGGAACAAAGAAGCATTCCTACCTACGACTAGCAAAGYGACATAGAACAAGAAGCCGGAGCAAGTTTTGGGGCGGACCTGAAGACACGTCATGACAACGAGCGATGCCGAGAGAAAGCAGACCAGARAGCCACAAGAGGTTACAGAATACGCTTAAGAAATAATCAAGGGAAATGGAAGCACGCCATCAAGAGAGTCAAGAGCTAAGAAAAAAATCAAACCAACAAACAAGAAAAACCTGTCCACTCCCAGGCAGGAGACATTCAAGACATGGAATAGCCAAACATAGAAATCTTTAAAAGGAGGAGAGCAAACACAAACTAGGGAAAGCTGCAGCAGCTACAGAAGAATACACAATACAGCTTCTTAAATGCTTTGTGCTTACTTCCTCTGTAAAGCATCGGGTGGATCCTTACCTTGTAACAAGCAAGCTGCTTTTTCSCCTTCCAAAGCCTTCCGGACAGCGTTTCGTGGGAGAGCTTGTGCTGTCCGACCGTGAAGTACTTTAAGCGATGCCACTTGCACCTGTAGAAATATATTAAATTTATCATCTCAGGCATTTACCTTAGTCCATGGAACAGTTAAGAATTTAATTCAACCTCAAGAAAAATCCCTTTCGTGACTGCAGACTACCACTGAAACTGAAGTTACGACAAGCATCGTTGTCCTTCTCCTACTTGAAGTTGAAAATCCCACTTCTTGTTTTGCTATTGAAATGGTGAGATATCCTTGCCAAGAAAAGCTTTCAAAACTTACTCATTTGGTTCAGGCAAGTGAGATCACTTTGTGTTTCTGCTAAAAAAAAATAATCCTCCAGTATTTTTATCAGTTTGCCACAAACTATATGCAACGAATGAAGCCTTTCTTAATGGCAAGAAATCGCTGCCACCTGRCCAACTATCCTCAAAGGCATAAATGGAAAGCAAAAAAGAGTCCRCAAAAGATGACTATCTGCTCTTTAAGAAAAGGGGCCCGAGTGCACAACATTCTGATGGACCTACCTTCTACTTGCTTGGGATTTTGTAGCTACAGGGCAGGGAGAAAACAAAACCAATCATTTCCATTAAAAAAAAAAAGTGCACTGGAGAAGCCTATTCTCCAAGCATGCAACACTCAGCCCACTTAAGCCAAGAACAACACTTCACGGACTGCAGAGCAGCACCATGTTGCCCAGCCCAAGGTCTCCCTAGATCAACTTCACTGAAGAACAGGGAGCTTCTCTTGAGGCTTCACCGGTGATTTGATAACAGCATACACATGGAGGTGGGCAAAGCCAGCTGACCATCCTCTTCTGCTCAGGGTAATAGCAAGTGAAAGCAGCTGGGTAAGAGTGCAGAAAGACCTCTGGTATTCACCAGCAGTTGGAAGAGAGGGAGAGAGAGAAATACATATAAAACTACATATAATAAAATAATCCTTTAAATGCACAGGAAGAGACCAGATAATTAACTGCTCAGGGAAGAAAGCAAATAAACAAGCAGAAACAAAAAACAAAAAACCCTATGGCATTAGATAGTTTGAGGATACAGCAGATTGAGAAAGAATGAGAGTTATGGATTATTACAACAGAAAAGAGAACATTTTACGCTCCTGTACTTCACCCAAATCTGATTTTTTTTTTTTTTTTTTTTTTGCTACTGCCACAGTCTGCCCCGTCCACTTAAATACACCGTAAAATTAAAACAATACAGAAGGCTAGCGAGGACAGTGACGAGGTACAAAATCATTCAAGGAATTAACAGATGGCCCCCGACTAGAAAAAGCYAACAGAAAAGCAAGTGAAAAGGCTGCAAAAAATGCTTATATAAAAATCAAAGATTGACAKACACCTTTAATACATACCAACACCTTTATGATTTTAAGAGCAGRTTGCAGCAGGCGCTRCCTCAGATCGGGCACCCGTTCCCACRGGGCGTCGCAGCAGCCGGGAGCTAAGCGTTCACGTGGGGTCMAAGTGTTAGGACCGGGAAAGGGAATCCACCCAGGGACAACACACAGAGATACCAAGCTCTCCCTCAGGGCCACCTGAAGTCACTGACACGGGGGAACTGCACCCACGTGCATTTCTCTTTAGTCCCTTCACACCTGTTTCTGCTCCCTTGGGCAGAGGGCCCTGCTTAGGGTGCATGAGGGGCAACAGGTAAGTGCAGACACAGAGAGGACCCCGCTCAACACATCGGGAGTCCCCAGGCTCCCGCACCCACGGAGCGACAAGGGCATTTCTGYGAGGGGCTCTGGTCCGACCGTCAGCCTCTCCCACACCCGGGGACCCTCCTGCTGCCCACACAGGGCAGCAGCCCAACACAGAGGACACCTCTCCCACACAGCAGCCTCCCTYAGGCCCCCAGGAAGCCCAATAAAAGAGGCTCATGGGGGGCGGTGCCCCCCAGCCCCRCCGTGAGTGGGCAGAGCTGCGGCGAGGCGGGACGGGGCGCAGCTGCGGGCGAGGGGSTGCACCGGGGCGGCTCCCTCCCCTCCACCTGCACGTGCCGAGCACAGATGGCCTGTTGGGTGAGCGGCAGAAACATGACCTGGAAGCCGAGCTCAAACCCTGGGTGCATCATTAACCGCAGAGCCTAGAGGCTGTTCCACCAGCTAACACTTACCAGATTTAAGATAAACTGCATTTGAAATGGTGGCAAGTGCGTGTTGCTCCAAACTTCTTGATTCTGTAAATTTCTCACTGAGCAGCTGATAAACTTCAAGGAAAAGCTGAGTAAAGAGATGCCTGAGAACACAAGATTTTGTAGCTTCTTCCTTTACGCCAAGGGAGAAGGCGAGGCCCATTCGTAAGCAATCCTTGTGTGGCTCAATAGGGCAGTGTCGTTCGGTCCCAGGWAAACTGTGCCAAAATAAAATCTCATTGAGCCATTTTCTTACTCCCCCYCCCTCCCTTCCTGCTTTCTTTCCTTCTTTCCTCTTGTTACCTTTCTTTTAAACATAAGGGGACATTTCTCTTATTGGTGGATTTTTATCTATATCAGTCATCTCAAAATCAATGATAAATCACCGTGAATTTATGCCATGCTGGATCATCATTGTTTTATTTTTGGTACGCTTTGGGCTTGGTTTTGACTTTCCSGATGCCAGGCTGCCCCATTTTGGGGAAGACGGAGAGGGAAAATCACCGGGGGATTTCTGGCTTCCTTCTGTCTAATCGTTTTTTAACGATGCGACCTCTAGCCATCTTGCCCATCCACTGCCCCCAGAGGCAAAACAGTCCCCATGCATCAGGCACTTAAGCTGTACAGCACATGGCTGTTTGTAAACCCCAAAAAGCACCGATTTTAGGGGAGGATCTGGCTACCGTCCGCAAATCTGATAGAAAAGGGCTTTCATTTGTGCAATGCTACAGGGGAGGGAAACCCCTCCGCCCTATCCAGCTTTGCTATATGCTGCAGATCGGAGCGCTCCGGGTTAATTGGTGAAAATGCGATTAGCAAAATTGTCCTTGCAGCAGCGGCACATGCAATTTATCACCTGCAAAATGAGGGCAGTCAACCCTGGGAAAGGCAGAGGCCGGCCCAGGTTCCGAGGCACCCGAGCAGCGGGTCGCAGCCCGGCTCACGGCCCGGCTCCGCTCTTGTCCCGGCTCACGGTGGCGAGCGGAGCTCGCTCCCTGCGCAGATCCCCACCTCTTTCCCGCACAGCGCTCTTCCCAGCGGCGATGGGGGGTCGCTCCTGTAGGAGCCCCCCACGCAGAGCGTTAGGGCAGATGGGGCGATCTTCTCCAAGGGGACCGGCATCGCCACGGGGCTCTCGGGTTGGGAGCGAYCACAGATCCCCGGCTCCCTGCATCAATAACCACTAATGAGTCCTTTATTTTTAATGCAAGCACTGCTTTCCCCAGCATCGCTTCGAAGGCTTTCGAGAGCTGCTGACACGTTCAAGGGAGTCCAGCAGTGCACTCGGACTCCGCCTGCCCAAATGCACACCGGTACAAGTCCAGTGTCTAGAAAGCCAGTGCCGCTCGGGGCCTCGGTAGCTCCGGAGTTATGCTGAAAAGCAGCTCCAGGCACTCAAGGGGGTACCGAGGCGGGTCACTCCGTGCACGCAGGTCCCCAGATGCCCCGGACACCAGCCGTGCAATGACATTTGGGAAATTTTAGATACRGAGCTCAGAACCTACCTAAAAAGATCTACTTATCTTTTTCTATTTTATGACATATTCATTTCTTGATAATGGAAATTATGACTACTTTAGGCAYGGATCACTACATGTACTGTACACTACACATGTTCAGAACCCCTCCAGAATTCCTTCTGACTTGAAACTAGCTTTGAATCGCTGATTGTGACATTTTCCACAAAAGAWTTCTAGGTACTTTTGACCTGATCTTTATTGCTGAGGTCACCACCTGGCATAAGACAACCCTGAGAGCACTTTCTGAACAGGTATTTCAAMCTATGTTAATGCAGCATCAGCTGCAATTGCTTTCAAAAGGAGACTTGGCGGAGAGGTTATTATAGGAGAGGAAACAAACCTATGACGTCCATTTTTTTTAAAATTTTTTAATACAATATTCATTCATCCTCGAAAACAAAAACATGCTTGCGGGTATCTCTTCAAAGCAGAGATGACATCTTCAAGCACAAGACTGACTGGAAACCAAGCCAAAAATACTACGTGCTCTCGTGCTCTCTATTTGGGCTTAGCAGCGTCTGGCGGCCCGCCCTGTTCCGCGAGCCGGTGTCAAGTGTCCTGAAAAATGGGTTTTCCTTCAGGGTTTTGCATTGCTCCATGTATCTGAGTATGGCAACTCAAGATCCACCCCATTACATTATCAAACCTTAAATGATCTTCTGCACACGAAAGGAAACGGCACCGTTCCGATTTCGGGAATTATCTGTGTCGATGATGYGGTATCTTTTCTTTTTGTCAAAATCGGCCCTTAATCGGCACACGTAGCACAGCTCGGAAAGAGGATTTTGATTGAATGCATTTTTTTCTCTTTAGTGTCCAGAAAGGCATTAGAACAGAGCTAAGGACTCTCATTTTTAAAGTTATATAGTTACTCTGGGGCGAGCAGCTCCCTTTAAATGCAAGTCATAAATAGTTCATTTGCTACTACTGGCTATTAGCTCGTAGTTAGGAGCTGCCGAACTGCCTTCCCCAAATGAAATGCTTATGTAAGTCACAGCTCCTGATATCGCTTATTCAGCTACATCCCTCTAATTTGAACCAATTGAGTTAAGTAATATAGTGTCACAGGACTCGGGCGCAGACAGTTTTKGCTGTGAGTCTAGCTCCTCGTCTTTAATTATCAACTCACACTAATCACGATTACTGTCAAAACTGACATCGATGTATGGCCGTATTTATCTTGCTCCTGATTCTTTTTTCAATAGGCTCATTTACATGTGGCGTCTGTTTTCTATGTTTATGCCCGATGCTCATTATTCAAACTAATGCCGCTYCCCACTCCAGGCCTTCCTCTTCCCCAAATTTGCCGTTGCCCTCTTTCCTTATTGACTTTTAATTTATAGCACCAATCCCATTATTGAACCGCTATCACCACCATAATACTGAATCCCTAGCGTGCACCCACGGATTCCCTCGTTGGCCGCTTTCCTCTTCKCCTCCTCACAGTTCCTCCTGAAAAACAGATTTCTTTTCATTGCTCCGCGCCATTGGAAGTGCCAGGAAAGACTAGGATTTTACCCCGCACGAATCCAAATTCGGTTATTCTGAGGCTTTCAGACTTCCATCTAGTTGCCGGTGATGCTATAGTATTGCAATTTTACAGCTACAGTCTCTTGATATAATAAATAAGACAGCATTCCCATTAATGAGACTTTATAAGCAGGAAGACATAAWATACCTTTAACATCCCATTGTGTTTCTTTTTGTTTGCTTACTTATTATAGCTCTTTTCAGTATTTCATTTCTCTCGTTACTCTTTCTTATCACCTCAATACATCTAGACATCTAGCTTTCTTCTAGTCCCGACTTCACCTTAGATTTCTTTTTCTCCCTTTCGGGCCGCACCAGCTCTCCCCGTTTTCTCCTACCTTTGCTATACTTTATTCTTTCAAACTCTCTGCTCTTTTGCTTCTGCCTCGCTGCATCTTTCTCTCCATGAAGCTTGTCTCCTTCTGGTGCTTTATCTGTTTTGTCTTCCTTTTTCTCTGTGTCCRGTTCCCATCCTTCTCCTCCTCGCTCTCTTAGCCCCAAAGGCCTTCGCCTCGTTGATTTTCTCGACACCCAATCATTAACTTTTACTGACTTGTATACTGCTGAGAATTATTAATATCATGGTTAGACCTTGCTACTAAGCAGAATAATTTATACTGACATTTGAGTGGAACACAGGTTGAGATCCAAGTGCCAACAGAAATACGATTTCTGTAAGTTTAAGAAGTTATGCTGCATTTTGAGTGGCTGGGTTTGCTTCATGGAGTGAAGCATGGACCAGCTAGGTGACAAACTAACACCACGTTGCTGAAAGCAGATTGAGTTTTCATAGCAAATGACAACAAATTCATTTGCCTAGGCCACCAGAAAGCAGGCGCGCATGTGAAAACTTCAGAAGTCCATAATCCTGGATAGAGCACAAGGACCGATGGATAAACTGAGAGTCTCAGTTTAAACTACAGTGTTCGCAGCCRTAGATTTTCCTACTAATCACTGCTGAAATGGGCAAATGTCTTGTGCCTTATACATTGACATGCAAGATTTTCATCACATTCTTTCAATGAAATGTATTTCAGGAAGACCGACACCACAATTTTGCATGAGGACATCACACAAACTGATACTTTTTGCTTSCAAAGTGACCCGTGTGTATTGAGCGTGCCTGAGGGAAAAGCAGATAAAATAGCCTGATGCACAGCTTAAACCACAGCCCTTGAGTGTCAGGGTAACATTTCCGCTCTTATGTGTCCTTTAGCAGCAAATCTGGCTTAAAATAWTCTTGTGTTACCACCTTTGCAACCCCTTGCAACTTGCTCCTGCATCTAGAGGGCACCTAAGACTGCATCTTCAGGCATACACTAGTGCAACTTTAACGGCATGCATTGCAAACTAGGTTACAAAAAACCCTCAAAAAAAAAAAAAAAAAAGCTGTAAGAAAATGAGTTCAAGGTTTTTCAGTTAGTGACTTGGTGCATCAGCATTCCTCTCTTGTTGGGGGTAATGATGTGCAACTCTTCTGGAAATCGTGTTGCGATCTACGGAGGGCTATCGTATGAGAACTCGGAAGATCTGTACTCGGTCTCCGACACCTGCTCTCTGCATTGCCATACATATTGAGGGATTYGAGAGGAGCAGGACTCTGTAAATAAGTAGCAGTTTCACCACTCRTGCGTAGAGAAAGGGAGGAAATTAAACGAGTCATTTGAGGCCAGTGTCAGCCTTTTCTGAACTCCAGATGTCTCTGAGTAACGCGTATGTTTTCAGACCACAAGCCTACATTTCTGACAATTTATTCGGAAGTCTTGCAGTTTGTATCAGCCACTCAAATCACTCCTCCATTCACATTTTAGTTAAATAGCTTTGGAATACTGACCTCGGGCCCGGCTGCGCTCCTGTCCTGTAATGAGGCACAGAGATCCTGCCGACGCTCGCAAGCTCCTGCGTCGAAGAAAAACAGCCAGCCTAAGTTTGCAATGGCAGTGGGAGGTTCAGCAAACCCCTAATTGTTATCTCTGCAAACGCACGGTAGAAGGTGAGGTTATTATCTGGATATTGCAAAATGTTTTCATATATATTTCAGGGGTTTTGTCGATTTGAGTATGCGGGTGTCAGGTACTTACACCCAGTTGTACCAAAACACAGCAGCTACAGTTTAATTTCATTGACTCGTTTTTTTGCAAGTAGAGTGTTGAAGATCAGGCAAGGCAGAGTTTTTTTTTTTCTCTCCCAGAAATTACCCTTTTCCTCCGCTACACTTTTACTGCAGTTTCACGCAGCGTGTAAAAGGACTTTCTGATTTCRCGTTTCCTGCTCCACACTGAACCTCGGCCTTCCTTCCCGAAGTGCGGAGGAGCAGAGGTCCTTCCGCAAGCATCAAGAGGTCCTACCGGGAGGACTGGGGTCGTCGGCGGCCGCATTCTCGCTTGTCGACATCGCTATCCATTTCCTTCTTCCAGAGTGACCTCTGCTGCAGGGACGGCTCCAGCGTGGGCTGGAAACACGTGTTTCGATATAAAGACCTGTATGGTTAAATGGTTAAATGACATACCATAGAAGACAGTAACTTAAAAGTGTGTAATGCAGGAGAGGATTAKGGATCACTATACTTCAATTGGAAATTCACAGATATACTTTTCCGACATATCAATTTGGAGCTCGTGCCTCCGGATGACTTTTTCCCTCCCTGTTTTTCTGTTCGAGACTGGATGTCCTTTAAAGGAAGCCATAATAAAACTAATTCCTATCATCACCAAGGGCACTGAAGATGAAAAATGAGAATAGAAGTTGAAATGAACATAAATATTAGATGCCAAAATATATCACTGTTCAGAATGCAGCGGGGACTGAGCGTGGCAGAACCCTGCATATATTCTGCAGCTTGTGACAAAGTCATTTCTGTTTCTTTCAGAATGATAAATAGGTCATAGAGTTCAACTGTATAATCAGTTAACATGGATAGGGAACAAATCTCAATGCAAGTATAACGTTTTCTCTTGCAGTATCAATCCTTACAGAAACAATCTGTAAGAATTTCTAAATTACAAAACTCAAGATGAGCCTAGGTGACTGAGATTTCTTCTCTCCTCAGCCATTTTTCCCTTTAAAATAAAATTTAGAAAAATTTTTACAAAAATTAAAAGAAGGAAAATGAGGGCTCAAATTTCAGAGCTTGATTTTCATAATGATTCAAGACCAAGTGAAGCTACATCAAACTGCAAGCTCCTGAGGTTCGAGTGTCTTACAGCTGTACTTAGTGTGAGGTGACTGGACGCAGCATTTTGTTGCTCTGGGTCTAAAAATGGGGCCCTCTTTTTGTACTAATTTCAGGTAACACTTGTTTTCTTATGCCCGTGACACTGTTTACAGGATTGAGTTCCAGAACAGCAGGAAAACAACAACAACCGAAAAAAACTCTGCTAACTAGTTCCCTAAAACCATACCTGAGAAGAATGACCAAGGCTTAAGAAATAGAGCTATTACAAAAAAATAGTGATAAAAATATTCTGCCAAGAAAGATGTATATAAATTTTCTGTGATGAAAAACATGCTTTCCATCTATTTTATTTTACTCTCGGTTGACAGGTATTTTCTGTGTTAACCTTTTTATAACATAATTTGGGAAAAAGACTGCAGGAAGTCAAAAAATTAGAAAACACTATTTTACAAACAAATAGGCCATATTGTTTTTTTATTATCTGCATTTACTCAAATGCTTTCCTTGGTATAGCAAAAGGTACAAAGGATTAGAAGAAAGTAAAGCTGGAAGGGAGGATATGAACAGCACAATTTATCCATTTTCAACTTCAGAATAGTAAGAACTATTTTTGTTTGAATTTTATTTTTGTTTGAAAGTGTTTGGGTATATTTATTGTGGAAGATAGTAACACAGGGGAGAAAATATGATCACAAATATATTTACGAAGAAGAGAAAAAATGCACTTCATCATTTCCTTTGCGACTTATTTCACTGATTTTGCTATTACTGAAAAGTTTTAAAAAAGTAATGGGGGGTGCTTAGGACCTGTGGTAGCAACCTTAGATTATTATATTCGGAAAGTAATAAAGATTACAAAAATGAAGGGAATATCTTTGGAAGGATAGCTGTAGTAGTGTACAAAAAGGAGCGGAGTAGGACCCATACTTACYGGTTTCGCCGGGGCTGCACGACACATTCGGCTAGGATGGGTGCAAAACTTTCATCCCAAATTTCTGMTGTCATTGCAGTGAATGTTGGTTTGTCAGCACAATGCATCCTGACAGCTCTCAGAATTACGTGACTATTAACAGGCACAAATCTAGACACAAAAAATAAAGTAGCCCTAAACCACAGGCAACCTGTCTCAAAACTTCATTAAGCTCATTCAAGAATATTGCCTAAACCTGATATTTCCATTTTGGAGCATATTTCTAGCTGTGACAAGAATGGAAGTGTGTGGTTTTTCTTTTTTTTTTTTTTTTTTTTTTTTTGTCTCTGTGTGTGTATTTGTAAATTATTGTATTACAAGAGTTAAATGGAATAATGACTCATAAACTGGCACCCTATATGGCAATTTAAGTGGAGCGTGGTAGAGAGAAGGTGAATTGTGTACTGCTGTTTGATTTTTTATACCAAACAGAGCTCAAGGAAATTAAAAAGGGACCTCATATCAATTCTGAGCGGAGGAAATGCATTTTKCAGTAACAAATTGTATTGACTATGTACTCAGCATTAAGCAAAGGGCTTACATGTTCCCAGCCTGATTAAGCTTTCGGTCAAGACACTCAAACCCCAAATTTACTTCACTTTTCCAATGTGCTCAGCAAGAACATTTTGGAAACAGGCTTGGGAAACCTGTGCCACGCCAATGGCAGAGTCAGGAAGCCCTGACTTGTAGCCCAACTGGGGCTTTTCTCGACAGGACAAATCTGCAGTTATAAGCTCCCACCAACATCCAAGCACCCTCACAGGGCTACAGTGGCACGAGACAACCTTTTTTTTTTTTTTTTTTTTGTTCCCTTTTAAACACATTTTACAAGAATTTTACAAATTTTACAGTTGTAACGTAAACCCGTTTTTCACCTTGGTCAATAACAGAGAATGCTATCTCTGCCTTTTCGATTTTCCCCCCAGTTCTGGTGCTCCAGTAATATAAAAACTTAGTTTTCCCGCTCTGCATCTGTGGATGTTTTTCAGCTCACATTGCCAGAGCAAAGGCTCATCTGTTAAGCAGACTGCTTGCACAAAAAGACAAAAAAAAAAGAAAAAAAAGTCTACGTATTTTCAATCACGGCTCCTGTACCTATGAGATTCTCAGGCCTACTATTACTTAATTTTCAAATTCAGAATCTCATAAAGATGGAAAGTTTCTAGGAGAAAATAATTTGGCTGGCTTTTTAAGGCTTAACTTAATTTAACACTTATCTACAGTAGATATGTGCAAATAACYGTATCAGTTGGCTGCAGTTCAGACACTAGCCAAAAAGCAACTCACGCAAGGTACACACAAGCAAACACGCAGCATTATTTCTATCTGAGTAGTCTTGAAAACATCAGACCTGTTAGTCCTTGCCTCTGCTAAGTACTTCATGGTTAGACATTAATAGTTAATCAACAAAAGAATGAGCAGTACAAATAAAAAAGACTATAATTATAAAATGGTAAAAAAAAAGGAAAAGAGCTACTGTATCCTCATGTCAGACAGATGAGAATGAAGAGATACAGGGCTGGTCACAATGAAAGATTTAGCGCCGCAGTACAATTATAGAGAATATACGTAAYACTCAAKGGATGCAATCTCCTRACTCCTCCTACAGCCTTCTATGAAAATCTTCTTCCTATTAGGACCATCTTTAATCTCAAGTCTCCGCCCAGACCTGCCTTTTCACTGGAAAAAAATGTGGTAGTGATTAGCTCACAGCAAGAGAGACTTTTAAAATACTTTTTAAGGACACTACTATTTTTTAGGGTTTTCCCCCATCACCTTCCTTGAGATGCCTGTCTAATTCTGAGCAGAAAACAGGACAAAAGAGGAAATCGTTCATAATTTAATTTAGGTAATAAATCATTTTATCGCAGTTAAATGGGGAGAATGTGCTGGGGGGAAAGGCAGCACAGTCCTGTTATAATCTAATAGCAGCTCCCTGCCAGGGCTCACAAACAAGGGGCACAGGAGTCTTGTTCCCCGCTCTCCCATGTTACAGGCACCCTCGTATTCCCGGGCTCCGTCGCCCAAGCAGGAATCAGCTGCCCGAGCGGCAGCCGTGTGGAGCGTGAAGGAGGCGGGAGGCGAGGGGGTCATGGAGCGAAGYGGGGAGACACGCGGCCGAGCGCAGGACTGAACGGAGAAGCAAACCCGCGTCCCTGCCAGCGCCGCGAGGGATTTCCCAGAGCACAGGGACCGCGGCCTGATCAAAATAACAGTTGGAGGAAACATCCTTGAGCTCGGGCGAAAAACCCCGCCTGTTTGGAGGCAGACAGAGCTCGGCGGCCGCTCCGAGGCCGCTCGGAGGACGTCCACACGCGGGCCGGAGCCACGCGGCTCCGCTCGCCCTCCGGGCGCAACGCGGCGCGCGCGCCGCTCAGAGATCACATGCTGCCCGAATTCCAGGAATTAATCGCTTAATTCTGCCAAACTACCTTAAAAGAGGCTTTCTTTTCCGGGATGAATTTAAAAGGGATGTGCTGCTTCTGCAGCATTTTGTTCGGCGAGGAATAAAGCCCGCGCTTTCACAGATCCTGTGCCCAACAAGGTCACTCGACAGCATCTTCAATGAACCCTTTCCCTCCGCCCAGATATCAGGTGCCTATCAAAGTTTCACGCTTCTGCTTTGCTTGAATTGAATTTTTGGCTCTCTCTAAACTCAGCTGCAAGCTAACGCAACAGCCATTTTGAACCGACTACTGCTTTTYAGTATAGCAATTTATTACTGACAGGCACACTGCTCTCTCTCTTAGCTTTCCTTATGGCAAACTGAAATATTTTAAATTAATTYAAGTTGAAATACATGTTTGTTTTTCACTCCGGGAGGAACACGCACCCTCTAACATTCCTGGAGGAAAAAACCCTCTAACGTTCCTGGAGGGAAAAAAAAAACCACTCTCTAAGTGTGTACACATAGTCTAGCATTTAAAGTAAACCACTTTGCTTTGGGGCACGGTGCATGCATTYGCACCACGCTCCTCAGCGCACAGAATGCTCACAGGGGACAGCTGGGCACGCTTAACCTGGAAAGTAGCACTCTAAGGCTACTTAGCACTCTAAGGCTACTATTTTTTTTAGATTTGCTAAACACATCTCAGTCGTGTCATAGCTCTCCCACTTTTCATAGCAGGAGACGAGTACATAAAGGCGAAATGAAAAAAAAAACAAAACAAAACGGAAAAGCCAAAACCGGAGTTGTCTGATAGTTCTATACTGACATTGGGTCGGAATGGGCTGGGCTATATTTTATACTTAAGAGCACCTGGCAGGTTACAAATAATGTAAAAAGTCACTGCTGGCAACGAGGCACAACTCATCCGTCTCTACCTTCCAGATTTGCCTGTTGGGCTTACCAGAGCTATGACATGCACGCAGATGTCTGATAAATACGAGACATTGATTTAATTTGCATCTACGCACTGCAATCTTACTCCTCACTTGTCAAGGTTAATTCAAACTGAGCAAATCCAAACAAACTCACACGTATGTCTGCGATAGCTCATATTAGCACATTAAAATGGAAAATAAGGACCTGATTTTCCTACCTTATGGGGTGTTATTGATGCTCTTTTGTATTATATAGGTATTTTTATAAGATCGCTACAGACCTAGAGCAAAACATGATTGATTATTATGAATTATGTATTAATAATGATTAATTGAGATAATTAACTGCTGCTGAAGTGAGTGACAACTCCGGTTGTCATTGTTATGTTAATTTGCAACACCATAAAAACGATCATGACCTAATTTGGCTTCATTTACTCTAACATAACCTATATTCTGTTTTAATTACCGTAAAGCCTGTTCAAACAGTTCTATAAATACCTCGCTGGGAAACGTGCCTCCCTGTTCTCTCCTTTCTATAATACAAGTAAAGATKGTTTTAATCAAGGTCAAAACAAGTTTTTCCAAGATCATACAAACATAAAAAAACATTACGCTGCCTTTGTATTGCTGAAATGACGGGTCCGTGGCCAGGACATCAGCCCCAAACATGTGTCACCTTTTTTTTCCATCAGTCTTTACATGCAGCGTGGGTGAGTCAGTTTACCTGTGGGATGGGGGTTTCCCGCAGGTGCTCCAGGCTCTTTTGTCCCCACGTGCCGCTCTGCAACGCGGCCACCCTCATTGCATGACACTCTGTGGAAAATGGGCTGCACCAAGGTGGAGCGTACAACTGGAAATAACTTCCTGAGATTTAGAAACACAATTCTAAAACAAAACAAAATTTATGTTCCTAAATAACTTCTAGCAAGAAAACAATATCGGGGGTATGTTCCCAAAGCCAGGGCCTTGCTTATTATGAGTCTCTCCTTTAGAATGGAACAACACGGCTCAGGAGACAGATTCAAAATAATTAAGGAGCAKCTGAAGGTTCATTTCCAAACATATACAAAACAAAAATAAAATATAATTATAGAGCTATAAATTAAGAATATAGTCCCATTAACCACGTGTTTCAAACCTGTTAGGGGTCTGCCCTTCTCRTCTGTACTTAGAAGAGAGATCTGAGATCAGATTTAAATACCCATAGCTATACTGYGAAAGGACAATTTTTTTTTTAATTGACTGCGAAAGGACACTTCTAATATACTGCTCACAACTAATCAGCGGCAAAATCAAATAAAAATATTAGGCTAATCGTATTCCTTTAAAATCATAATCGAGACTCAACCTTTGGCCGGTACAAAATGTCGCCTCTGTGGATTTCACGGTATTCCAAATTTGCAGTCGGCTCAGTAAAGGTCCCCGGCAAGATGCGAGGATTATTGCAATTGCAGTTTCCGAAGACRTTTTCGTAATATTCCTTGCGTATGTCACAAACATTTCGCATTACATTTAGAGGGGAGATTTTGTTATGTCCACGCAACACAACTCTTTATTAGCTTTAGGCAGAAATGGGTAGATTTATAGCGTTTTTCTTATTCTCCTTCATATTAAAATAGGTCATGTATGATCATATGAAAAAGTGCAAGGTACTTTGTGTAGCCAGGACCAGCAGGTCACAGATCGACCCTTTCAAAACTGGAATATAAAAAATGCAGAAACTTCTGTTTGCTCATGAACAGCCCAAAGCAAAGGCATCAGGTGTCTGGCTTCATGTCAAGCATTCAGCTTCTCATATTCTTTGATGTCCCAAATTTGCATCTTGCTTTTTAATATGGTAAAAATGTTCCTGTTGTACTGTCACTGATAAGGCTAAGGAAGAGTCCTGTGTAATTCTCACTTAAAATATCCAGGAGTTTTGTTTTCCATAGCTTCCCGCTTTTTCAGTATCTTTTTATCATTTTTTTTTTCCAGATATAACACTTTCATATTCCTATTTTTGCAGATTTATCTGAACCAAGATAGCTTAACTCTACAGCTTATTGACGTTCAGAGCACTTTTTTCAAAGTACACTGAAAACAGTTAGCAACTTAAAGGACTGACTGCACACATACAGACACACACACACACACACACACACACACACAGAGTAATTAGAAATCCCTGCAGATCCCAGCACTCTCATTTACAAAGGACTCCTTTTCACTTTCATTTTCTGCAGTTGTAACTTTTCCTCTCAGCCTTTACTGAATTACCCCTCCCGTGGGGATCAGATGCCAAAGCCCAAAGACAACCTGCCGTGTAAATCAGTGGCATTTGGAAAGATAATACAGGAGGGGTGTAAGTCGGCTAGACGCCTGAAGATGAGGCTTGCTAAATCCATCGGTGGATAGCGGAAGCAAGTTCCACATGGGGGTTTATGTCCCCCTAGGTTTTACAAAATTTGCATGTTTTACTGGCATGTATTTGAAACGTGATAATCTTTTAAGATAGGGACTTCCAGAACCGGGAAGCACGACCTTTTGGGAGCTGCAAGTGCTGTTATATCAATTATTGCTCACTCGCACAGCATGTGAGAGCTCGTGTCTCGAGCTGGGACTTCGCCACCCTAGGAACTGCACAAACACAGGGAAAACCAAGAATTCCTGGACGCAGGAATGATCCACGGTTCTAAGAACAACGCGCTTTCCTGTCCTGCCACAGGTGAGAAGGAGTATCACAGAGAAGACGGTCCCCACCTTGGGCGGTCCTCGCAACACGCGCCGTGGCTTTCGGGCTCCATCCTCCTGGTAAGAACCATTTTCTTCCTCTACTAACACCTCTGCGTAACTTCAGCCTGTGACCCTAGGAACAAAAGAGAAAGATCAGGATGAGAGAAGCCTCTGGAGCTATATGGTAGGTACAAAGGTCTAATTTGGCTGCAATCCCTGGTCTCACCCAACACAGGGAAGGGCTCAGGCTGCACACAGTGATCCAGCCTCCTTTCCCACAGGTAAAGGCGTCGGGGACGCTTAGGATACAAGACGGCAAGGGGGGAGCCTTGGTTTCAAAAACACAGACCTCGGGAAGCTTTCCTAGCAGTTTGGAGATCACTAGCAGCTGGGAAAGGTTGCTGTTTTGTCACCCTTCAATATTTTGGGCATCTCGAGGATCCCTCTGAGAGTTCTTCTTCCTTGAATTTGCAGTCTTTTGAAAACAGAAGATAGCTGAGATGCAGCAAATCTATTGACCAGGTTATTTCTAACGGTCAGCAACTCTTTTATCGCAATTTGCTGAAAAGCGTTCAGGCATGTACAAGAAACTGCACTGAATTATATATATCAGAAAAATTAATAATGAACATTAGAGAATCAAGACATTGCAAAAATTTAAAGCCTCATCCAATAAGCTTGCTAATACTCGCTTTAGGTTGAAATGAATAACAAACTGTCTGAGCTTTAAAATAGAGTACTTAAAACTAATCTCTTTCCTCRGTAGGTATTTAAACCTATCTTAGGACTTTTTAGCATCTAGGTTGTAATACCTCATTAACACACTTTTCCAGACTGCTGAAAATGAAAGTCTCTGCCACTTTTTGAGCTACTTGCAATGTTAAATACTCACATATTCTCTCTGTTTAATCTATACACGTGTTGTGACCATAAGAGAACAGATTCTCTTCTCCCTCTATGCAAGAATATACTGCGCAGACGCTTCTATCTAATTAACCTTTCTTCTCTTGTACAATGCATATCACATATTTAAACCTAAGTCTCAAGTTTTATTTGAGCATTATACTCTTTCTCCAGGCTTTCCCCATGGTGAAAGCGACTGCTGACATCTGAGGACCGTTAACACAGTGGGGTCAGTGCCGACTGACATGACACTACAGACCTGAAGGAAGGCTTATGATGATCTCGGGTCATTCTAGGAAGCKAAAGGAAGAAGCTAATAGATTTATCTTTGATTTCCATTGGAAGGAATGGTGAATGAAGACAAATACACTTCCATGCAGAAAATATTTCTACTCAGTATTTCTATTCTGGTCAAATTCTGCTTGTTTGGTACAGTGGAAATTAGGATAGATGACAGCTCCGGAGGAGTCTCTGCATTTATTCTAGGAGGAGGACACAATTGAGGCTTGCTTCCAGACACAGAGCAAGGCAGAGTCACTTTTGCAGAAGGCTGGGCATGGTGCAATGCCAAAACCCAGCGTCCCGTGGAAAAAAACCTCTCTTTGGACAACTGGTTGTGGGTGGACGGCAGATATTCTGGCACCTCTAATGCCTCCTCTCCTCCTTTCGCTAACCTGGCCTGGCTTCACCCACCRGAACAGAAATAAAGCTAGGATATATAGAGAATAAAGAATGAATTATCCTAGAAACTGGTCCTATTCCACCCATACTGGAAGGAAGATGGCTTAAAAATACCATTACCAAGAGCCAACTGTAGTCTAGACAAGCACTTGTTTCAGGAATTAGCAAGCAAGCGGCACAAATAACTATTCGATAGTCCTSGTGGTCACAAAACCTGTGTTGATGGAGGTGAAAATCACATACTGGGATTCAGACAGCTCCGTGGGGAAGGGGCTTTTAGTCGCGAACAACCTCCCTTGGGTTTCACCCGCCGGAAAACCCGAGGACCTTGCCCTTCACATCTGTTACCTTTACTGAAACATACTTTCCGTAATAGAAGAGCAAGACAAGAGATTATTAAATTTAAATGGATATCAGAACATCCTGAAGGTCAAATTCTTGAATTTTCAGCTCTGCTCTTTTTTAGCGTGTTTATATTGAGCTATACTTGCACAGCATTTTGGGGCTCAGCTCTTACGTGGCTGTGAATTTCCTGCCAAAAATAAAGAAGGTTATCAGCCTCAGTGAGATGTCATATATCAGCTATAAAGCGTAACACCTCTCTGAAAGTTTTTGGACTTCTGAGGGGACACCAGTCTTGACTCCTTTCATATACACTTGCTGTCAATGCCACAAACTGGTATTGCAGACTTTCAGCACTCAAAATGCCAACAGTTAGGTATTAGTTATCCCCTAGTCTTGCTAATATTTTAATGCTAACCCCTAAAGAGCAGAAAGTGAATGGAAGAAAGAAAAMAATACAAACACAATGATCTGACTTATACCCAGGTTGGCAAATTCAAACACGAAGCAAATTCCCCGAGAAAAAAAGCATACCTTGTATTATTCAAAGGAAAGAATAATTACTTACCATTAGGACTCATAACCTGGCCAGAAGAATGGTAAAGAACAATATATGTTTACATTTAASTTCTGAACTAAGCAGAAACAAAGCCAAATAAACCACTGGCAACCAGTTCTACTGTCTGAAAASAGTTGATTCGATTAACTCAATGGTAAAGATTACCTTTGCGAAGCATTGTATGTCCAWAGCCTTAACTAATGGAAAGGAAAATCACTGGCTTTGAATGAAGAGATATGTAAGATTTCCCTTAATTACATTTCATTACCTAAGAGCAATCCTCATGAGTTATACAGAGCAAAACAGTATGCCATCGGTTTAATGTTTTATAACTTAAAAAATCACTGTGGGATATGATGTGTGCTAGGAGAACATAGGCCTACTCTTTCCTTCCCATTTATATTTAATGACTACTGCCTCTTTAAATGATGGGGTCTCCGCTCCTTTGTGAATGGATCTCCTTTGATAAGGTACTACTTAAGTGGCAGTCAGGGACAGAAAGTTTTTTTTTGGCTTTTTAGATACTTTGGTCTTAATTTCAAACCTTTACAGCTAAAGACTGCAGATGTACTTTAACAATTGGTATTTTTTCTTCAATGGTCAAAAGAAAATATGGAAAAAAAAGTTAAAAAAAAAAAGTATTTTTATCATATTATTATCACTTGTTCTACRAATTAAGTCTCAACACAAAAATATCTGTCCATGGTAGGACAAATGATGGGAATTTTGCCATGAAATTAATGAGAAAGAGGCTAAGYCTCGTATCTGCCGGATATCTGCTTTTGGGAATAGGCCAGAATTGGGCAGAAGGAATTTTATTCATCCATGGACAATGACAACTTGCACATTTGCATTACAAGCTCAACGAAAATGGAGAGGAAGTAAATGTGTACACTTCACACAAAGACTATTTTCTGACAGAAGGCCAGGAAAAATGTTCCTCAAAGGTCACGCTATTCCACCGTCTTATGTTGCACACACCCACTGTCAGAGTCAATGTGCTGAGTAGATGTGATCAGATTTGGCCACCTGGATATTCTCATGCTTCTAAAGTAGCCTACTTACTCGTTATCACTCATGGACTTAGTGTGATCTGAAAATCACCTAATTACAGAACGTTAGAGGCTGGATGAGACCTCCGGAGATCATCAAGTCCAGCCCCCTTCTCAAGCGGGGTCACCTAAAGTACGTTGCAAGGCTTATAGATTTTTCATATGCCTGCGTATACTTGCTATACATAGGTCCTATATAAAGTTCACAGAGTGTTTATAAACATCCTGGAAAGAAGGTTTATAGCCTTGTGTCTTATGAACTCATATTACAAAAACAAGAGGAAAATGAGTACAAGGACCAGATTAAAATCCACTGGGAATTATGATTAAATTCCACTGTTTTCAGTCAATATTGAATTAAGTTCCCAAAGAAGCCAGTACATCTCATTTCCCTACTTGAATTCTTTTCTACCACTTTTGATATATGGATTTGCGGAAGAAGAGAACGCTTCTGATGAGACCGCAGATGTGGCGACTCTCACCCGAGGGCAGGACAAATCTAATTTTAGTAAAATCTGTGTGCCATTTTAAAAAGACCAGATCAGGAAACAAGCGACGACATTTTTCTTTAACAAATAGTTGGTTGTGAGATTTTATGGGGTGTAGATTCCACTAAAATCTCAACTTTTTTTTTTTTTTCTTTTTTCTTTTTAGGTATATACAGAAAACAGGAAATACCAGGATAAATTTAACGGATGTGTGGTGAATGTCAACATTTTAATGACAGCCTGTTTTCTAAAGCGGAAGGTAGGGATCTGTCACTCGTGAGGGTAAATAGGTCTGTTATCTGAAAGAGAAACRGCCACTCTAAAGTTATTTTTCACATGAAACAGTGCTAAACTAACAGCAAGGGACTGTCTTGGAAGTGTCAGTCCATCCTTAACTCACTCTGTAGTGCCTAGATACTGCCAGGTATGTCAGACCACCAGGTACAATAGATGACATCAAAGTCTTCAAATAACATGCTGATGGGCTCAGCATAAGACAGTGCAGAGASAGATATATATGCAGATATATATGTTATAGTGCAACAGCCGAGTACAACAGAGATTAGGGTTGTGTATTTGTCAGAGTTAGCCATAAAGAACATTGCACCGTCCCGAAGACTTTTTTGTTTCTTTGCTACACTCTCGTCATTTGTGTTTCTTCGTTGCTTAAACATCCACATTAGCATATGTATGTATATGTATTGCTTAAGAGTAATACCCTAAGACAACGTAAGATACCCAAGGTTCTGTGTCCAGAGACCTCATATAAGCTGCTATATCTTGCCATATGCTATATGCTATAATCTGCATATAAACTTGCTATAATCTGTAACATGCTGAAGGCTCTCACTGAAAAACATTATCGTGGATACGCACAGAGGGGTGAGAAAAGGCGAAGAACTGCCTTGTGTGGGTCTGGAAATGAGGTCTCCTCCCTCGAAGGAATAATGAACCGCTCCTGCACACGTATGGATGGTGTGAGCACATACCAGGAGGTGCAAGACGAATCCAGGGCCAGTGACCTGCCTGTTACAGACGCACAGAAAGTCCTAGTGGTGSGGGGAAAATGTAGCATTTTGCTCTTTTCAGCTTTTCTCCTCTAGACAGTGCCACTCACCGGGAAACTTAATTCGCGATGATCACCAATACTGCCAGCTCTGTGACTGAATTGGAAGAGCAAGTCATACCTGCTCAAYGTCTTTGTCTCCTGTCAGTTCCTCAGGTGCCATGGTGGAGCGATGAGATGCTTTGCCCAAATGGCCACTGTCTGCTTCCCACTGCACGGAGCTGGTCCAGGATCCCCGAGGAGGCGATGGGACGCTGAGAGGTGCCCTCTTGGTCTTCCCTTGCCAATGCTCTTCCTTTGGGAAGCACTTTGGGAACAGAGCTGGAGACAGCAGTCAAAGCTTAGCAGCTGTGGAATGGCTGTTTTCTCTCAGGGACATGAATAAGAAAGGGCTCCACTCAAACAAATAAACAAACAAACAGAAACAGACAAAAGAAAAAAAAAAAAGTCATTTACACAGGCACCAAAGCGACCAGACTCTGGCAGCTATGTTCTATTTACTCAGAGAAGCAGCAAACTCTCCCCAGGCATGGCGCCGGGCCAAGCTCTGTGGCCCTGGCAAGGCACCGCGCAGCACAAGGCAGGCTCAAATTTGGCTCTAAAAACGTAATCCCAAGGAGCGACTTGATTACTTTTAAACGCGGCTTCGCTTTTCAATTATTTTTCTCAGCACGCCTTCCGCGGGGGCAGGAACCGTGCGGCTGCGCGCACGGCCGGCCGCGGCCACGCGCAGGAGGCCGCGAGGCGGCGGGYGGCAAAGGCTCCTCGCGTGGCGCCTCCTTCCTGCGGCACCTGAGAAACGTCCCCCGGCCCTGCCCGAGGCCTCGCGGGGCTCAGCTTGAGCCCTGCGACAAAACAGAGGCGGGGAATAAGCGGCAAACATTTCCTGAAGGTTTTACTCCGCTCAGCGCAGGGATGATCGGAGACCCCCGGTGGGCTCCACAGACGGAGCCGTGCGGAGTTGCTGGCGCGGCTGCTAGAAACCCCGCTCCGGGCCGGGAGGCTCAGAGCAGCCGCAGTGCAGCCTCCTTCACAGGGCCTGCTCGCTCAGTGCAAGCTCTGGGATCCCCACCTTACACCGTATGATATATGACATGCCCTTTCTATATGCTGGAATAATAAAAAATAATGCATGTTCCCAATGTTCTCCTTAGTGCCCTCCTCACCACCATGCAGTGTCCGTGCAATGTCCTCTTCTGCAGAGCCCGACAGGCTCCAAACAACACAACATGTAAGAATATCAAAAGGAATGGAATTGCCTACCTTTACATGCTCAAGGTAGTAAATTCTGGTTAAGTGGCCCTTATCTGCTCATATCTCCCTGGAAAATGAGCCGGTTGGCCAAATGGGAACATTAGGAACTCTTCCCTCGTCAGAACTCTTTCGGATCTAAGTGTTACAACAGTATAATTGTGAGTAGGATGAGAGCTCATATATACAACCAGTAGTTATAATTAAAAAAGATATGTACACTACTGCAGTACAATATAACTCCCTCAATTTTCACATCCTTCCAAAATGTCAACCAAAACAATACAACAGATTTCTTCAGAAAACTACATAATTATGAGCAGCATTTGGATGATTATCTTTGAATGCATATGCTAACGGAGCATAAGGTCTTAATTTCTACCCGATATAGAGGCATGAAGAATACCAAAAGCAAAATTTACAGCCTGACTCAGAACTGGTCAATAATATACGTAAATTMATTAAAAAAYAAACAAACAAACAAAACTCTTCAGACATTACAGAAAGTCAGTACAGCAATATTAAGGTGTCTATTATATTTTGCAGATACTTGAGCTGCAAACAATTACCTGCATTAATTCACTCAAATCTTTCATTGATCTTCACTGAAACTAGACAGAGATGAACTATATACCACTGCACCACATTCCTAAAACTTAATTACTGGACAGCCACCCTGGCACACACCCTTATTCTTTGGTACACTATAAATTCTGCTTTTTAGTGCAAAATCCTTACTCCCACTTTGGTGAGTCGACACTGTAAGGTAATCATTGGCATCCACCTTTGCAGGAACCACAAACCAGATAGGCTGTCTAGTCAAGATGATAATCCCACAGCCTCGTGCAATTTTGTACTAATTTAATCCCCATAAGAAGGTACTGTTGCAGGTAACTATTTTAAAATAAATTCTGACCGACACATTATCTGTAAAATTCAGTGCAAACTGAAATGGACCAATAGCTGGTGTATGGAATATATAACAAAGGAATATATAACAGGAAATAAAGATGGTTTAGGAATGGGAAGATTGTCAACAAGGCATCTATCCTGCTTTGGGTTTGGAAAAAGTCACCCGCAGCTACAAAGGAACATAATGATCGGGACACTATGACTTCCAAAAGGAACATAAGACTTACAAACTAGACATTTTAAATCAGTAGGGGATAATATGCATCTATGAGCTTCATAGAGGAGATGGTGAGAGTTTTCTAGACCGTTTTGCTGATTTTCACTGACTTTTGCAAGAATGACTTGCACTGACTTTTGCTTCCATATTAAGTGTGGATTTGGCACTGGCGCAACTGTTTTGGGATAGTTAGTAATGTAAAATGGTATCTGTGATTCACTAGGGATGTTGTCAAATTGAAGAGGGTTCAGAGAAAAACAGGGGAATGATTAAAGGCTAGGGAAGGAAGCTTTGGAAGCTTTTAAAATAACGGACAGCCATGCTGTTAGTGCATCAAAGAGAGGGTGAAGGGTTAACTTYATCAGAGTCTCTAAGTAATAGGGAAGAGAACTTTGATAATAAGTATGACAAGACTCGGAGGCCAGATATAAAAGGCAGATACATTCAGACTGGAAATGAAGTCTACATTTCTAATAATCACTGGGACAATTTACAAAGAGCTGCACTGGAGTCTTCCAGTTTGGAAATGTTAAACAGTAAGCTTGGAAGTTACTCCTAAAGGATTCTTCAGCTAACTTAACACGGGAATTAATTCAGGAAAGATCTGTGGCACAGGAGGTCGGGCTAATGGATGAAAAATGTCCTTTCCATCCTCGTAATCTACAAAGAAGTTATGAATAAGAAATTGAAGCCCAGGCAGACMACATATGGGCAAAGTCAGCACAGTCTGGAAGCAGGAAAGTATCTGCTCCGTAACAGACGTGGAATAGGAGSGGACGCTCCTGCCAGCGGGAACAGGCAGCCGTGCTCTTTGCCATCCTGCTTCTCTTCTGCACAGCTCACTCACAGATCCTACTGACCTGGACGTTTCTTTAACACAGGAGAAATAAGTCTGTAAAAATTGCACATAGGTTCYAGGAACTGCACATAGGTTTCAGGAGGCATTTGAGAGAGGCAAGTTGGACTGGCAGGACACTTTGCACCACCCAAGGCAAGCAAGGGGGTAGAGTTGCTGTCGCTGCCCACACTGCAGAGGGGCTGACAGCCAGCGTGGGTGGACAGGCAAATTAAATGGGATTCCTCCCGGCGTGGAAGCTGGGCACTCAAATGTTCCCCGGGGAAACGCTCGTGTCTCCACTGGACTTGACGGGACAGATGGCGGGAACTGGAACTGGACTCAGTAGCAGGTTGCTGTTAATATCGAGGCTTAGCTTCATTTCCAAACGCAGAACACAAAACAGGAGGGATGGCATTTGCCTTTTGTTAAACAGTACTGCATTTGGTGTGCGCGGTGGGTGATCCTCAGGAGGCAGACGCTGAGCTCGGGGCCACACCGCTCTGCCGCATCTCTGGGCTCGTCCTCAGGCCCCGTCGGTGCACAGGACGGCTCTGCTTCCTGCACGGAGCGCTCTTCCCTCATCTCCTTTGAACTTCATGTTATGGATTGCGGTTGTGCATCACCCTCCTCGTAATTTCACCGGTTTCTTATATTGCTTTTACAAACAGCAAATGGGCCAAAAGCTCCCTGCAACAGAGTTAAAACGCATTTTTTTAGTCTTCTTTTGGCATCCATTAGAGGGACACCGTCATTACAAAGGGACATTGTCCTTAATAAATTCATGTTTACAATTTCATATCATTATGTCCTCGCAATGCATAAGATTTCTATCTGCCTTTTCATAGGGCACAGGATTTCAGTTTTCTTGGTCTCTAATTCTTTTTCTCCTCCTTTTCTTCTTCCCCTCTTTTTTGAAGGGTGCCTTCTGGCACGCTTCTGGAATTCACCTAGTCTCTCTGAGTACAAATCAGTAATTAGGAACTGCTCATCCTGATGTCTTAAATACTCTAAAGATATATTTCAATAAGCCTAATGACCCCTTAATAAACAATTATAAATAATTATAAATAAATAATAAAATAATAAATTAATAAAATAAATTCCCAAATTTATTATTTGACCTGGTCTTTGCCTGCTTGGTCCGATTTCTTGCTTGATCATTAATTGCTATTAGCTCTGCTAGAGATGCCACTACAATTTCATGCTTTTTTACACATGAAAACAATAGATGAAAGACCTGTATTTTCTTCCATGTCCTACAAAGAATCTATATTTATTAAAAAAAAGTTCATTTTGTCTTTTGCATCCCTCATTAGATGTAACTCATTTTCCGCATTAGTTTCTCTGGTCCTGTTCGTGAATGTCCGTTCTGTTTCTGTGCATTCACTCTGTACCACCTTGATCCTGCTTATGGTTTCCTTTTGATTTTCATGATGGCCTTCTGTTATAACCCTCTATTTTCCCCACACCAGGCCAGCCAGTTTTCTCATTTGCTCTTCGTGTTTCCTCCTGCAGAAACTGCCAGCTGTGCCCCGTGCACTTGAATTCCTCCCTGTGAGAATCTGCCAAGTCCCTGCTTGGGTTTGCTGAGGTTCATTGCTGTCGTCCCACTGTTATCATGAGGGACACAAACCCCCAGACCCTCCACTCTCCTCTAGGACACGAGCCATTAACCGGTCACATATGCACGTAGCATCCACCGCCTCTCCGGGGCGAGCTCCCTTCCCGGCTCCCATCTCTGCTAATCCGCAACTTTCTCCTCTCTGCCTCTCTCCTCCCTGCGCCGCACGACGACTCCCCACAGCTACCATCGGCACGGCCTCAACATCCACCGCTTGCACTAAATGAGGGACTATATGTATATTAGCTCCTGGCAATAGTAATTTATTAAATTCTGGAACATCAGCCACTAGAGGGAATCTAGCACTTGCTGCCAGCACACTAAGCTCTCTCCCTTTGATCTTCCTCCCCTTACGCGGTGGCATTTACTATGGCTTTATGCATAATGAAAATCTACTTTAACAGCCTTTTGATAGTCAACAACTATTTGAAATGCCTCTCCTCTGCAATGCATATGGCTCTGCTGAAAGGCACCTCGGCGGGTTATCTCTGAGAGCCGGTCCTGGCCCTAACATGCGCTCGCCGGCGCTCGGAGCGGTGCTGCGCTCACGAGGGCTCCCCCTGATCCAGGCCTCCTCCGTGAACTGAGYGAAACGTGAAGCTCGGGGGCAAAAGGCAAAGTTTGTCCCAGGTTGGCCGGCGCGCTCATCTTCCTAGAGAGTCTGCATCTTCCACGATCGCAGAGGGAAGCCAGGAGCCGGGAAAGACGCTTGCTATAAGAGGGGAGAACTTGCAGCTGGCAGGAAAAGGAAAGAAACAGAGCAATGTCTTTGAATAACTCTTCCCACAGAAGATACTAATTGCGGGAGGGTCTTGCGGTGCTCGAGTGATTTCCTCRTTGTTTTGTAATTCTTTTGTCTCAAAAGGGGGAAAAACAACCTTGCAATGGGTTGGCAGTTCCCATTTAAGCCCAGCTGACACACTGGGGCTGGAAGCTGGCTGCACCCTGTGGTTTGCATTACTTTTTTTATGCGTTCTGGTTTTTATGGAGTGCTGAATGGTTTAATTACATTTTACTGGCTGATTCTGCTTGCCTGCTCGTAACCTCATTAATCCAGTGCACACCATTTTCTTTCCCAATAGGAGAATACACAGTCTTTTTCCATGTAATATTTTCCTGAGGTGTGTGCAACAGCCTGACAGGTCTGATGCAGTTTAATGCACTGTCTGTCAGGAAATTACCAGATCTACATAAAGATGCCAGTTGTGAAGAAATAGCATAAACCTGGCAGACTAAGTCCTTGGGCAGCAGGTTCCCAACAGATTTAAGCATTTTGTGGTGGTGGCAGAGCGGAAAGGACTTACGGTTCAGTCTATTTGATAACCTTTCACTTATTTTCACATGAGGAGATTGCCAGCATTTATCCTGATGCTCTTCTAGGCTCGATTACCTACCTTGATCCCCCGGTGTTTTGTCCCCAGGCAGACACTGTGAGGGTGTCGGGCTSTTTGCTAAGGAATGGCTGAGGTGCAGGGGCTGCAGAGTCACCTCATCACACTACTCGCAGCAAGGGACATCCTGGGACAGAGGAAAAAGCAGAATGAGCTGGGAACAACCGGACAGGTATGGAATAAGAGATGAAAAGAGCATAGTCCTGGGCCTCACTGCATGATGAGATGACCCCTACTTGCCCCATGGGAACAACTAACTACTGCCTACCCCACTGGGTTTTATTTTTGGAGCAATCGGATTTCACAGTTTGGTTCTGCTAGCTTTCCAGGATGCCAGATCCTATTCACAATCACAGAATGGTAAGAGTTGATACTTCTATTACTCATGTTTAAAAAAAACTAAAAAGGTATATTTGACAAAGCAAAGCAGAAGAATATTTTCTGAATTCTCTGGGGTGATGYCCATGCAGATTTCATGGAGATTTCTCACAAAGTAAAACGGCACTCAGCAAAGGATTGGGACTTCACTTTGCTGGTGTTCTAGGTGGATGCCATTCTGCCTATTTCTCCCTCCTTTGTGGCGTGGTGGTCTGCAGTTTGTAAGCCTGGGGAATGCAGGAACAGGACTTCCCTGCTCATCTATGCGATCGAATGCAGTAATTTAAAAATTTTAAAAGGTATTGTTGATGTTTTCCCACCTGATAAATATGTTCTACCTGCTACTATTACAAACAACCCTCAGGACAACTACTAGTGAAAGTAATAGGAAGAGATCATTTTTCTTCTTCTTATTTCCCGCCATTTTTTTTGTCTGCAGTTAGTATTTTAGAAAGCACACCTGAAACAGCTGCCACAGAGATGTGCAACGGCAACTGGAAGCGACCCAAGAAGAAGCACAGAAAAAGGCAGACAGCAGCAGCAGATGTAGCAACTTTCCAACCATGAACGGAGGCAAGAGAACTAGATGTCATTACACACAAACACGGTCCTTCTGCTCCAGGGATTTGCCAGGAGACTCAGCTTTTTCGTAACAGTGACTGCAAAAAGCTTGCAAAGCTCAGAGTGTCCTGCTGGAGGAGTCGCTAAATCTCAGCTAACAGTTTTGCATTGCGTGATTCGAGAGGCAGAGGCCACGGAAATAGAAGAAATGACCCACTGCAGATTTGACAGACATGCATCATTCTACTTAAGCGAAAGGGAAAGCATCTCATTGCTAAATTGTTTCTTTTATKTTTTTTGTGATTGCTAAATTGATTTCTTCTTTTTTTTTTTTTCTCTTTAGCTATACCCTCTCCGCATCTTTTTCTTTTCTCTCTCTCTCTTACTTTTCAAAACTTTGATCTCATAAAAATTCAAAGTTTTGCATTTTTCTTTAACCTTATTATGCCAGAATGAAACTTTGTTTTTATCATCTATTACACTCTTTGCTAGCTAGGGCTACAATCCTGCAAACTCAATTGGACAATACATCTCTAAGACTCATGACCCCTCAATAAGCTAAAAATCCCACATAATGATGACCGAGAGCCTTAGTTTTGTTCAGTTCACCTTTTCATCGTGTAAATCTATTTTTTTTTTTACGAGGATGGCTCTTAGCTCTGAAACAGTTGCCTTGCATATATGGTAGGTCATTTTCTGTGATAGTTTATCCGAAGCAATTACAATCAAAGATGGCTGTCCTATTTGGCTTGAGAAAAGTTGCCTTTAGCTTTAGACAGAGCAACTCCAACAGATAAATTATTCAGAAATAAAAGGGAAAAGAAATAATAGGGAAAATAAAATTAGATGGCTTTATGGCCTTACCTCTTCTTTTAACTAGAATTCTAAATTGAATTTAGCACAAATGGTCAGAAAAATAATTTTTTTCTCTTATTTTTTGTTTATAAAACTACTCCCTATAAATCAAAGGAATTGCAATAATTCATAATTTAAAACCAAATCCCCTCACACTCCCATTGCTACAAAAGCCATTTTTCTTGCAAAAGCACTCTTGCACAACCAAAACTAGCAACTCCAACATTTAAATCATGACATGAGAAAAGAATAAAAAGATTCAACATAGAAAGATTGATTTTGGACAAACAAAGGCTTATCTAGTTAAGGATCCTGCATCAGAGAGTAGCCAACAGTAAGTATCTTGAAAAAATGAGAAGTATGTAGTTATACGACCACAGGCTAATTTCTCTACGGTTCAAAGCCTTTGTCTTTCACAGTCCTTGACAAATCTCTCTTCCATGAACATATAAAGTTGTGCCTTGAACCTTTGTAAAACATTGTTTTGATCCTGCCATTGACCACTCAGTTTGATGCCCTGCAATTCTTGTACCAAGAGATTTGGTTAACAGCCGATCCTTATTTATCTTCTACACGCCTCTCATGATTTAACAGACCTCTGAGATATCTTCTCTCGGTCATCCTTCCTCCAAGACAGCAAAGGCTGTGCAGAGGAGGACAGGAAGAAGAGATGAAAGGTTATCTCCRTGCAAAATGACTGCAATGTGCTACCAGTCCTATTAAAGAACCTTTTGCATCCCTTTGAGCTGGTGACCCCGCTACTGACAGCATTGTGAATCTTGAAAGATGTTTTACTTAACCCTGGGGGAAAAGACCGAGTCTACAGAGGAATCAAAGCTTTCCTATAACTAAAAAGCAGCAACTTCGCAGCCCCACTGGTTCTAGAAGCAGTGWGCAAATATAACCCAGGTGTGTCCTAACAGCTTTTAGACATATTCTATAGTCACTACCCTACTCTGAGAGCATTAAGGATCTGATTGTATTTAACTCAGCCTAACAGTACAAGAGGCCCCGGTGCAAAGAAAGAGCAGCCCCTCTGTGCAGGCGCCAAGCCAGCAGGCTGGGGAGAAGTCCATGGTGGGACACCGTCTTCCCGCCTGACCACCTGCGAGTGCCTGGGGAGCAGCCACGAGCCTGCCGAGCTGCTGAGCCTCTGCTGCTCCCCTGCTCATCTCTGACACCTCCTCGCCCTCCCGCACTCACCTTGAGGGGAAACTCAGAAAATTATTCATCTCTCAGCTGACTTGAGCCCATAGACTTCTGTATTAGGTGTAGCGCCCAAACAACAGCTCAGTTTTCCTCGGGGGCCCAAACTGATGTTTGCCAACAGAATTACATCCCAGGACAAACTGCGCAACCTTCAATCAGCTGTTCTGCAGCCTATAGAAAGGCAGATATGTGAGAAAGAAGCACAAAGGGAAAACAAACAAATCGCTTGCTCAATCTGTGCCTTGCAAGTAACAGTTATTATTTCACACATGTCCCGATACTTTATATTTAGCTAATTAAGTGGTAATCCTAAACAGAGTAAGCAATTGGTGCAAGTCCCACTGGAGAAAGCCCTTGGCTCTAGGATAGATCCCCACAAGAAAGCCTGGCACCAGGAAAAAGACAGCTCCAACAGCCACCTGCTTTAGATCTGGCAGGAGTAGATGGACAGAGGCTTTTAGTCCCTTTCAGGATGCTACCCTGCACAGTGGGGTATTAAAAACAGCAGCTGCAGTGTCAACATGGTTCTTTGGAGTGCTTTCAAGCCTTATTTCTTCTCCTCTGAACGGGAACATTTCAGAAGCTATAGATTAATTTCAAGAATGGGCACGGTACAAAAGCCCTCTTTTATCCTACATACACTTGCGGCGGGATATTATTTTCACATGCCTTGTGACAAAGTGCAGGCTGCAGAAACGCTGTGTTCTTTTCAAAACAAAACTGTTTTCCACACGTGCAACCCCGGGCATGCTGCTGCATCCCAAGCCTGTGGGGCTCAGCAATACTGTGGCCCCCTGAGAACGTATTTCCTTGCAAGCAGTCATTTACAGCTAGAGAAGTGGATTTTGGACAACATGCAAAGTCATTTCCACATTCTGTTAAAAAAAAAAGGATGACTAGTGCCTGGCTTGCAAAGAGGCCGTTCTCTGAACTTCTGCAGTGTGTTGCRGCCTTTACAAAACAGGCCCTAACACTGAGTGTCCCTAACTCCTAGGAAGCTTTAACTGCCCAAGAGGTACTTTGACAAAGAGATGCTTGCTTTTACTGATTCCTAATGGAAGGCAGGGAAGAAGACAGCCCATAGCTTCTAGCTTTGTGTGTACCCCAGTCTCTAAGAAATCGTCATGACACAGGATGCAAAAGAATACTCAGTTGAGTGGGTGGAAGCTGGACCTTCTGTTCGGCCATGTCACGTGAAATTCAGTAGTGCCAAGTGAGATCTGCAGTATGGGTCCAAACAAGGCTGAAGGTACATAAGGCCTAGAGGTCAAACAAGTGAGAGCGCTTTCACAAAACCCTGTGAAAAGAGGCAAAGATGCTCTTCTGTTGTACGGGGCAGAAAGATGGAGATACACAGACATTTAGGTGGAGCAGCGATCAAGCGATCATCTCAGCTCACTTCTTGCACTAAGCAAAAAAAAAAAACAAAACAAAACAAAGAAAAAAAACCAATAAAATTCCCTTTCTGGTAATCAAACAAGAAATAAGAATTGCTGAGAACTCTTATATAGAAGTCAGGGTCTTATAGCACAAACCAGGATTTACAAGCACTTGACCTTTCACGTGCATGTCTGTGCAGGAGACATGGTTGCACTTCAGCAGCACGAGACACGCACCTGGCTCTGAATCACGTGGACCTTTGTCTTGTGAGCTCACGTAAYGGCAGCCYGCAATTTCCCTCATGCAAATGTTTGCAATTTAATTGCAGAAGYCTGGCCCTCAGTGTTTGGGCAGTGRGGGATGTGACGCACAGATGTACTAATAATATTTGAGAAGASAGGAAAAAATAACAGAGGTRGGGAAAACCCACAGCCATTCTTGAGCTTTTGACTTTAAGAGACCTACAATATTTCTCTCCTATTGAAACAGGAAGCACAGCAGAAATAGAATTTAATTGCTCTGTTCACTGCATTTAAGCAGGATAGCAATTTACTTTGTGTGCAGACTAAATGCAACCTGGACTGATAGGTGCTCTGACAGAAACTGCCACGGTATTAGCTCACTCAGTGCAAATAGAGGCACTCAGAATTAAATCAGGACGTTCTTGTCACTCGCTTTAGCTCTGGTTTCTGGGACAGTGCTAATCAAGAGTTTTGAGATCATCTGCACAGGGCAGCATCTAAGTACTAGTGTTTTTTTTGTTTGTTTGTTTCGTCATTAAAGGAGCAATTAATACTTCTTCAGTTTGGGCGCAAGACAAAGCTAATGTGCAGATRCACCTAGAGGAGATGCAAAGGTGTCGCTGTGAACATGCTGTAGGCCATATCTCCCAAGCAGGCATGAGAAGCAGGTGCAACATCAACACCCTTGCTGCCCATGACCCTCCTTCACTAGCCAGGAATAGTAGGGCCAGATGGGAGGAGGTTGCAAGGACGGTTCCCATCTCCTCAGGCCCAAATCTATCACTTGGCCATGGAGCAGCCCRTCAGGACCATGCGGGGCACCCATTGCTCCGCCGAGCTGGCAGTGGCCTGGGCCCCTGCAAAGCTCAGAGTGAAACCAGCTGAATCGAGAGGCATCTCTGGCCCGATCTCATTAGGGAAAACAAGCTTACCAGGCTGGAATTATAGCTAAAAATCCYACTACCTCTGTGGAGAAGACAGCCGGGTGCCCACGCTGGTAAACAGGCAGCGAGCACAGTACCCTCTCCTTTCCCATCCTCCAGCTGCAAGCCAGAATTACTTCAAAAGCCAGTCTGCAGAATGAAAAAAAAAAAAAGAAGAAGAAGAGAAAGGGAGAAAAAAAGCACCCGTTAATCCTCCGCGCGTGTTTCCAAGCCCCTTCTCAAGGCCGCCGGGAGCCAGGACCCCCTCCGTGCGCGGGGTAATTGCCCTGGCGCTCCCCGYGCCGCTCGGAGCGGCTTGGCGGCGGGCGCCCCGGGAGGGCGCAGCTCCCCTTATCGCGCCCCGGCACCCCGTCCTCGACAGCGGGGGGGACGAAGCCTCCTCGTCCCGGGGCCGGGCGACGCAGATAGACCCGCTCCAAAGGTACCGGGGACGCGGCTGCCAGGCTCCGAGGCGGGCGAGGAGCCCCCGTTTGACACCGGAGGCCAGTCCCTTAATTACAGCAACGTGGCGATCAAAGTTATTATCTGTGCTTACAAAGGCCGGGGCTTTAATTGAACCGCGCGGGGCTGCCTTTGAGGGGGAAGTGTTCARTCCTCGCGGAGAGCAAAGTGATGTTGGAGGAAAAAGAGCAAGAGGAAAAGAGCAAGAGAGCTGGCATTTAACAAGCAGGCTGCTTTATATGGAAATGTAATGAATACAGCTGATAAAAAAGGGGAGAGACAAAAGTTGTGAAGTTTCCAGCTGTGAGGGAACTTCAAAGTGTATTCAAATGTCACATTGATTTTCCTTCAAATCTCTAAGTAGTAAGTTTTTCAAAAGAGGAATATGATCCCCTATTTTATCCACTAATGTTTTATCTACAAAAAGGGGAGAAAAAGCACAGTGTTTTCCTTTCACATGATATAATCCCCATATTGGAAGTCTTTATCTTTTTCCTAACCAATGGTTTCTGAGGTGTCTTTGAAAATGGCCATGTCTTCACCATATTTGTGTACTGTAGGCTAAAGTCTGAGGAAGTTAGCTTCTGAGATGCCACTCTGGGTGGAGATAAGCAAGGCTGGGCCATGCTCTAGGGGGACCTCATTGCCCCAGTGCTCCAAGCTAAGTTGGTAAGACAGTATTTTGTCCTCTGGAAAGGGCAGCTTTGGAAAGAGCTCCTGGAAAGAGCATCTTTGGGAGCGCTCTGAGAACAGGCAAGAACCAGGAACGCCTTCTTTGATGGGATAATACRCACCCTAAGTAGCATAGTACACTCTTGCTAATTCTTTAGGAGTAATTACTCTTTAGCAGCAATGCAGCTCAGCATTAACAATTCAGTTAAAAAATGACTTTGACAATGCGATCGTATGTCATCTTCAACAGCTTCTCTTGGTGGTGGTCACCAGGAAGATCYCATTTCACGCACTGAAAACCCGATTGCCACCTGTCCTGTGTGTCCCCTGCTTTCCGTCATAATTCAGTAGAAATTGTGGATAGGAGCTCTGGAAAACAGCATAATTAATGCAAGAGGAGCCATTAGAGGGAACAAAAGCCATTTTATGGTAAACTTTGGAGATCTGCATTCCTTCTTACAGTCTGAACTCCTAATGTGAAGGAGAAGTCTACGCAGCTCTACATCACATACTCTCTGGACAAGCAAACCCCAAAGGCAAGAGAATGAAGAAACAACAGATGTATTCCATTTCAAGAAAATATGATTCCTGAGCTCATAGTCTTCCAGAGATATCTTTAAACCAGAGAGGTTTAAAGCTCCTCTCCTACTCAGGATGCCTAAGATATTAGGACTGCAGAAGACAACAGAGCACATCTGCTCACAAGAATTACTGCACTCAAAAAAMTGAACTTTTTTTGAACTGAAGTTTTTGCCTTTAAAAAAAATAAAAAAACCCACTTAGCATTCCTCTTGAGAAATTCCAGAAATGGAAAAGAGCACATTCTCTTCTCTACCATGTTTGGGTCCCTCACATGCAGATTTCTGTGCTAATACCATAAAATCTAGGCAAAACATGCTCAGATTTGTGTGGATGGTGGCCCAGAATTTGGATTTCCTATTTAAAGGGCTCAGCTGTTAGTGGCAAGGGCACTTCAGCTGGCTACCTAAGTCACCTCGTTTGTAGAGGAGGACTAAACATGGTGAGAGGCAGAGTGTCTCTGCWCGAGACTCTATCTCTCAGACTCTTTGCAAAGGCAGGCAAGTGTAAAACACAGCAGTGCCAAAGTACCTGTGAAAATACAGCAATGCTATGTCAAAGTACTTGTGAAACCAGGATTTCTTCACCCATGTATCTCAAATATCAAAAACATGATGTTGAAAAATATGGAATACATTCAGCAATAAAGCAGAAAAAAATAGTGGCTACATTTCTGAATAAACTGATGGGATTTCTTTTTTCTTCCAAAGACTTTAGTATTAGTAGATCTTAGTATTTAGTAGTTTTTTTTTTCAAAGATTTTAGTAGCTACACTTAGACGCCCAGGTGGAGTTCTCCACTCCCTCTGCAGGCAGCTCTGAGGTTAAAATAAGCACRATTATAACTCCTGCTTGTAGAAACACTTCCAGTGCAGGCTCTGCGGCAGCCTTCCGGGAGGGATTCCTGAGGAAGATGTCTCCTGTGGTCAGTATTTGCAAGGCTCCCCTCCTCGCCAAGCTTTTTCAGTCATAATAAAGCAGAGCTCTGACTACARCGCCCCTCATCTTAGCTCTGTGAGTGTAGTAGATGGATCCAGTCCTTCCCTACAGGGACGCCAGGGTCGTTGCTGTAAGGGTTTTAGACTAGATCTATTGCAAAGACGGAATACAGGCAGGGCCAGGGCTGCATGTAGGATGTCTAAAATGGACAAACTGAAGGCCAGGAGTCCGGTCTTGCACGTGCCCTTGAAGGCTGCTCCTCCCGAGCCTGGCAGGACAGGATGGATGAAGCCATCAACAACAGCTAGCAAGAAACAGTGCAAAAGGGCCAAGAAGGCACCACACTGACACTGCAGGAAAGCAGCGAATCGCTTGTCTTTCCTTGCCCAAGATCCCACATGAACAAATATTTCTTTTAAAGCTGTCACTCGCCTCTGGCTTTCCGCACCACTCCCAGCACTTCCTTGCTGAACGAGCCCAACTCTTTTGATCGGCCTTTCACCATCTCTGCTCACAACTCTCTCCCTATAACTTGCTCATGTAATGCTCATCAGCGAGARGATATTCTCAATAAGTGGATCAAGCCTCCGGAGCACTGGCTACATGTCTAACGCAATTGGAGATAAGACCTGAATCACAATAAAAGTAATTCTTCATCTCTRTATGGAAATATCAATGCATCTTGCTTTTGCTTTGTAACGTAAACACCTACTTCTTCGGAAAACAGAAGGATGCTTTCCTTGTGCTGTGTTTTCAGTCACCTAAGAGAAAATTCACACTAAACCTCTCACGGAGTGGGTTGTTTGCTATTTAAATTCCATTGATGGAGAATTTATCTGCCTTCACGCAAGTATCCAGCTTACTAATAGCAAACTCTCCCTTCAGCAATCCCCTTTCAGGGTGCTTTTCCAAAAGCTTTATAAAGATCCAGGAAGGTTATAGCCCTTCAGCTATAAATTTATCTGCGCAGGAATTTCCTATAAGCCTATGGGGGTGTTGCATTTTTCTTCCAAGAGAAATCTTTGGATTTCTCTGGGATTAGAGAGCCATTATTTTCCCCTGTGGGAGGTACCACGACTRGGTCCAAAATTCTAATTATCTAAGACTTGCACTGTTCTCAGACTCTTAGATTTCCTTCAAGCTGAGATTAAGCTCATCAGGCTACAATTCTTGAAATTGCACTTTTATTACATTAGAAAAGAATAATAACTTTTATCCTAAGTAGAAGCATCAGGCTGAATTTTCCCCTTTAAAGGGAACAGCTGCTATTTTTTAATGATTTATTGCCAGTATCTTCCCTCTTTCGCACTTTATTTCTTTCAGAACCCCCCGATGAATACCATCTGGTTCAAGTGATTTACTACGCTTGCATTTCATGAGCTGCTCCACGACATCCCAAATTAAGACAAGGAAAATATAGTCTGRCTTTCAGGAAAAATCTTTCCGACAGATCTATTAGACTATGGAGTAATCTTTCAGGGGGACTCTCATTGTCTGAGACATTTATAGCAAGACCGGACAAARCACGGCAAAATATACTGCGGGGGACGATTCTGCATTAGCAGAAGGAGGGTCTAGATATACGTCTCTGAAACCGAGCCGTTCAGACAAATTTTAAGGGAAAGATTTTATGTCAGAAAATACAGTTCTGACATAACTAAAAATAGTTCACCGACGTGTGTTGATTTTGGTGAGGATTATTTCAAAGAAAAAAACGGGGAGGAAAAATTAAATGTCAAAATACCATATTGTAGTACCTTCTGCATGAGGAATTTCATTTTTTATATCAAATGTGTTTATCCCATATCTGAGTACCATCTGAGGCAGAATTCAAACTGAAAACTGAATGTTTCCAACAATCCCAACCGACTTTTCTTCCCTCCAGAATTATACTTCCTAGAGACATAATGAAATGCTCCATTTTGTTCTGGTTGAAAATGAAAGCAAATTAGAAATATCATATAGCGTCAGCACCAAAAATTGCCTTTCAACACATCTCTGAAAGTTCTCCATGGCAAATGTCATCTCTTTACGCATCAAGTTTATGATGCATTTCTCTGAATTTGCCCTTTCCCTAAGTCATTTCAATGCTTAGTGCCTCAGTTCCTTTCAGATCAAAAGCAGAACAGGAACGTTCATTTTTCTCTGAGAAGTAGAACTGAAAGGCACTTCATAACAGCTTATATTTTTACTACTGAATATCCTTTCCATTCCCCATGGCTTGACTCCTTTATTGTCCTCAGGTTGCTTTGCAGTTTGGTCGGCTTTCATTGATGTTCTTTATCCTTCCAGCTATAATATAATTGGAAATCTTAATCACGGTTCAAATCGCTCTAAGGGCAGATATGGAGAAACAGTCCAACTCTGAGGTAGATAAGACTTTTCTTTTCTAAAGCTTGGCTAGCCAGAGAAGTTCCTAGAAGCCTTTTTGTCCTCCTTAGGAGCAAGAGACCGTATACAGACTTCTTATATAAACAAATCACCTATTGAAAGGGATCAAACCAATATTCGCTTTTGATGCCCTAGGACCTGACCAGCACTCAACAGATTTTACARTTACAATTAGAAGCTGAACACAGGTAAGGTGGAAGACTGCCCCTTGTTTCTTTTTTTATAAATGCAGAAGGATTCTTTGAGTATACTGCTACATCTATTGTTTTTTCCCCCTTTTTAATCACTATTTGAAGGCAAGTACCTTCCACAAAATAAAACAAGAATTTGCAAAAACAAACACTACTGGACCCCCACTTCAAGTTCTCCTGCAGTGAGTCACTTCTCCTTTTCTCACAAAAACAATCTCTTCTACCACCAAACTACTGGTGGTGAGCAACCTTCACTGTCCCTAACAAGCCCTGCAGGTTTCCCACACACAGAATCACGTCTTTGCGGAGGACCTGGAAGGATGAGAACGTTTCCAGARCATGCCGGCTTGTCCTTGCCTACTACCTTAAACTACAGCAGATAATGAACCATAAAACCAAGYGTGATAGCCAGGTATCCTTAGCAACCTTACCTTTTTAAGGCACGATCATATAGTGCGTGATTGCCGAGCCATCTCTGATGGACAGTTTTGGTCTGGTGATAGTTGCCTATAGTCTTGGTTGTGCAGGTGGGAAATGCTCAAGTCTTCCTGTCCCCAGTGGGATCCCAGGAGGGTCCCTCAAGGCAGGGTGCTTGAATAGTTGGTGACATTAAGTAACAGAGTCCTCCTGTTCATTCTGTGGGGAGAAAGAATAAAAATAGAGTTCCAGATAGGCTAAAGTAGGTAGGAAACATGGGAATTTTCTGAAAGATTTCTTGTCGTAAGGAGACAAGCCAGTCCGCAAGGAGAAGACTTCATCAGAACCTTCTCTAACATCTCTTGTAGGAGTAAAGTCATAAGGGCTTAATGGGTCTTGATGTAACATAAATGCAGCATCCTCACAAAACTTTGGTCTGGCAATATTTGTAATAATCACATAGCTTTGTTTCTGTAGGTTTTTAACTGAGGTAACAGGTGAAAGACACTGCTKATATGTTAACACAATCACCCTGCATATGTATATATTTATATAAATCTTTTGCATAAATACATGCAGWTTGCCTTTGGTCTTTACTGGGAAAACAGTAATCCTGTGTGATGTCCCTCTGTCCCGAGCAGAGAGCATCGTCCTCCCAGCTACCACTGAACCTGTGGATTTTAAGGGGCCTGCACAGTGTTTAATTTCTGAACAGCGTTCATACTGGTTTTGTTGCATTTTCCTTAAAACCTGCCATTCCTTGGATACACCAGAAAAAAAACTGTTCAGCAGGGACAAGGCACTTTGAGAAAGTAGCGTTGTTGGGCTACCTGCTGGGCGGAAGGATTTTAACTCACCTTGCTCACTCCCRTGGCTGGGGAGTGGGGAACGCTAAAGAAATCATGTGAAATCTTTCCACATTAAGACTGACTAGACAAGGTTTTCCATTAAGATCTGTTCTATGGAAAGTAAAGTATTTCAGACTTTATAGGAGTCCTGCATGGTATTTCACTCCTCAATTAATACCAAGTATTCTTTCTCTTTAGGACAGCAGACACACATACTTATCAACATTAGGCTTTGTTGTCCAGAGACGGCTAGAAAAAAAGACTTTAACATTTCCAGATAAAATATTATCACGTACTGAAGGGATAACTATCTGAAAAGCAAGCAGGTACACAAGCAGCACTCAAACAAGGAAAGATTCATCAAAACTATGCCCTAGAACACTAGGCAAGGTATCAGAAAGCGTATTTGTATTTCACTTTTACTTTGGACAACACACAAATGCAATCACTTGCCACTCTGCCTATGCAAGAGCAAAATTCAGACAAATGTTATCAACTTTACTGGATGTAGCAAGAAAGACAAGTCTCCTGTGAAACTGCACTGAAGTATAATTGACCACATTACCTCCTAGCTTCAGGGGCTAAGTGACTGCCAGATCAAAAAGGTCAAATTTTAAATAACAGTGGCTGCTTTAGATCCAGAGAATATTACTAATGGAAAAAGCAGTCATAATGCAACTTAATAATTTCACCTGTTTTCKTTTTTATTTATTTTTTTAATTCTGGATGTAACACCTTCCTCAAAGGTTATAGAAAGATAGCCACCTGAATGCAAAACAGAACCCTCATAACAATCTCACTTCTAATTGTTTAGTATTGGATGGTTGGATTCTGGCACCCTTTTCACATTATTGCCTCACTTTTACTATTTGCAACCGTGATATGCCTTTACCTCCATAAGAAAGAAGATGAGAATAGAACCTTTAGACTCCRCGGGTAAAAATCCCTGTACATGATTCTGTGTCAGAACTGATAGATATTTTGCAGTCCTGTAGGGAACAAGAGAAAATATTTCTAATTCTTCAGTGGGCATATACGGGACTTTAATTACGTAAAGATGTAATACATACATCTTCACAACATACAGCACTCACAACAAAAGGAATATATTACAAGACATCAAAAAAAAAATCATATAGGAAAGGTGAAAATATAAGGACAACATTGCAACTTACCTGCAAGTAGCCACTGCATGCCCCAAGTGTCTCTAAGGCAAGCAGAAATAGCAATTCTGCTCACAGGCATGCCCCTTCCTCACTTCTGTAATTTCAATGAATTTTGTGAGGTTCCTCCCAACCTACAAAAGCAAAAACTATTGTCAGTGCAACGCCATTATATATCTTCATCTGCTAACGTCAATTAATTTGAAGCAGCAACACACAGGTAACTTTAGTTGTTTTATTTATGAATTAGTTTTCCCTGGGCTCACTTTCTAATAACAGCTCCAGATGGTGTTTCAAAAACACGGTTTCTTGAAGGTGAGAGATACTATTGAGAGATAGAGCAATTTGATTTCTGACTTTGGGTCACTATATTATCAAGTTAATTTGTATTTTCTCAGTTTTCAGTGCAAGAAGGTCAGGGGGTCTCCTGAGACARATTAAATTAGACAAAAGTGGACCATACTGTAGTCTGTATAAAAATATATGCTTGTGAATCACACACCAGACCAAATAGTCTTGTTAGGGGCTGTGGAGATGGTTCGTTCTACTGTTACTTGTTGACAGGAACATACAGACTTTTAGTTTCTTATGCACAGAACTACTATAAAATACCTATTGGAATACCTTCATCAAAAATCATTATCCAGATTTAAAATGTAGTGTTTAAACTGTTGTAGCACCTAAGGGCATTGCCAAACTGCTCTAGGATAATTCTGATAGTTACCATCATTAAAATGATGGCACTGTAGAAGAATAAACCCACCCAGCAAAGCTCAGAGGCTCTGGACCAAAAGGGGCACGTCAGGTTGTTCACTGAACACTTCTGCAGAAAAATAATTACACATTTGTGGTTATATTCACCTGCTGTTGCCCCTGACCAAGCCACAGAACATAACTACTCTTTGACACCAAGGCGTAAGGGTAAACATAGTCACAGAAGAGAGAGAGCAAGAGAGATCTGTCCATGAGTAAACACCTCTCATCAACCTCTTCAAGTGAGGTACATCCTGGAAAGAAGCTGTCCAGTTCTTATCTTCTCTACCCTGGTAGGTACTGGTGGTTCCCCTAGACCATTTCTGATCAGCTGGACCTCCCATGATTGGCTTGGGTTGTTGAAAACCTGATTTAAAGTATATTTAGGGACTATGTGAGTTGTTTCGACCCCTGAAACAGAATAAAATAAAAATTAAATTAGTTTTAACTTTAAACAYGGATAAATTTAAACATTATCCTCTACTGCTACCATAGATCAATAAAACACTTACTGAATCTCATACCAATCTTCTTTTTTTGAAAAATTCCAAACCAAGTCTTTTTTTGAAAGCTAAAATATCTAAATTATTTTCATTCCTTGAAGCATGCTTTGCAATTGGGAAAAGTCTTCTAATGCTTTAACATATTGTAATAGCAGTTATTTTCCGAATACTTTTAATATGCTGCTGTTTCAAAATCCAGAGAAGGTTGTTACAAAGGAGACTTAAAATTAAATGATCTGACTGGCAGCAATGGTCCAAGAGGTGGGCTTTTATGATAAAATCATCCTGTAGGTAAGATATAATTAGTCTCAACTTCTTAGCCCTACACAGAAGATCATTTTATTCACTCATATTTTAAATGTCATAGAMAGAAAAACAAACATGAAAAGCAAAAAGATTTATCTGGTTTAAAATGTAGCATTTTCTTCATGAGGAYTTACTGAAGCAAAACATGAACAAGCCTGTTGCCAGTTTCATGAAAGAAATAACAAAAATGTAACTCAGCGCTTAATTTTCAAAGAGATCACATTCTACTTTCCACTCTACTTTGAGAAACTATAGCAAGAATATAAAAACTCCTAAACTGCTCAAGATTATAACAGATTATGTTATTTTATAGTTTCACACACTGAAAAGTGCTACAGTGTTTCAAAGCAGATTAGAAGTATCCACAGAAAAGATGTAATTTTGAAAAAGGAATGGTAGAACTGCTTTTGAATGAGTTGAATATAATTCTAATGTTAAATTCAGAAACGTTATGTGACATGAATCAGAACTTCATAATTTGGATTACAAGTAAAGCCATACCTTTCTTAGATTACAGGTCTATATGAGTTTCCTGTAACTTCTTAAGTAAATTTAGGTTAAGCAGCAATCAATTCTACTGGAATTAAATCAGACTTGCGTGTTCCAACACAGTGCACAACTTGGTTTCCTGTCTACTAAGATACTTCGGAGTTGGAACAATTTTTCTGGGTGGTTTGACTTGCTTTTAGCAATGCATAGAAATTGCTATAAATACTGCGGCTTAGTGCTTGCATATATGGCAAAAATTTCCCACTGGCTACAGGGCAAATACAATTTCTTCTCTTATACCTATGTCAGTATGAGTCATCCAGAGGAACCCCAGTCCTGTATCTGAAGTWACGACTTTGATCGAAAAGATCTATTTTGTAACCAGCTCTTAAATCGCCCACTCTCCTGATTTAGGTATCTTCATTATAGGAAGTGTTAGCAGTCATGAGTCAAAGAAAAGGATAGGATTCAAAAAGAGTTAGGAGTCAATTAGACATAAGGATGCTTTTGCAGATGGTCAGCTCACATAAATCTGCAGATAACAAGGAAAATGCCTATAAGCCACTGAATAAGGTTAAAAGATGCAGTATAGAGCAGAAAAGGAATGAAWCAGAATTTCAGCCTAAAAATTAGATGATTTTGACAGGCAACAAAGAAAAATGAAGAATGGTGGGTGGGTTAACGTGACCCATTGAGGTGTTGCACTAAGTTATACCTAGACCCTGTCCACGAGAGTTTCAGGCTCCTGAGCTGGGTCCATCCCCAGCTTTCCAGACCAGGACCCTGGCATGGACCGGACCCCTCTGTCACTAAAGCATGTGTCTCCAGGGTACACACGTCCAAACCAGCCTCCTCGTGGGGTTTTGTGAATCCGACCTGAACAACACGAGGACCGGGGCAGCCTGTGCAGGCCCTGCTCCTTGCCAGCCATGATGCACACTTGCAGCCATACCGGGTGAAAAAAAGTTTAAAAAGGAACTGCTTGAGAAAGCAGATCAATTTCTGATCGTTATTTTACTTTGGCTTACACCCAAGGTTTTTCAAAGGAAATTGATATCTTAAAACTTTAATTYAGAGGCTGTTCAGTATTCTCAAATACATTCAGTAAAGGGGATAACGTCAATAACATCACCAACACTTAGAAGCATTCAGAGCAGTAAAAACTTTTACGTGCTTTTTAAATAAGCAAGATTATCTAAAAAAAGAAAAAAAAATGTTTCTGTGCTATTTCTTTTCTTAACTAAAACATGCCACAAGAGTGTGAATATTAGTTCTTCTGTACTAGGATGATTTTTTTTCTACAAATCTCTATTTAGTCGAGTCATTCAGTTTATGGAAATTACAACAGAGTGTACTTTGTTTGTTTGCAAACTGCCAATGGTATTATCTGTCAAACCTCAATTAAACTTACCTCTCTATCATATAAAAAGTGTGCATATGCACTAAGCAGAAGAGTTAATTAGCTGAAATACGTTAGTTCCGCACCAAGGAAACCATGAATATTCATCCACTCAGTTACACAACAGGTAATTAGCTATTCTGTTCATATATTTTAGTATGTCAATTGTGTCATCAGCTACTGTGCATTTTCTCAACATTTTTTTTCAGTATCACTCTAAGTTCATAGTTAAGATCTTTTGAAAAATGTACACACACACAAAATACATGTGAGTATCTGTACAAAATTATTACTGAGTTGCTGATCACCATACATTTAACAATGTGTGAATGTATGTGCATCAATGTCAAACGCAGAATGGGGTTCAATGCACAGAAACTTGACTTGGCRGCTTACATCAAGTGCTATCGGAGTTTATAGGCCCAGGACTCAAAGCTGTGAGTACGTAGCACCATGTGGTACCCATTTTTATGCAAGGTGCAAGGGGAAATTATGCAACCAGACTTTTAATTTATGAAGCATTAATCCTTGTGCAAAAAAAAAATGGCTCCTTCAGGGTAATGGGAAAGTAGATCATGGCAAAGAGAAAGACAGATCTCAGAGAAGCACAGAACTGTCTGAATTTAAAAAAACAGCTCTTCTAAAWTGTGCTTTGCCCATGGTCATTCTACATTGGTAGAAATCATGCCTAGCTTTCACCCTTCCTTACACAGAGCTATGGTTTCATAGTGAGCTACGTTCTTCCACRGCTCTGCCAAATCTTACCATTGTCTACACCTGTATGCAGACTTGCATGGGTATTTTTTTAACCCACCATGGGAGGAAATGACCACATAACATGACAACAAACTAGTYTCTACATCTCTCTCGAGCTTATTCTCACTTCTAGTGCATTTTCCCTGTGCAATCTTTAGTCTTCTCCTACCCAAAGCCCATGCAATCGAGAGTTCATTCCTCGTCAGGAAACACCTTACATTCGTGACCAGTGTTTTGGGGCAAGTTTGCTATGTTTCCTTAAATAAATTTTGCTATGTTTCCTTAAATAAATTTTGCTATGTTTCCTTAAACCGCTATGTTTCCTTAAAATATGATACATATTGTATATTTTTTAAGATTCTTTCTAGCTTTACTTCTCAATTAGTGAAGCTCAAAGTCTGCATAGGATTCGCCTCCGTGGCAGAAATCACCCTGTTTATAAATCATTTTTCTTGCATTATGGTAATCAGGCTCCATAAAATCAGTTACGAATTCCCTTGTCTTGAGGCACAACAAAGAAGTAGGCAATTATGTAATTTAAAATGTTATCATACGTATASGAGCAGGATGTTTTCCTCCTTCCCTCCTTCAGAAGGATGTTTTAATTCCAGCACTTCCTATCGTTTGCATGGGCAGATCAGAGAATGGTTCCCTGACCCCACTCCTCAAAAATCCTATGGATTTGTAAATCCATAGTTTATCAACCTTTTACAGTCACCTCAGCTCCTTGAATCCAAGTTCATTTTCTCTCCTACTTSAATTTGCTGCTTCCTTGCTCTGAGTGTACTCTGCCTTTCTTCACATGCAAACACGCTCATTCKCACTCCCACTCACCATTGGCTTCTGGCTCCTTTTCTATTTCCTTAGTCACCCTGTATCTCCCCCTCTTCCTGGGTATTTACTCCATCTTTCTGTTCCCCTATCTACAGTTTACTGTAAAATAAATGGATAGCTTAACATTTTAACCTCTAATGTGCCACTCAYGAGACAGCAAGAGATTTGTTTACAAATATGTATTTTTTGATTATATATTTGATCTTTTAAAAAGAGAAGGAAGAGACCACATTCACTTTCTGCTTTCCCAATTACCATAGGAAAAAAATGGTAATTTTGCTTTTCTTAAAGCAAAATACAGGCTCTAAGAACTTGTGCTGGAAGGTACTCTATGAATAGTGCACATTTCCAATGATGCTTGTTCAGACTAAAAACTTTAAGAAATTACCAAGGAAATKAAAAAAGGATTTCTAGACAGGAATATATCACTGTTGTTCGATCTTATCAAACAAACGGTAAGAGAAAGGTGGGTTTTAGAAAGACCAGTCTGAGCATAAATCCACCCATGCAAATGTAAATGGATGGCAGCTGTATTCTCACTTACAAAAGATATAAAAACTCAGCAAAATTTTGATGCAAATATCACATATAACAACCATATGGAATTTGAAACAGAGTTCTGTGTCTTCATTAATGAAACCTCATCATTTGAAAGCAAAACAAAGATGTCTTAACAAATAAGACTGGAAAACAGCGGTGATTTAGTAGGAAGAGCTGCGATCGACCAGCTGTGGAATATCAATCAGGAATTCTCTCATATTAACTTAAACAGGGCAGATAAATTATAGTGCAAAGTATAAAATGCAAATACAAGAAAACCCTCCCATCAAAACAAACAAATGTTAAATAAATCATTTCCCTTCTACCTTGATATTCACGCACACATGCTAGTATTCTCCTATTCATTGYAACCATATGATCCAACTTAAATGGGAACAGGACTCTTCACTATATTTTAAAGGCTCATTTAACACGGTGTGTATGTTTACAATGAACATCCTATTCATCCTGTGTGTCAGCGAGTCATAGAGCAGAAGTCACTCTCTTCTACAGCAGAGTTTTATTTTCAWAGACCTTGTCTCATTATCATTGCAAACTAGTAGTACAGGTAGTTCATACCTGTATTTATGCCAAAGCTCTAGTACGAAGAAAATATGTTTTGTTGTGGGTTGTGTGCCTATGTGCGCATGCAGTTCACCCAGCCTGGCCATGCCCTTTTAGAAAGACACACGAGACCTTGAGACAAGCTGGTAGCATAGAATAAAAGCATTTTTTTTCCAAAAATCTCTTGTCAGTCTCCTCCAGATGATCTTGCTTTGTCAAACAGCATTTAGACAGCACTGTTTTGAAATTACACACACATAGACCATAATCTGAAAAAGAGCAATATAAAAGATACCTAAATCAAAGCAGGTTTTAGATTTCAGATAAGACTAGCATAATTAGATCACCGAACAATTCCCCAACTTTCATACAGACTGCACTATATATTTTTTTCTTGTGGAGGTCCTTTTGCTATTATGACAGTATTTAACAAGTATTTCTTTAGYGGTTTCTTGGAAATCACTCAGAAAGGAGATTAACAGATAAGGGTCTGAGAAAAGACACAAATATTTCATACTTTGAAACTGTAGTTCAATGGATGTTTTTAGACAAACATTTACATAATAAAAAGCTGAGCAACCAGTATAGTCGTGGCATCTCTRTGTGAATGTGAGGTAAAATAATTTAAATTAAACAGGAAATATTGTTAGTAAGGAAGCATGTCCTTTTTCACAGAGGTGAAAGTGGACCCGACCACTACAGAGTACCACAAATGTGCTGAAATAAATCCCAAGTAAGGCACCTCTTTGGGATTATAACTAACATTTAATTCATCCTCTCTGACAGGCCTTTTCCTTTGATTACAAATTATTAATATCTTGCATGTAATTTCACACCGGTTACCTTTTCTTCCAAGACAGGTTGATCTGCATTTGAGCACCTAACCAGGTTCCTATACTGCTGAAGTGTAAAAGACAGTCATTTGCTTTCACAATGCAGTGACTTGTTTACAGAACAAATATATATGTTGATTAGCTCCCAACAGTGAAAATGCTCTGTAATTGCCAAGGTCCTAAAGGAAGTCTGAACTTGAACCTTGCAGTTACGTCTTGAATACAATGTAGGGTCTGACCCATATTCCCACAGCGGGCTGAATTAAAAAAAAAGCCCAAACTTCAGCATCTCTGCATTTTGAGCCAATCTTAGGTATACGTTTACAGAAGGAGAAGTATCAGTCCAGTTTTGCTTGGTTTTATTCTAATATGCCTCTTGGTGAAAGACTGCAGAAATAATGAAAAAACTTGTTTCTAAATCATACAAATGGGATCAATATAAATGGGATCTCTGAGAGGAGCTGGACCGTAGCCCACAGGCAAACATCTGCCCACAGTCAGAAGTGGCAACGGGGCACGGTTGGGTTTGGGATCTGCCTTGGGCAGTGTGCAGGCACAACCCACCTGTAACATGAATTTCAGAGTACATGTCCTACATGCAAAGTGGGTGACTTGCCAGACACAAGGAGACAAGAAAAGTAGGCAACATTTATCCTTATCAGAGCACTCCTCTACCGAGGCTGAAGGGTGGATGTGTCCTAACATCACCAGCAGGTGACCCTGCAGCTATTCTGCTGTGCTGTTACTGGCAGCGTTCACAGCAAAGGACTACCTTAGCGAAGATTTATGGAGATAAAGAAAAGAAATTTAATAAGTAGAGGAAAATATACTCAAAACTTGTAGAAAATACAGAATATCTCATAAACTGCCGCTTTACAAAATATGAATAACAATTCTATTTCCACTTAGCAGAACACAACTCATATAAATGTGCTGGCAAAAAGTCAAATTTCCCAGGAAGAAGAATAAATACAGACTCCGTATACTAGCTTGAAAATATATTTTCCACCACCAGTACTTTCCACCATAATTGATTCTGATCCACTCAGAAAATTTGACTTCATATGAAATTATTTTTATTGATCATGAAAGGCACTTGCAATCCACCTCTCTGCTCTCATTCACATCGTTGTGAGGCCCTTCAGTTCAGGAGAGCTGAGCAGAGCACAGAATTGAGCCCAACCCAGAAAGAGGAAGACTTTCAACTCATCAGTCAGTAAGACGTTTCCTATCCTCAGGCATACAAATATGGCTCTCATTGCAACTCCAGGCAAAAATGAACTTTAAGAAAATACTTTTTAGTTTATGCTTCCCTGACACCTGAGACAACTTGGCGAGAAAGTGATTTATTTACCACTAGCCATAAATTCAGGCTGGATCATGAATCACTTCTAACTGACTCTAGCTACAGGATTTGGGAACACAATCTTTTTCTGGCTTTCATCTATGAAGTTCATTGAAAAAAAAAATCAGTATTATTTTGTTCATCTATATCAAACCCTTAGTACRGGGTGCACAGGATATAAAGGATCCCGTAGTATCTCTGAAACCATCCCTATGCGAATAGGAAGAGATAGCATTTTTTAACATTATATTTCTATAGCAGTTATGTTAAACATGTTGCTTGCTCCAGGCATGTGTAGAGACTGTACGACATTAGCATTTTAAGGCAGCAGAAGCTGGCACTGATACCAGGGAAGTGCCCTTCTCTCTCCTCWCTCCTGGCTAGTTGTGCCATGTCTGGACCTCCTCGTCTCTGGGGAGGTGAAGAACCAGACGGTGGACCTGGCTTGGGTTAAAACCAACCCTCAAAGATAAAAGCAACAGTCTGAACACTGTCTTAATCCTCACAGCAGTGCTGGTGTCTGTAGGACCAATACAAGCGTGCACCGCTCACTTCAGTGTCAGTAGAAGGCAAATTCTGCTTCCTATTTCCAACTCTGGTGGTCTCGCTGAGCCCTTCCAGATGGGAGGTAGGAAATGCAAAGCATGCAACTCTTTCCCAATTGCAAACAGCTAGTAAATATGAAAGTGACCTATTTCTAGCCAGCGTAGTTATAACCCTGCTTCAAACTCAACAACACTAGAACAGTAATATTTTATTCAACCAGTTTAACAGATAAGTTGCAGAATTATCCCAATCCTGGGCACCTGCTGAGCATCCCAGCATGCACATGAACAGCACACACCATGCAGCCACAGCCCTAAAAGTACCCTTTGCTATTTTTCTTGCTAATTCCCAGCATGCCAGGAAATTTGGGGGTAGGAAAAGGAAGAAGAGCAGGGAGATGCAAAGCTGTAGATTCCCCCCATTCTGCAAATGTCTCTGCTGTAAAAGAAGTCATCGTTTTTCTTGATAAATACGGTATTGCTCTCTTTTTAAATTCGCTCCCTTGGCCTCTAGCCACCTCTCACTACCACATCTGCTCTTTGTCAAATCCTCTGCAAAACCAACCTCCTCCTCTCGCTCTCCAGCTGCTTCCAGTAGCACAAGGACCCACACAGTGGCTTTCTTCCCAAGTCCTGAAAGGCCCTTTAGAGCTCCCAGCCTCATTTTGTGTCTGCCCTCCTTGAGGCAAGATTGCCTTTTTCTCCATCCTCCTCACGTCTCTCCATCCCTCGAGCATCTCCCCGGGCAGGTGGAGCTGCAGCCAGAGATAGGACCCGTGGCTCATGTGCCTGGAGATGGGAAGAGACAGGAGGAAAAAGATCTTGAACCAGAGGAGCAGAGACATAAAAGCTTCTGGCACAGGAGAAACCAAACTCTGGTTCCAACATCCCATCCAGCTTGGGACGTACCCTCACACCCTGCCACGCAATCACACCCTCAGAGCGGGGCTGCATTCCGGCAAAGCTTTCTGTAATCCTCCCGTTTTTATCATCAGGAGAGATGAAAAACAGTGACTAATGCTGCTGGGGAGAGTCAGCACCCAGACCACGATAAAAAATGCCCTGCGGTTTTTCTCTTTGCAGACTGTTTTGACAAACATTGCTTTCTATAAACCTTGTCTACTACATAGTTCACATAATTATCTTCAAAAAGACTCATTTGGCCTTCACATATATTTTTTTTTAAATGCCTGGTGAAGACGCTATTTAGCAATGCCCATAGTAATCTAGTTTTTATTACTTTAGTGCAAGCTACAGAACGAGTCTGTACGTAACCCTCGACATCCCAAATGACCCTTCATAACCTTCTCCTTTCCACTTAAATCATTGCTGCTTCTTGCATAAGGGCTGATTAAAAAAGTTTTCTTAGTATATAGGAAATATAACAGTTATAACTATATTCATAGGACTGTTTGGATCTGTAGTCAATCTTATGATCCATTCCCTTGCACCAGGTAAGCACAAATCTCATTATCTATAAAAGATTGTGATAGCTGCACTTTTTCAATGGAATAATTTCCCTAACTCCTGTGATAGTTTGCCTCTCTACTCTGCTCAGTTATTAGTTTTTTCTTTTTCTATTTCTTTTTCTTCTTCAAAAGTTAAGAAAATTACTTTTTTCTCTTTATTGTTCTTTTCTTATCTATAKATTTTTTGCATAGCAACATTTCAGTTCTTTTTCCTTCATTTCTTTTCTTTTATATATATAAAAACTTACTTTTCTGTAAACCATTTCTCAACAGAAAGAGATGCAGTAAAAGAAACACAGTAAGGCTGGTGGAAAAATATGATTCTATAATATTATATACAAACAGTATACAGTAATATAAAATAATAAGTATAAAAAAGATCTAAGCAAAATAAATGAAACTAATGATTAGCTTTTTTGGGGGGGGGGGDGGGTTAAACATTATGTGAGAAAGAAAGCTTCATTCTTTTTTCTCTCAGCCAGATTCTACCACGCTTATTTGGGTTGAGGAATACCTTCCTACTCATGCAGTCTCACTGAAATTAGCAGGGTTATCATTGTGTGAAGTGTTTCTCATAATGAGAAAGGTAGCACCATCTAGGCTTGAGTTGTCTTCACAAGTCATTAGCAGCAACTGCTGTGTACATTATTTACCTGTAAACTGAAATATTTGTATTAGGTTATTCGCTTCCCAAATTATGAATCACCTTCAAGCAACTGCTATTCCTATTAGTACACAACACCAAAAGAGCGCCACTTTTGCTCTGTAGCCCATGAGTCTGATATGCAAAGGCACTGTAATTGCTCTGCATTCCTGAGTAATCATCTTATGATGGGTTTATTGCCACCTCTCCCTTATCAGGGCATGGCACTGTTACAGACCCCCGTGATAAATTACCCTTTAGAGAGGGAGAAGACAGTGCCACTTTAACAAGTGCAATAAAGCACTTTTTATACCAGGAGAGTTCAGAGCATTTGCCATTCATCATACACCCTCAGTGATTTTACACAGATTTTACACTGTTGATTAGCTCATTAGTGGGGTTAATTGGATACATTAACTGGCAGAATTACAGCTTGACTACGAACCAGAGGCTGCAGCATTATAAATGACAGACAAACTACAGACATGTGCGGCCAGCCTGAAGGAAGTTCTACTCTTTGATTAACTTTCATTAGATTTTAATTCTTTCCCTGCTACTTCCATAATTGACTCTGCCTGAATATTTACTATACCACAAAATTAATGAGAAGATGAATTACATGAAGGTGTATTGGCCATGGTCGCCTATCTGGACGCTGCAAATATTCAGAGGACAAAAACTAGAAAGCGAGCAGCAAGAAGACTGTGAATAGCGTGGACAGCAGTCGAATCCTTGCTGCCATCGTGTAGCTCACTAGAAAGCAAAGCCTGCAGTTGCACGTTCAGGGCCCGGCCCTATTCCCCGTACAGAGCCAGCGCTTTGCAGATGGGTTAGTGGGACATAAAATGAGAGGGACCATTTGCCACGCCTGTGAAGCAGAAGGGAAGCGCTGCGGAGCAATTTGCCTTGCCTAAATTTCACACCAGYCTCCGCAGCTGCTGGAGTAATGTTGGTAAAGATGTCCGAGCTGCTGCATTCCACAGGCTCCCAAGGGACGTCCCTGTCATTTTGCACCTGGATTATTTTTCTCTCAGGTTAAAATGGCTCTGAACAAATGTTGCGCGTTGATTCTAAAAGATATCATTATAAAAGTTTAAATTTTAGTGACTTACTATAACCAGATCATCTGTCAGCTGAAGTATTTACACTGGTTCTTCTCATACCTTGGTCTGGCTATGTAAGCCTGTAAGCTTTTTTTTTTTTTTAATTTTTTCTTACTGCAGACATTTTATGTTGTTCTCCAAGGACTCAGACTTCTTTTGGTTTGGATATCTTTGCTAAGGAAAGACCCCGTTGGTTTCAGTTTYATCCCTCGTCTTTCCTCCACAAGGACAGAACTGTCTGCTCCCTATTTGCAACATCTCTGTATTTCAGTGGACTTCGGCTAACGGCACAGCCACCTCAAAAATCCCTTCCTCTCTTGCTGCCTCCAAATGCGGCTGTCCTAAATCCAACCATTTATTTTGCTAATTCTGGGACCTCCTTGCCCATTCGGTGAGAGCCTCGCTTTGCATTGCATCTCATTTCTGAGGGATAACAGATAAAGATATGAAGAAGTATATGTCTGCATGCCCTGGAGAGTAATTGCCCATGCAAATATAAGCGAATGTAATGCCTAAATCTGTCGAGCACACAGCTGAAAATGTGGAGCAGGACCCCAGGCAAACTCATTTGACTACACAAGTAGGGATTACTTTTTAATAGCTCTCTATGTCTTTTTAGGCCACAGCTCTTAGTGGGATTTCATTGTAGAGTTTTTGTTTTTTCATGTTTGCCTGTAATTGTCAGCATAAGATTATCGGTTGCTTTGGTAGGACGGGTGAAAGGATGTTGGTAGTTACTGAGACAGASCTAATTAGTATGCTTAGCTCTGTTTGCGACCTTCATTTTCACTTTGGCTTGCCCATCTGGAAGGGAATATGTTCCTTGGTCTCTCTCTTTTTTTTTCTTATTACTGAATGGGTCTGATTTTCCATCACTGTACACTGTGTTCACTTTTCTCATCTCATTTCAGATAGATACTTTTTGAGARGAGGGCCATGTATTTAGCTCAGCTTGCATTTAGGGCCTCTTACACTTGYCTTTTAATTTCTTTGTTAAATACTGCTGGATTTGGATTGCTACTAGTCTCCGAGTTCTTTCTGGCTCTTCCAGACATACAGCACTTAGTTGTGAGTAGTAAAAACACCAAGGCACTCCAATACATTCTCTCTTAACTGCCTGTAAAACATTACTTTCTAAATGATGATATTATCTCCAACAAAATAACTACAAGCAATTTGAAAACTGAGGATGGAGTCTGCAGGTTGTAAAAACCGTGCCTACATCAGCACGAAGAAAAGCAGTTTTGTTTTTGATTCTGTTCCAGTAGCTGCCAGTTTTGGGAGCTGAATGACCATTTTATATTTCAAAGATAACTAGATTTTTTCTAAAATAAGTTCCTTAATAGAGAGATTTTCAGACTTCGGAGGTAAACAATGTATTAAACAAAATGAAGGTTACTCTAAAGAATAAAATGATCATTCAGTCCAGAAAACACCATCAGATAAAAGCAAATCTAGAGATAGATGGACATTTTTCTTCTTAATGGATGGTTTATTATCCTAAAACTGAAGGAGCACTTCTCAAAAACGTTTGAGACGAGTAGTTCTTCACGCAGCACCGAGAACAATAACCTCCCTGCCTTTCCTGTCAATAATTTGATTCCTTCTGGTCTTGTGGTTTATCCCTTTGGGAAGAARATTATTGTCCCATAAACCAGCAAGCGGTTACTATTATCCCTTAATTACCAGTAATGGTGTGAAGCTCAAAAGTAATATTGCGAAGCTTGTAATATCACCRTTATTTTGCACTGCACTTCCTGATGGCAAGATTGATTCTAAATCTATTTTAGCGCTGCCAGAACTGAACCGCTCAGGCTGAGGCTTGCCCTGTCACCCGCACGTCACTACGCAGAGGCTGGGGCTTCTGCTCCTGCCAAACAGCACTGGCTCTGCAAACGGTCCCGCGCGACAGAAGGGAGATGCTGCGGAGCGAGGCGGCGATACGCCACGTGGATGTGGATGCACACGTGGAGACCTCAGGCTGGATCCAGTCACATGCACAAGAGCCACAGCCACATGCCGAGGTCTTATGTCAAATGCATGGGAGACGCCCTTCACAGAATCATAGAATCATGGAATGCTTCAGGTTGGAAGGGACCTCTGCAGATCATCTAGTCCAATCGCCCTGCACACGAATTCAATGATATTTTTTGCGTGCCTACAGCAAGGTCCTTGTGCAAGCGCCTGCACTATCCATTTAAGCATCGAGCAATGCATTRCTTCAAACTCAACAACACACGAATAGCAGTAGTTTATACGACCGTTTCCACAGATAGCCTGCATTCTAATCTCACCCCTGGGTGCCAGCTGGGTAACTCAACACGCACACAGTCTGAATGCACCGTGCAGTCTTGAAAGTACCCTATGCCATTTTTCTTGCTAATTCCCAACATGCCAGCAAATTTTGAGGTAGGCGAAGGTAGAATAGCAGGGCCAATGAACTCAGAAAAMGGAAGCCATTTGCTAACTTCAACTTCTTTCTTCTGTGACTGTTGCTTTGGGAGAACTCATTTGTGAATTTACCAAGTAAATGAACAGTGTGAAAGGTATAAACTGTCCAGGTTCTCCACCTCAAAGGAGAAAAATAACCTGCAGGGAAAGTTCTCTACACATACTGCGTGAGTAACTATGTCAAAAAGGATACCAGGAATCAGCAGAATCTCTGCTCATCAACTAATCTAATGGAAAGAGAACTGTCCAGCAAAACAGGCCATGTCTTTGGGTTAAAATATTGAAGGCTTTACAAAAAGGCAAGCTGAGCTATCAAGTAGATGGAAAGTATCRCCAAAATGTCCTTCTGAGACATGATAAAAGTCAGGAAGGATAAATGGGAAAAATAGAGCAGGAATTAAAAACAAAGTAGATTTTAATAAATAAATAAATAAATAGAAGAGTTAMACCTCAGTTTTCTAAGAAGGCAGTGGCATGGGCTACCGGGGCCAATGCTTGGGAGATCGCAGCTCTTTGGGAAGCCCAGCTAAAGCAGAGCCAATATTGCCTTTCTTAGCAGTAACGAAAAAGCCAGGTTTGAAGAGAAAGTACAAAAGTAAGCCAATATCTGCAAGGTGGCTTCTGGCCTCAAAAYTTCTGCAAGGCTGCAGAGCAGTTTCTGAGCAAAAAGATACCGAACGAGGAAGCAAACACTATATGTGATTATTGATGGCAGATTCATCCTAATATGACACCTTTCTAGGATGTGATACATGATTTTCTAGGGAAGGGAAGCGCAATAAATCGAACTCCTTTCTGCCTGTTAACAYGGCACCCAGGGAATTATTTGGAGACTGGAAATTTGATTTCTCAAGTGGTTAAAAAAATATGTCAAGAGGAGATGACAGTGGCTACTGGAGGAGAAAGGTCTAAGTGATGTTCCTGAAAATTAGCTTGGCCAATTGTCCTAATTAGTCAAGATGCTTGTGTGATGCTAAAACTGGGTTAATAAGCAAGACCTCAGTAAACGCTACTTTTGCAAACTGAGTAARAGGTGATGGAGAAAGCTGGGCTCATGCTAGAGGAGGGATCTGGGAAACTGGGAAGAGGAGGGAACCCTTCTACATGAGGAGAGCAGCCTGAAAYCTGATGCTTTGCTCTCTGTAACGAAGACTGAGAAGGGTCTGTATTGCATAAAGGCAGCTGAGAGAAATATCAAAAAGGAAGAACTTGCTAAGCTGAAAATAAATGTCACAAGAAAAACGGGTGCTGTGATTAGGCTTAGCCAGAGAAATAAAAGAAAGTTTCTAATCATGGGATCTCCAAGGTTCTAGAATAACCTTTCATAAGTTTAGTGTGGGCAAAACCGCTTTAAATTTTAAGGTTGAGCATTCCTAGTTTGCAGGAGAAATCAAATCATATTGTGTAGACATCTGCATCCAGGAGACTGGACTCACTGACAAAATCCCTCATGATCTTAGGCTCCTCCAAAATTTGCACTAATTAATTCTTATGTTGTAAAACAGACAAATTATTGGTCTTCAGGAGAAGGGAGAAATATGTCAAATCCCTGAGCATGTCTGCATCACTGCATCTAGCCAGGTCTGATGGCAAAGTCATAATCATATTTAAAAATCATTTGCTTCATACATGTCCCAATTTCTATTTAGCTACTTATCTTCTMAGATCTAAGATCTGAATTATATCTAAGATCTATCTAAAATCTGAATTATACTATGTTAGAAGAAAAAATATGTTGGAAGAGACAACTTGTTTAATAGCAAAATTCTTGTCAAGCGTTCAGTCTTTTCCTGTTGTTGTTTTCGCTTCCTTATGTATTTTGCTCTCTAGCTGTTCTGTGCTTCATATTCCGTAATGCAATTTTGGCCACTTTCCTTCCCTCTGAATTGATGTTTCTTTCCAGTGTTGTTACCTACCATGCTATTCAAATTCAAAATGTTATTATATTTCTCCTCTTTTTTTTTTTTTTTTCAAATGATCAAACCTTATTAGCATCCTGGCTCCATTGCTTCCATTTCTTTTGTATGCTCACATACATTGGTTATAACTAATACTTTCAAGCTTTAAAATGGAAAATAAAGACCCTGTTCCATGCCCCCTCCCATTTAATTTATTGAGGAAACCTGCTTTACAAATTCCTGCTTCCCCTGTTCCCGTATCACAATTTTTACACCTTAATGTTAGATTTATAATAGTCTATTCCTTTGTTTCTAATGTAGATATCTGCACTCTTCTTTCTCCCTTTCACAATTGCTCTGTGTTATTTTATGCAAGTTAGAGTCCCCTCATACTTTGACCACTACAAGGTACTTTCAAATCATTCCACAGACAGCTTTTAAAAGCTATTTTAATAAATTAATATAGTTCAAATGGCTGGAAATGAAACCCAGGATTATAAATCAAATGACAAAGTATGTTTCTGCGCTAAAAAGGACAGCTTTTATAGGCCTTGGTCCTCATAAAAGGGTAGGTTCCTCTTCAGGTCATTTTGAGGAAATATCCACAGCCTGATGATTTTGAAATACTGACCTTCTGACTACGGGCAGGGTTTCTTTTAAGAAGTGGGGCTGATGTAATTTATTATRTGGTTATGCAATTTATAAACTAACCTCAATTAGCTATCAAAAAGGGTTCTTTAAAATGAAAGAGTAGCAAGGTATATACTCCCCATTAGTTCCATATGTCAAGGTTAAAGAGATGGGATGGATGGTGAAGAGAACAGGCAAAGACTTATAGAGAGCCCCAAATATAATTGCACAATGCTGCCCAGTTCCCTAGAAAGCAACCGAGAACAGCAGCTTCACACCACCTCACAGCTTGGCTCTTTCGCTGCAAAATGTGAACTCATGCAATTGCAACAACTGTATTAAAATTCTGCTTATGGATCTCTTCAAAGCCTTGGCTAACAACACAGGACCTGTCATGCCTCAGCCAAGTCCCAGTTTCTTCAGTCTTCAGGTAAAGTCCAGGGGAATTACTGAATCGTGCTGTGACTGCCACGGTCATTAGCTGAGAACCACCGGTTTCTCATCCAGATGCCAGTTTCCTCCCTCTCTCCCTTGCCAAGCCACGGAGACGGCYGCACCAGAGGGCAGAGGCAACCCCTCAAATGAGCATAAATTTCCCTGCCAAAACATGCTTCTCTGCTTTGGAGGCTTCACTACAAAAGCAAGGGTGAGAAGGTTTTGGCCCCGAGCCCAGGCAGAAGAGCAGTGCAGAGCACAACAGGTARAAGAGCGCCAAGTCGTGAGGCCCACCTGAGACTACTTACCCAAACGGAGTCAGTCAAGGTGGAGGACAAACTCTTCCGTAGGGATCGGTCTCCCCTTGAGGAGCACAGCGTGCAGGAGAAGCCAAAGAGACACTTAGATGCTAGCCCTAAAGAGCTGTCATACCTAAACACCAAGTGTTTCCTTCCCTCTCAAGTATTACTGTCAAAACACAWCCACCTCTTAAGCAGGGACTATACAAGACTGCACAGCCCAGGCTCTGTGTCACTGCTTTAGTCCAGCTCTATGAAATATCTTCTGGATAATTTTACCAGTGTCTTTTTTTTTTCCCCCTGAAGTTGTAAATGAAATTTAAAAATATCTTCCCTGATGGATTCCTAAGACTAAGTAGCAGTTCTTTCATGTGGTCTCTCACTAAAGACTATTGCCCTCAAACACACTTGTTCTCTCACACTTGAGCAAATRCACATGCATGCAAATATACACACTAGAGGATGTCTGCCTGAGCCCATAAATCTGACTCGCCACGTGTTGACGCAGGGAATAGCAACCTTTCAACAGCAATATACTCAATAGCATTTTCCCCWACATACACATGTGCGTGGTTCAAAAAACAAATTCAGTTTCACAGAGACCCAATAAGCTACATTTGAAAAATAAAAACTATACGACACTTAATCCACATAAGCAGCTATATTACCAAAACTGAATGCCAATAAAACAATAGGTATGCTATTCACCTTCAGTTTGAGCTCTACAGAAAACAAACACTGGCCTTTACAGAAGCAAGATACTCATCATGAGATGGAGTTATCTCCCCGTCTGCTATGCTTACCATTCCAAAACCTTTTTTGCAATCTGATACTAACTGCTCGYTGATGAGTTTTCACTCACCACTCACCAGATTTTGCTAGATCCTTACTTACGGCAAAGATCATTTGGCTCCGTCTACTTGTTTCCTTAATTTCAGTGGAACTACTGATGGCAGGCTCTCGCACAGCATTTTCTACAGTTAATATTTACACTACAATTTTACACAGCTGGGAGATTGAGTTATTTCAACAGCTTGGGGGCACATTTTCTCTATTTGGTATTTTTTATACAGAGTTTTACAATGACAACCTAGGCAAAGTTTGTCCCTTTGTATTTAAAAGGAATAATTCTCTTGAAGATCCCACAATGTTTGCATATGACAGGAGAGATTTATGGACAAATTATATTTTAGTACGTTCCCACAAGAATTGTAGCCATTAATAAATTCATATACACTTGGAATGTAAATCGAGCAATTTCAAGAAATAAATGTAATGTTGCCAGATTTAGAAACAATTCAGTAATGTCATACTTTGGAAGTAAGGTATCTTCAGTCTAGCAGCATCTTAAAGCTCATAGTTCATATTACTAAATTCATGTTTCATAAAAGCTACTCATATGCATATTTCTTTTTTGCTACAAAGGTGATAAAATGTGAAAGGTGATAAAAATGCTACAAAGGTGATAAAATGTTATACCAAAATGTAAACACAACTAGAGAAAATTTGTTGTAAAGTTCTACTATTTCTGCAGAAATCTAAACACCAGCTGCAATGCAAAACTCTACAGTGTGAGGAACAGTGCTTCTCTGGACCACATACTTAAACCACTTCAAAYGTTAGCTAATGGGACAGTCACTCTAAATAGAGTCTGTTTGCCTACTAAACCCTCTCCATCAATCTGAGATTTAGTTGGTGTCCAAAATACATAAATTAGATTAACTAAAAACTACATGGAAAGGTATATACAATGGTAATAATGCCAGATTCATTAGGCCCTCACTAGAGCATGATGTCACACAAAGGCAGGTTGCTGGACGACATTAGAGAGGACACAGTCATTGAACTTACATAGAAATATAATGTCAAAAAACCTTACCTAGTCTCTTTTCTGCTTTAATGATATTTTTTACTCCTTKCAGGCAGTGCATGTCACCCAGGAAGTTATCTTGATGGAGGACATCCTGCRAACTTGACCACATCTTCTACTATTTATTTTCTCTCCTCTCCAGTCTGCTCGAAAGGCATTTCTGCAAGAAAAATAAAGGTAAAGCAAAAGCTAAGGAAAACCTAAGCTGATCCTGCTATCTGACTATAAACTATAGCAATAAAAGAGTCTAAATATGTTCACTCTGTGTACACGACTCACCAAAATGCATGACCCAGGCTTTTGAATTTAAAGATATGTGTGCCGACTGAGCCCAATTGGTCCTAGGCTGCCAGAAAAGGGTTTGAGGGTTGCAAGGTGGGAAAGAGGAGGAGAAATGGAGGAAATAGATGCCCTTTCTAAGCAAGTTTTTGACAATGAATAGTAAAATACTGATTATTTATGGCCTCCTGCAAAGGAAAGCATGTTTTAGTCTTCCCAGTAAAAGCTACTTTAAAGCTGAAGGAAGGCATGTATACATAAAATTGGGACAAACTATAGGAGCTGTTGAGCATTTTCTTACCAACCAATATAACTGAGTGAACAGTCTTAATTTCAGGCAGAGAAGCTCCTCTCCCGGTCTGAAGCAGAAGAAACATGCTTCACTCCAAGAGCAGGTTGAGATTAATTGCTTCGAGACTAATTTAACTTTGGTCATATGCTTTTTTACTGCTTGAATAGGCATTTAACCATTTGTGAATTGAGATGTAAATTCTGGTGAGACTGTGTTCYGCGCTTTGTCTTGTAAATTGTAAAAGCTTTCTTCTTTTCAGGGCAAAGAAGAAAATACTGCAAGAAAACTAGGCTGCAATGTTCCATCTACAGAATGTTCACATGGGATAGTATTCACGAGACAGGGTTCAGTCACTATGATCCAAAGCTTGGTAAATCACTCTGAATCATGATCATKGTGAACTACCACATCACATCATGACTTTAGATATCAACCGTACATTTTATTCCATGTGGGAGATCAAAACATGTTCCAGGATAAATATTCCTTAAAAATAAAATTCCCTTCTCAACCCAAGGCCTTAGGCAAAAAATACAGAAAAGGCCAGACATAGTGAGCTAGAGAAYATTGCTTGGTTTTGCCTTGAAAAGCTGATTATGTTCAAAGTACATCTTAAAACTTATCTTACCTGAATGAAAGGCTTTCTTATTTTAAAAGGAGCACTAATGAAAGGTGGCAATGGGTGGGAACACCTGACATGAAGAATAGCATCCACTCCAGTGGCTCTGGTTCGGCTCACGCTCGAGCACCAGCAACACGCCAGTTCTTCAGGTCTTTTAAAACACTCCTTACATCACTCACCACTTTCACACGAGGCCAGCTGAGGCAGTCCATCCACTCACTGTGAAGGTGGCTACACCGAGCCCTTTAATTATCCTTTCCTTTTTTTTTGCTCTAAAAACACTGGCAGAAGCCCAGAAGATCRTAACTTCTTCACACCACTTGACACRGTGGAGAACGTTTCCCTGAAGGACCATGCCTCCTTTCATCAAATGCCGATGTCCCATGTGAGGTGGTGCCGCTTCTCTGAGATGTTGATTTGCACCAGGAACATCCCAACAGCATCRACTGAATGCTACAACTTTGGAGGTGAGGGAGGGAGAATGTTTTTGATGAGAAGGCAAACTTATTCTGATGTTGTCCTAGGCAGAGCACAGCGGATCTTGGTTTTGAAAGCCTGGAAGTTCAAAACACTGCAAGCAGCAGCACACTAATTTTGTTGACATAATTCTTAAGACGGGGGTGAGTCTCTCGGATTGTCAAAAATATTGAAGCRTATAGAGAGACACATGATTCGCCACTGATTAGTTTGAAGAGGTTTCCTTGGAGGAAGGCTGTGCAGGTGACATCCCATAACACACAGMGCTGCAATGAAGCCAGACATGTTTCTCTGACAAAAAGATCCAAAAATACGGCAGTGTGTGAAAGAGAATGGAGATTTAATATTGCTGGAGASTCTGACTGAATGAATTTCTATTATAGAGGCAGATTGAATCTCGCTATTATAAAGAAGGCCAGATTATGACAACATGATCAGCCTAGCCTGTTACGGGATTCTTGCATGGTAGGAGGCAGTAATAGTGTTATCTGCCTCCCTTGAGATTTCCTTGGGGAATGTTTCCAGAGCTTTCTCAATTGAAGTTGCAGCAGCAAAGACTTGCCCTGCAGTCCCTGCATTTGCCTCCTCCATTTTTGTGTGTGCCACCCAACAAGTGCTGCTGCGGTCTATCTCAGATGGACACTTCTGCATAGGCAGTGCTATGCTGCAATGTATGTTAAGAGAAATTTGTCTTACAGCTCTAAAACACATTCCCTTAAAATATCTTTTTATTACTCAGTATGCCTATTTCAATCCAACTCTATGGCTTCTTGAAACCATATCCTTTTATGCTAAGATTAAAAAATATTGCCTGTTATATTTCATTCTCCTAGTCATAGGCTTCTTGAAGAGGGGCTGGAAGCCCGGCAAGCTTTTAAGGTAGTTAATATTATGAGCCAAATTGAAGATGATAATCCTGGTAGCTCAAATTCCAAAGACTGAATTTTAAAATTCAGTCTTTCAGGTCAGTTCTTGCCTTCACGGATGCTGACATAGGCATTGTGCCTGCACAGCAGACCTGACTGCTCTGCTACTCAGCATGGGGCAGGATTTAAGGGGCTGATGCTGAGGGCACAGCAGCACGAATTATGTCTTGAGAACGGGGAAAGGCAGAAAGGCATGTTTTCCACATTCATAATCTCTCACCCTCTGTTTGATTTGAGGCCCCAAATGCACACGGGACTGCTTGTTACCCCACRGCTAAGGTAGCTCTGCCACTGAGCTGGGGTCTCCCAAGACCAGGGGCTATTCCTGCCCCCGGGCTGGGGACATCCTCCTCCCATCCTAGGGAGCACGTCAGAGATTACTGCTTTGAAAGAATAACTTCTTAAGAAAATAGAACAGTTTCTGTTGTTCTATTACAGAAAAAGGGAAATCAAGACTCAGCTGAAATACTAAGACATGTTTTTAATCATACACTCAGCTCACAATGAGTTCAGTGACACTACCTTTGATTTACAAAGACCTAGTTTTTATTGCCTCTATTATACTATCGGAATGTTTTAATGGAGAGGGAATATGGGAGAGGAAAACCACATCTCTTACAATTACATCAAATTCACAGATTCTGGTGAAATATCCATCACTGCACTGTGCAATTTTCTTCTGTAAGTGAAATGTCAACCATGCTCTTTCCATTACTGATAAAAATAAATTATTAAAAATGTATGCAAACCTACTGCCCATCAAGTCAACTGGAACTTGGTTTGAGACACGAGCACAGAATCAGGCTCATTATTTGAAAAATTCCTGTTAATTGCATATCTGTTATGCTGCAGACACTGATTTATACAGTGCTAAATTACGGAATCTAAGCCGTGCAATATATAACATGGTTTTCATTTGGAAATATAATCTGGATATAGATATCTAATTAAGTAAAATTCACTTCAATTCATTATGATGACATGTCAGGAGACATTATCCTCCCATTTGGTGGTAACAGTGTATTACCAGTATAATCAGTATATTACAGCTATAAAATACAGAATTTAGCAGCAGGTTGGAAGCTCTGTTCTCTCTTTCTTTAAAGATAAGGGTCCATAGATGAATTTTATGATGACTACCTGTATAAAAATATTTGTCAGAATGTGAACACTAACAATGTCATAAAAGATGCATAAAATAAATTCATCCAAAACCTGCAGCTAAAGAAGACTGTTCGGAGTTTTGAATACCTTATGCTGAAACAATAAAGCACCAAAAAAAAAAAAAAAAATTAGTTTCATGGAGGATTGTCTTAATTGCTTTGACCCAAATGGTAAAACATTAGGGACACTTTAAAAACTTATGCTGTACAAATAAAACAGCCTTCTCTTTGTGTTAGTTGGCCAGTGCCTTCAGTGTAATCAATGGTCAGGCCTATGTTTTCATTTCTAAGCAATAGAAATCATTACTAAATTCAGAAAGGGGGTTGCAAACAGTTAGCAATCACTTTCTTAATACTACATGCAGGTAAGTGCAAAATTGTACTGCTCTTTGTAGTTGTAAAAACTTGCAGTAACAACTTAAGGTCTGCTTAGATTATAAAAAAGTAACAAATAAGTTTAATACTGGGTTTTCAACTTTGATATATATTCTTCTGTTTTATAAAGCTTTTGCTRTGTGCTATTTGTATTTTGGTAAATCACCCAGTCTGCAATTACTGTCTTCATGTACAGATCCTTTGAAGGATCAGAAGATTCATGCTGAAGTCCGTGTTCCTGTAGGTCTGTAGCTAGCATGATTTTGATGCTATTCTGCTACAAAAAATAACAAGTCCCCTAGTACTTTGAATCATCTGTAGAAATAACTACTGATATGAATCTGTATAAGGTGGACTTGCAGTCCTGTTCTCCAAATTCCTTAGGCTTTATAAATGAATAATAACAATAATGGTGTGAGCTCGCAACAGAGGTTACAAATTTAGAAATGCTTTCATATTTTCATGAAAGCAGACTGCTTTCACATGAGTAGACCAAACTGCAACCAAACCGATGGAAATATCCATTTTCCCAGGATGGCTGCTCCTTCTATGTGGGTGACTCCAGTAACAGGACTGCTCCATGGGCATGGGATATAAATAAGCTCTAGGACTCAGGATCATGCCTCTCTTTCTCCTCGGCATAATGCATGATAAAGGGAGGGACAGAAACTGCTTCAAATAATATGAAATCTTCTTAATCATCCTTGGAAATAGCAGGGTATTGTCCTTCTCTAGGATGAGCCATACTCGGTGGTTTTCCTTGCTTTCTTTACTTGGACCGGGCACCTAATGTTTATCTAATTTAAGGACAAGACCACCCTCATCTTTTGTTTTGCATGTGAGTGACTKGACAGTTTGCCATATCAATGTACCTTCCTTTATACCAGGGGAAGCAATGAACATATTGGATCATTCTCTGATCCGATAACAGATCGGATCAGAGAATCGTGTTATCTCGATAACGCGATTCTATCTCGGTATGAGCAATTGCAGCTATATAAAGTCTATATGGCAATCTATATAGCACCATGGAACACAGTATCTCTAATTCATAAAGAATATTGAATTGTATAATATTAATTTAGGTATCCTATCACATGCCTTAAATCTTAATATCTGGCTCTGGTGGCATATGTAACTTGTTCATGTGAGTATATGAAGTCACAATAACATACCCAGCTTTCAGAAAAACTTTTTATCCCAAAGTTTTCATAYGCCTTAGAGGATATTCACACTTACAAACAAGAAAGTAGAATCATAGGAAAGTGATTTAACTTTCCAAAGTCCTTCCTAGGCCAGAGGCTGATTTGGGAATAGAAATCCCGTCTGCTCATTATATTGACTTAAACAAATGATAACTCAAATGACTGGAACAAAAAAAATTCTTCCAGAATAAGGAAGAGCTAATGAGAATGAATTACACAATACCTTTCACTGTTCAATACCCTATTCAAACCTCTTCCCAAAATAAAAATAAGAAGTTTGCTCTAATCAGATTTGTTCCTAGCTACATGCATTAGCTCTTTAAGGAGCATCTTCCATAACGCAGGAAAGCACATATGACTAGAGCAGGAAAGAGAACAAAGTCAGGACATGCTGTTCATCCTTCTGAAAAAAAAAAAAAAAAAAAAACCCTTATCAAAATTAAATGAGTCAGCAGGATAACACAGACCATATAAAATTTAAGTAGCACTCACAGAATGGGAAAGGAGTACCCCAAGAACTCATCACAGTTGTGACAAGTTTAATGTGCAACGAAATTATGATGAATTCTAGATGACAGATTGCAAAACCTTTGAGGGTGAACGTGTCCCTGTGGGCAACAGCACAGAATGAAAATAAAGCACAGACAAGAAAATACATTAATGCCTGCTCCAAAGTTGGACTTTGTCTCAGGTAGACCATGACAAATATAGGGGATGTTACAGCACCCACGTATTCACTTGGGCTACCTTTGTAGTATGGCTTATGCAGACTCGTGCACAGTCTACCAATTCCAGCTAGTAGAGCAGCTGAGAAGGGAGGGAAGGAAAACATGGAGACTTTGCTGTCTCTCACTGCACAAAACAAAGCAGTCACTAAGGGATCAATTTAGTTTCCCACGTAGAGATGTCAAGTGCCTCTTGAGGTATTCTAAGATACTTCACCTGGACTCTGCCTGCCACTTCAGAAGGCACAAGTCCCTTGTGGGTCCTGCTTCTTTACATGTCAGCTCTATGCGGATGTCACGAAGAAATGAGAGGGTCTCAAAAAGCACTGCACACTGTAACTGCCATAGGGTAGCAGCAGAGCTACTACGGCAATGAACAACAGGGAAAAAGAGAGGAATGGCTTTCTGATCTTTAATGTCATCTCTAGCGTGACCTTCAGTCAGAGTAGCAATGGCCATCACCTTATCTTCACCCAGACATAGATGTCATCACTACTGATGTTTAAAGATCCGAAGTGGGGGCAGTAGAGTCAGCTACAGTAACTTGAGRGAGCTGCCTCAGAAAGCCTTCAATTCCATGAATGCATTTTAAAGAAATTATAGTTATTATGAAATATATTGTATCCTAAACGAAAGAAAAAACCGAGGCAATCTCACTTCCACTGTGTGATTAATGTTAACAACTGTTGACTTTTTGATGGTGACTACTCTGGGTCTGAGGGACTTAGACAGATGGAGTAGATTTTCTGTATATATTTGCATATTTTTTTCTCATTAGTTGCAGAAACACATGCTTTCACTCTTTATGTAGGTATTTATTAACCTGCATTTACTATAGTAAATGGCATAAAAGTCTCCTGGACCCTTTAAGCTAATCTTCACTTGTCACAATACTGATATTTCAGACAAGGAAAATGCCTAAACCTCAGCTGTCTGTCATCTTCACTGCAGTTTCCTTATGCCGACAACTATATTTTAGAAGTGCCTACCACATCATTTCAAAATCAACTCTCCTGTTATCCTTAATGGACACATTTGTAACCAACATTTGCCATTTACGAATTCAAGACAGATCATTGTTTTTTGGAACTGAATCCAGGTTATTTTGAACTTCTGCAAGCAAAAAAACCCAGTAAATTATTATTTAAGAAACACCTTTGAGTATTTTTTGTTTACTGAAAGTTAAAGGTTTCATGCAGCACTTATAAACACTGTGGAGGTGGCCACAGATAGAGGAGGGCACAATAACAATGCAGTTTGGGGCCAGTGAAGCCTGCTCCAGGACAGGTTCTCCATTCATCATGGAGTTCCACACATTTCTTTAAGAGGAGTTTCTTCTCTCAGTATCAGAGTCCTCCCATCCATTCCTGTAGTACCAAGAAGCAGAGCTGGCAGCAGAGAAACCTGACCAGTAGCAGTCCAGGTGGACTACTAGACTCCCTGCACTTTTCTCCCTGCTAGGTTTGTACCACACACAGATGGAAAACAAAACAAAACACTCTCAGCTCTGTTAGTGCTCCTCTTGGGTATATTTTCAATCTCCCTGCAAACTCCCCCTTCCCTCCTTTCTCTCCAAGAAAACACACAGTGATCCTCCGAATTTCTTATGCTTCATTCACTTTTCCTAAAATAGTTTTAAAAATAGTTTTAATCTTTGAGACTTTTTTATTATTGTCTGTAAAATAATAAAAATTAGATTAACTCATGATCACTATCAATAATGAAAATATTCATTTTTAGAGCTGGTTAGTTTTACCTGCACGATTTAGAGAATCTGATGGGCAGCATCTCTAATATATAAGACCCCAAATTTGCAAAGGTGTATGCACACGCTTAATAGCAAGCATGTAAATAACAGCATCAATATCTATAGGATAAGACACATGTATAATGTGATATGTATGCCAGCATCTATATATGAAACTTTACAACTCTCATCCAACAAAACATGTTTGGGCTAGGAAACAGTTATTAATATCTAAAATATTATCCTCATGAATAAATGCATTAGTTTTCTGTTCCCTGTAGTATATTTTTAAGGAGTTCCATTTTTTAGAGAAACTATTGTCATATAGCCCTAAGACTGCTCTTTTTTGTGTCTTTAAAAAAAACTCCCACATTATTTCTTATATTCMTAATTATCAGTAGAAGACATCTGTCTGATGTTTTTAATGGACTGTGAATACTGGATTTCTTTACTGACAAAATATTCACATTGAATGATTTTTCTTTATCACATCTTTAGACAAAACACATTTCATAAAATAAACCAAAAAGACTGAATAAGTGGCGTGACACCTCTAAAGCCTTGGAGGAACTAAGAATTCAAATTGCAGCATAATGGGGAAAAGAGGAAAGTCACAAAAGTCTCTGCATTTTTCTTGCTAATAATTACAAAGAAAGTGAAGGTAAGGACAGGTACCCTCCGTAACGCGGAAAACATTCTGTGTCACCACTGAGTTTTAATAGGCAACTCATGTCTATTAATAGGGGCACATCTGTTCCAAAGGCTTGCATTATGCAGGTGCCTGTTCCTCTTGTGCTTTTTGATTATACAGTAGATAATTACTGAGACATGATTATTTGCAACCCCCATTTGGACCACTTATCACATTATCAAAAGCTTTAGCTTCTAATTATGTAATATGAAACAAAAGCTTAGTTTTGCATGTGCATCACTCAAATCAATACCTGATAGATGGACACGGACACTGAATGGTCTTTTATTTAGAACAAATCACAGAGTTATTGCCATTGTGGAAAGGAGAAGTATTTTTCCTTAACATCTCTGTGATAGTTCCTTCCTAATAACCATAAAGGATTTAAACAATACTTGGCCACCTAATTTGAGTTTAAAACACTGTCTTTCCCAGCTTTAGTAGAAGAACATTTAAATCTCTAGACTTAAAGACAACAACTGCTTTTCATTAAGCACGAATTGAACTATTCTTTCTGTTTTGACAATTCATGGATCTATTTTTCTATTCTCAGCTTTTCTCCCTCAGTCTAAAGTAAATTCATAGCCTATCTCTTTACTTCCCTTGCAGAGGTGCAGCTGTTAGTTCATGCTCAGGGTAGCTAAAACAGAAGTACTATTCTGCCTGTCAAGATCTCCCTCTTATCTCTACCATCAGTCTGAACAACAGTGCGAYGCCTGCTATGTTGTCACACTTGTTGGAATCTCCGTTTTCATTTGGACCTTTATCTAAACCTGAAACTCCAAACTTTACACATTTTATTTGTATGAATGGATTAAGAAAGCATATGATTAGCAATATGATTCATAAAGAATGTGCAATCCTGGGACCTTTCCCTTTTGTATCTTGACTCCTTAATATTGCTGTCATCAACTTGAGAAGTGCAGTCCTTCCTAACTCACTTTGAGTGTTGTTGCGAAGATCATTATATAGGATTTTTACTTGTTATCATAATCTAAATCTTCTCACTGTCTCCCAATCTTCATTACCTGCTAATCTCCAAGACCTTGTCTTGTCTGATTCTGTGAATCACCTATAAAGTTATGCAAGTATGGCAGTCAGAGCAGGGCACGTTCTTATTCTGGTCYCTGATGACATTAGTTCTGCTCTATGCCTCTTTTTGTCTAACAGAAAATACATAAGCCGTTGAGGCCTAATACTGGTTTTATCATCACTTCATCCTCTAGCTATACCGGAGCTTAGAAGAAGCTAGGAAGAGCTGCTGGGATTTGGTCAGGGACTTTTAATATGCTCTGAGAACATTTACAAGATAGAGCCAGGCTTTTGAAGAGGTTTGGGTTTTGTTTKCTTCTTGCACCCTCTCATATTAAGGGTGTGGGATAGAAGATGTCTAACTGCTCAGATCAGGTGTTTTTACACATATGTGGAAGCCTTCATYTATGTTTCTGAAGATCTGAGCTGTCGCTGGTTCGCAGGGAAATCCACATCCCTTTTATTTTTGAATTAGAACTTTAAATTCTACTCTACCAAACATTTTCGTTGGTTTTTTTTTTTTTTGACATTCCATTCAAAAGAGAGAAAAACATTTCTAAAAACTAGTATGTTAGTAGGACCTGTTATCACAATTTGGGGGCAAGTCTGGCTCCTCAGTACTTAAAATCTAAAAGACCTGGTAGATGGCCACCAGCTGTGGAGGCAAATGCTCATTCTTATTCTTCCAGATTCTCTGATTTTGCTCCTCATAGCAGACTTTATCTGTCCACTTTCTCCACCTTTATCTGTCCACTTTCTCCACCTTTATCTGTCCACTTTCTCCACCTTTCCTTGCTTGACTCCATCAAATCTCTCGTAACCAAATTCAGATAGCCCCTAATGTAAATGAGGCACCTACTATTTTTTCTTGGTGGCACCTCACACTTGGGAGGCCCCCATGAATAAGCTTCTCATGAAAACGCACCCCACGTCAGAACTTTACTTAGAGCACGTACAAATCCAGGCAGTTCCCATGATGGTTTTCATTTGGGCCACATGGTTACAATTACCAAGGTCAATTAATCTTTTAGGGACAATCAGATTAAGAGTCAAAATTAATTTCCTCCCTAATATCCTTCATGGATTCAAGTAGATAAATCTTATTTCTACCATGCATTTCAAAGTACAAGCAAAATGGTGAGAAAAACAGAGGAGCTGTAAAAGTAAGTAGGAACATTATCCYGTCTGAAAGGCAGACTGGAAAAGATTGAAGCACTTGATTAATAGCTGTAGCTCTGAATATGATGAGCACGGTGTCTGGAATAATTAAGCAACAATTGGCAGCACAATGACAAGTATAAATGGATAAAACTGTGAAGTTGACTTGCAGGCAAAATTTTACWTTTTATGCAACTTCCTCCTTCCCATCTCCAGTTCCTTACAGTTCTTTGCAAAGCCCCAGGTTTCTTTATCAAACCTTCTGCAATAATTTATTACTGTTATTCTGACAGAGTAAATGCCGCCACATGCTAGTCATGTCTATAAGTTCAATTAAAATGACAAGAATGACATGCATGGGTAACTTTTGTGCAAAGGGGAAAAGACAGGCAGCTCTTAAATGAAATTTAATTCTAATACCACTGCTGCACCAAGGTGTTTCTGAAAGTATTGAACAAAACTGTGTGCCTGAGTTTCCTTCCCAGGAGACAGAGAAAAAAAAGCTATAGCGGGGTTTGATTAACTCTCCGTGGTTTTTTTTGACCTCATTAACAATATCACCTGATGGATTTCTAGATCAATTTGCATGCAAACGTAAAAGGAGAGGGCTTATGYCATAGCATTAGGATATCCACCTTTCTGGACCGCTCCTTGTCTTACCTCATCCCATCTCTCTGCAGACACGAGCACCGAGTGGACAAGGTGCACAAGCCAGCACTGCCATCCTCTCCCAACCGACTGTCTGTCTGGGCCCTGGAACGAAAGGTTTCACACGCTCGTCTCGCCACAGCTTTGACAGGCAGACTCATCAAAGACTTCTCGCTGAGTCTTCCCTTCTTGGCAATGTGCATACAGTCCTTTTGAGGATCCTTCTGCGTTAAATGGGATTATTCTATATCCTCAGGAGAAACGATTCACCATTTGCTGGAGAAAAATGAAGTCAAGATGACTCCTGTTTTTTAAGGAGCGTAGGAAGAGAAAGCTATAAGAATAGTTAGTAAAAGGAGGAAAACCACGTTTAGGATATTTTCAACTGTGTAAAACTAAAAAGTTTTACTGATATATGTATGTGGTTCTTTATAGAGTCTCGGTATCAATAAAAATACAAGATGAAAAGCCACTATTTTGCTAATTCATGGTCCAGTTTGAACTGACATTTGCTATGAAGAAGAAATCAATGTTTGAACAATTAATATGCAGAAAGAAACGAACTCAGGATCTGATATATGAGATTTTGAGGTGACATTATAAAATTTCTCTCTTCCTGGAATATGTTACATTCAGTGTTACTTTGTAAAAGCACACAGAGAAATAAGAGGCAGGTACATAAAAGTCAAAAATTCATTCAGGGTTAAATGCTAACCTGAATTACTCATATTGTTGTGATTCATATGACTTTGTAAATAYAGGACACTAGGACATATCTATAACTCAGTTTCATTGCTGTGATTTCACGTACATTACCAGAGAGGTAATAAAGGCAAATAATGGGAACAGGCTAGGGTAGGTAGAACTGAGAGGGAAAAAAAATGAGGTCCCTGATGCCTTATTGATTTGTTTCTTGAAAATAGGAGTGTACATATTGGCTACATTAGCAAAGCTTTTACCATCTGGACCAGTGACAAATATCTACTGACTTTTGAAAGCCGACAGTAATACAGCATCTGCATAATGTTGGTGTTCACACAGACACAAAAATAGAGCACAATAACATGATTCCATGCACTTGACCTTACAGAGAATGTAAATATTCATAGAAATTATTTATGTAAGGATATAACTCCAAAAATCAAGGTAGTTTATAAGACAAGGGACTACAGAAAGTTTTCCTTCTGACTGTAGTATCAATCAGTAGATAAGTATATATTAAATAGACTAGAATATGTTAGGATATATACTATTACATATTAATAGTCCAAAGTTGAATCCAGTGGATACACAGAAGAGACCTACTTCACTGGAAATGAAGACAATCATTTCTCTGAAGTAGAATACTCAGTTTATCAACTAATCTGTTGTTAAAAGTAATAATGCAGATTTTAAAATAAGAATTTACATTCAAATACATTGATCTAAGCCTATTTGACTGGAAATTTAATTGATATGTATAGAGTGTTAGGGGATCTTTAGCACTGTTTAACCAAAAAAAAAAAAAAAAAGATTTGTCTCAACTTTAGCACAAAAAGAAATCAGCAACAGACCAGTCAGAAAATCTTAATGAGGATARCAGTTTTCAATATGTTCTTATTATGTACATGTGATTCGCTATGTGCATATTTATTTACATATTCAGAAAGCAGTAAACAAAGAAACAAAATGATAACGTTTTCATATACTACAAAACTGTTTTGATTAGTCACATCAAAGATGTCAGGAAAGTACCACCAAAAGACCTATCAAAGGTAGGCAGCTGGGCAGTGAAATGGCAGGTTAAATTCACTACTGAGAAAATGAAGGGTAACAGAGAATACCCAAGAAAAATCAGACAATCTCATCACATGGATGTGAATCAAYAGCAAATATATTAATAACAACACACACAATTCTACTCTTCAGCCTTGAATACCACGTCCAATAACATTCTTTTKTAAAAAACAAATGCAAGGTGAAAGAGAAAGATACAGAATGATCAGGGACATGGATTTTGTACATGGAAAGACTGAAAATAACTTCTGATTTATAGCAAAGTTCTGCTAGTAATACGGCAAGAAGGAAGCACCAAAAAAACCCCACCTCTTCTAGTATTTTGACTCTAAAGTCCTTCCTGATTAGATAGTGAGCAATTAAATGAATTAACAAATATATTACTACTTTTCCTCAATCTTCAGCAACGATTTCTTTTAATTTCTTACTGCATTTTAACTCATCCTAATTAAACTAACACTCCTGTCTCCGTGAGAAGTGGAACTGTATCTACTGKCTACTGCAGACTTTCAGAAACAATAATATCAAACTTGAGATTCAAATTTCTCAATAAGAACTTGCAAAATGACTTTTAGCAGATGGATTAAAGCTTACAAAGTCACCCACTAACTTRAAGGAAAGGATGATGATAAATAAACTACAAGACACCATACAACAAAGGCACAGGAAAAAGCTTAATGGAGTAAGATCATTAGCCTGGCATCTTCAAATCAACGTGACAAGRGAAAAAGAGGTTCGCCATCCCCAGAGTTTTGTCTTGTCAGCATTGATCTGGATTTATGGGCCAGTAAAATAATCCTTCATGATCTATGTCCTGTTGTTCACCATTACTRCACCTTCAAGGAGGCTGTTGTGTGGTGTGCTCTTCATGTCATGCTTAGCTGAAATATAATTGACTTGAAGTCCACTTTTAGTTACAGTTTTTTTGCATACAAACTAATGGATGTTGGTAAAGTTGTATGTCCATTAAGCAGAGCATTACTTTTGATGGCATTCATTTATCTACCAGAGATACTTTATATATCATAGTTTTCTGAAAGCTTGTTTACTAAAAGATAATGCTGGAAGGATACTGCTGCTGTCAATGAATTTTACGTCTTATAATAAAAATTGAAATATGAGAACTTATACCAGTTGCCTCTTAGTTGACATGCAATGGTCATAAACCAATGACTTTGCTAGTCTGTTTTCTCAACTGAGCATGCTTCAAAAAATCTTGGATTTATTTCCCTTTTAATTAGAAAAAAAAATCAACAAACACTCCTCCCTGCTCCCCACCCTCAATATAAGGAGGAAATTAAGACTTACACGTAACTCACAGTGCATGTATCTTGAAAATAAACATAAAAAGATCTGATATGATTTGGTGTTTGTGGATTTTTTTTTGTATAGGATGAAACATACTTAGATCTTTATAAGATAGATTTAACAATCAGCCCCCCAAAACTATGATTAATTAATCAAAAACTTATCTTGAAACTCAGAATATTTTTGATTACATCAAGATACTATATATTTGTTGAATCAGAATAGAAATAAGAAATAGAGAACAGAAATAGAACAATTCTAGGACTTATCAGAGGAAACAACTGATGAACTTATTTTCTAGCATTTCTCCTGATACTTATGGCCTATTTAAACTCACATCTAAAGCCAGCCTTTAAATTCAGATAGAGGTAGAAAGTTTTGGAGATAATCACATTTCCCATTATCTAGAGCAATAGATTACTCAGGGACTCATTATCATCATCTTTGGGGGGACTTCACTCACTCAGAAAATTCTACTTGATCAGATCTCATAGAAAAGATTTATAAAGCAATCTCAGTTGTGAGAATCCTGCTAGGGCTACGGCATCGTGCTGAGCATTGGTCAATCTGGCATTTGTAGGTGCTTCTGCAGGATGTTGGGTACCTCAGGGACAGGTAACGTTGTAACCTGAAGTGATGGTTGTACCATTTTAGGCATCTAAATTGACAGGTGGGGTGAAGTCTCCAGGCCAGATGCTCTAGGACATTTAAGCACAATGCAGTGAATGAGACTCTTCCCTAATATTACTTGGAACTTACAATTTTACCAAAATTCAACTCACTGGTCTGGAATTTTCTATATTACTTGTGCACTGCGGAGTGCTTTCTTAGCTTTTACAGTATTAGCTGTTCTCAGAAATAGGGGCAAATGTTTTGTCCATGTTTTAAAATAAACAAACAAAAAAAAAACCACTTTTTTTATTTTTTCAATGAGAAGCCGTAGCAAGCAAGCAATTTAGTGAACTGATCTCAAAACATTTACTAACACACTTAATTCTAGCATTCTCTGACTGTGGAGGGCTCTGCTTTCTAACTTTATCGTATATTTTTTGCAAGTAACTTGTACAACAAAATTATTATGGCTTCTGCGTAGACCAAATCATTATGATTCTTACTCATGTACTATCTGCTTCCAGTCACTACAGCTATCCAGGAAAACAAAAAAAGGTGAGGGACAAAAGAAGTGGTACTTTTCTTCTTCTATATTTTGAATACTTTTGAGAGCATTTCCCATTGAAGTTTCGAAAAATATCAACCAGTGTTTCCACTTCTATTTGACAAATATCTTCATATCTTTTTCACTATGCACATGTTGGACCAAGGATTAAACTGTAAGGCATTTAATACTAACCATTAGAACAGAAACAACTTGTACATATGCTGTCCATTACTAATTATTTTTAYTAATATTATTGGTTGATATAGCTATCTTGAAAAATGTTTCTAAACCAGACTCTTCCACTCTACACATTGTCCTCTATTTACAGATGAACAGTCAGATTTTGCTTATAAAATCCATGCTTGAACTATACAGATCTGCCTTTCCTACATACAAAATCTCTAGGAAGATCAATCTTTAGAAATATCTCCATGCACGCTGTCAAGTTCTAACCTCTTACACTGACTTCAAATACATCATAAGCACTGCTTATTTTACTAAATACTCATCATGTTTATTGAGATGGACTAGCACAATGAATTTAGTCAGGAAAAGTACATTTTACACAGTTTATATGGCCCAGAGCATTTATGGCAGATGTTCTCAACTGAAGTGCTATATTTTATACTACCTAATGCCATCTCACACATTCAATAATACCTTACTGTCAGTCTTCACTAGCTAGCAATCAGAGAGAGACAAATACACCTACTACTGAGGCAATACTATTTAACATAACAAATCTACTTTTTTTTTTATTTTAAAAAGGCGTGGATTATCCCTATGTCTAAGGGATTTAAGTCCGATATCACTCTACGATGATAGAAGAAAATGAAATGSTTTAGATATTCAGAATCCTTGTTTCCCTCAAGTCTACACCCAAAGGGCTCATAGGAACATAAAAAAATGATTCATTTTTAGCCACAGTTGTGTGCCCTGTGAAGATGTTGTTGACATATTAATCTGATCTAAAAAATAATGAAATCTAGAACTTAAAATATTTTAAGTCCTAAAGCTACTACCCGCATCAACCAAACACTATCCTTTGCCTGAAACGTGCAGTCCTGGGTGTCTGTATGGCCCTCACATCCACACATGCATTTAGAAACAGTATAACATGCACAGAAATTAATGCTACAATAAATTTCATCTCAGCGTCCTGTCATATTGGTAGTTCTGCTGACCTGCCATCCTGACCTGTACTGCTGCTGCTGTGAGTGGCACAGATACAACGTGGTGCATTGGGGGCAGAAAAGGCCACATAACACCCTCTGCCACCCAAGGCACCTATGGGACTTCAGCTGGGTCAGACGGTGGGGACACAGGGCTCTTTTCACCATTACTGTGCTAGGTCACTTAAACTCTTAATTTTGTAAGCATAAGTGTATATATATATATGCACATCTGTGCACGCTTCCGTATGTATGCACATATACACAAATCACCCAAAACATAAGATGCTTTCATTCRTTTTTGTTTGCAAACTGTAGCCAGGATGGATTTGCTCGGGACAAACATTAGGGTGATTCTGCACGTAAGGAAATTGTTTGGCTCTAATTTATGCTGGTTTTGACTTATTGGCAGTGGAACCGGCAAACAGATTAGTGAGTTTAGCTATTATCTCAAGATCAAAAGATGGATACCTAGAAGGCCGACTCTCAGACCGTTTGACATCCAGCAGGACCCCGTGGAATATCCTTGCATGAGCGGCACTGATTTACATCTGCTCTGAGGCCAACGAGAGTTCTACCACTTATYAGAGTACAAGTCCAGTGCTTCAGTCCTTTGAAAACGCTTTTTGAAATAAATATGCAAATGATTGCAGTAATTTTTAAAGACTATATTAAAACATCCTTAGAGGTATCTGCTCATCCTTTTTCTTTTTCTTTTTGTTTTTCTTTTTTAGCTCCTAGAGCTTTGTTGTGACTTGCCTAATGCATGCAATTGCTGTTTTTCCAGGTAGCTCCTCATAAATATCACAAAATATTAATGAAGGTGTAAAGAAAGCAAAAAGGCACACAACACCAACAATCATCACATATTTAATTCACTGCTTTGTTCATTCCTTCTCCATTACAAATGTACTAAATGACAATATAATTATAACCTAAAGCTGTTAGTAATTATATGCGAAGTGCTATAATAGCAATGAAATTCTAATGGTGAGAGAGAGAGAGACAGAGGGAAACCAGAATCCAAACATTCATTACTCACTTGTACTCCTGGGTATCCCTTAAAATTATTTGATCCTGATGGGTTAGCTAAACTGAGAATTACCCGAAAAAAATCAGGTAAGGTGTAGAGAAAACAAATTAATTACCAGGAAATTGCTTGTTGGTGTTTAGCCAAGTATTAGCTCCTCGGCATTCATGCRCCATTGGAGGAGAGCGAAGGAAAAGAGCTGGAAGCGGAGAGCACAGCGAAAGGAAACATCGCACTGGGAAGTTTTCTAGTGCTTGGCTGCCTCGTCCCTCTCATACTGAACTAAATAAAGACCTAATGTCCAAGCGTGCTCTACCAAGAGATCACCACTCCTGTCGTCTTTGTCCTGCCTCCAAGGCAGCGGGACTGCAATGCCTTGGAGGCAGCAGGACCGTGATGGCAGGGGACCACTCCTGCACCACTCTAGGGTCCAYAGCAAATCTGGGGGGCACTGAGCTGCTTGACTACAACTTCTGGTCTCTCTTTCGCCTTGAACAGTCCCACCTGCCAAAATAGCTCCTTGCTTCCTTTGCCATTGGGCATAATCCTACCTGCAATCAACCTGGACCAAAGTCTAGGAGCTGAGATAAACGGGAAGCTACATGTCCCCCCATCTTAGCTATACTGATTGTTTGTGGGCTAGAAAGAAGGGCCTGGCTCATACAATTTCTCAGGGGAGTATTTGACTTGTGCTTATTCCACATTTGTGGGAATCAGAGAGATAAAGCTATACAGTGATTGCTGTATTTTCACATCAGTGGGCTCTAGAGACGAAACTTAATTGAGATAAAGCACATAAAAAATATGAATTACGTGACAGGTTGTATTGGCAGCTCATGACAATGAAATGAAATCCCTATTTACTCCATCTAGAATATGCCTGGTAAGCTACAAGCTAAGCTTATAGAAATAGAGTCAGAAAAGTTATGAGCTCCTGCTACCTCACTAGCTCTTGCGGATATGTGGCCAGGCTTAAATTTCTGCTAGAATACATTTAAAAGAAGGGGAAAAAATAGCATCCACAATGAGAGAAGAGAGCAAATATCAGCATACAGATCAGAAATTCTCTAGTGACCCGGCTCTGCCATTTCTGAACTAGCTTCTCCTCTGCCTCAATTATTTTACTCAAGAAATTAAGCCATYCTAACAATCATGAGCCCCTACATACAGTTACTGCTCTGCTCTTTGTTACCATGGCACTGAGCACCATACAGTTCTTAACACTGATGTTCCACACGCAACATGTGGTTCAGATAAATGTGGTTGTGCTGTCATCTCTTGGTAGCCTTTCCCCAGCTCAGGGCCACCAAAGCAAARTGCTGGAATATAACCATTTTTTAGGTACCAGACCACTGAGAGTGCAGAAAAAGCATCATCAGATGCTTAAGATTATACAAACTACCCAGAATGAAACTTGAAACTTGAAAAGAGTTTTTTGCAAAATCTAAGATATCAAATTCACATATAATTTTCACCTAAAAGCACTTTTCTGCATTTTAATGGCCAAATACTGATATGAGTGCTACGTGCTCATTTTGTATGGGTATGTGCAGTAGCGGAAAAACACTGAAATATGTGACCACAACTGCAAAGTGGCTGTAAAACACTATCAATTCAAAATGGCTGTGACAGATATCTGCTCTGTGCCTATTATGCCTGGATAAATTATTATGTATGATAGATAGATCTTTAGATGGGAAAATGCAATCACCAGCTCTGATTTCTTACTTCGTTTTACATGTAGCTTTTTATCCAGTATATTTAGGTGATCGAGAAAATATTTTCACAAGCAACAGATCACACAAGATGCAAACAGAAGACAAAATCATTTTAAGTAAATAATCTGGCCACCTGCACCCAAATTAATGCACACAAATGAAAGGTTTGCTCTTGAATATGCATTTGAAGCAGCTTGACTGTTCYGAAACAGGATATAATTTTATACTGTTTATACATTTCCAAGTTTCCTGGGGTGAAGGAATGTGCTTTGCTCTGCTTACTAACCGACTGCTTATATGTTGAAATGACAGAACAAGATACTGAGTCCCTTCTTAACGGACACTCACGGAGAAGTTGCAATCTGCTAACATTGCCCTTAAGGTTACACAGGTAGCTCAGACATGAAAGTTAATATGGTTCTAGATCCCCSGCTGAGTTTACCTGCAAAAACTGTCACCCTTGGCTCTAATTGCGGCAACAGCAGTTTTTTGATAGCTACTGACTGCACATCTGCAATGAGGAAACGGTCTCCTTTCGCACAGGCGCCCAAGCYGCTGTTGCACACTCGTGCATTTAGTCCCTGTCAACCGAGGCTGCCTTTGAGCTCAGCTTCCATCGTCCCCATCATGCAGGTGAATGAGTGCAGCCAAAAAGGCTGAGTTTTACACAGCAGGTTTCCATACAGCCCCGGCGTGTCTGACAGCCAACAACTTCCCCACCGGTGCAACATCCCTTTCAGCCGCTCTCCCCCGCACTGTCCCCCTTTTTGACACCTGACATCACTCCTCGCGATGCCCTGAGGAGAACCAGCAGGAAGCAAAGTATTTGGAGAGATTATTTTTAGCTGCTAAAGTCCCCGAGGTGCCAAGCCCTCCAGTCCCTCCACGGAGCTCAGCCCATCTCCTKACTCGCGTGGTACCCGCTGTCACTCAGCGACATCAAACAGTCTGCAGCGAAAGGCCAGACGCAGCAAAGTGCTGCTGCTCATCTGTGGCAAAGTACAGGGGAAACAACTGCAGGAAAACATTGCTCTTCTGTCCTCTAGACATCACCAGGAAAACACGAAGCAGGTTATACTAGACCCCAAACTCGTAAGACTTTTATGCTCAGAATAGGCAACGCCAAACAATAACGATAAACAAGAATCATCAGAGCCTTGTAACCCTGGATATTCTCTAAGGATGATGCCCGTAGTCCATTTCTCTGTAGGCAAACCTGCTCGCTTGAGACCTGCTTGCTAGGTCTCTTGCCTGATGCTCACTGGCTTATTTTGTCACTCTAGGGAGTCACTCTAGGGAGCAGGTAGTTACTCTCTGCAGAGCCTACATGATTTGCCTGGTCCTAAGGAAGGCTCTGTGAGGCCTGAAATACACAGAAAAACTTGAAAAAAGACAAGACAGAAATGTATTTTTCCCATGCACACAGGGTCATTCTCCTTAATACCAGTATTACACATCTGCAGACAGCTCAGAGCTGGAAGAGATGAAGGAATCCTGAAGAAATCAACGGCAGGGATCAAAAATAAGAGAAAGGATTCAGGGGATAGACTACACTGATGGGAGGGCAACAGCAAATCTCTGAAGACTAAATCTGGATAGGAGGGAATATAAGGAGAGTCAATTGGGGGATGAATTTTAATGCTGTGGTCCTGAGATACAGAGGGCAAATTTCATTGAATCTTTAAAATTTGGCATCTTCACCAGCTTTACAACAGGCAAAGAAATTTGCAACAAGGCATCAGCTTGCTGTACTTCAGACAAGTAAATAGAGACATTTCTCTGTCTGCTGTTGTTTTTTTTTTTTTTTTTTTTCCTGGCAGTACAACTTCTAATTTTCTAATACAAAACAAACAAACAAAAACCCCAAAGATGACAACATCCCTTCTCCCTCCCCCAAAACACCTTCTGGAAAGGAATGGAAAACTGCAATACCATATTCATTTCCATCAGCAAAGAGATTCTTTTTCTTCTGGACACAGTGTACAAAAGTTATTCTTGTGATTCTTGCTAATCTCTCTGATTCTTCTGTATATGCGAAGAATACAGCCTAAATGAACAAAAGTCTTTTCTGGCTTTAGATGATAATGTTTCAATGAATACAGAAAAAAAAAAAAAAAAGGGAGATAACAAAGTGAGTGAAACTCCTATATAACCATCTTCACACTGATCTAATGTGAATTCAAAATCATTGCCAGTTTCTACAGACTACTCTTCCAAAGGAATATTAATTACCTACAATTATAAGCCAGACTCGGTGCACCTTTGTGCTTACAACATTGTTCAAAATGCAGGCGAAATAAAATTCTGCAGCCTCAACATATGCTTGTACAACTCATTTTGAAAAGTATGRATAGAAATTGAGGCAAGACTGTTTTGGAATAAAAATGAATTAAAAAAAAATTAACCTGTGGTCTGCCTGAAACATTTAATTCAATCCAAAATAAAACACTGCGTGACGTTTTTCAGGGTAACCATCCACAAACATCACTTCTGTGTGAGGATATTCRCCGACTGCAGGGAGGGGTCTCATTTCTGCAGCGCCAGCTTAAGGATTATTTCCTGATGCAAAGTGAAGGAAGGAAAAAAAAGAAGCTGCACTGCACATTCAGAATGGAATTTAATATCTGATTAAGAACTAAGATTTTCCTTAATATGAACAGTGCCCATAACTAAATACTACTCGTGGTAGCAGTGGCTATGTGGGATCCCAGTAGCAGTGGGATGTCAAAACGCATGCACTATGCCATATTTTTGGTACAAGTGTAGACAAATGTCAGAGACTCTTTCTTTCTTTCTTTCTTTCTTTCTTTCTTTCTTTCTTTCTTTCTTTCTTTCTTTCTTTCTTTCTTTCTTTCTTTCTTTCTTTCTTTCTTTCTNCTTTCTTTCTTTCTTTCTTTCTTTCTTTCTTTCTTTCTTTCTTTCTTTCTTTCTTTCTTTCTTTCTTTCTTTCTTTCTTTCTTTCTTTCTTAAAAGCTATTCCAATCATTGCAAAAAGCATCCTCAGACCAGACCTGGCTTCCCCCTTGGGGCACAGCTATACCTGCCGGGTCCGTGCTCCCATTTCCCATGTCATTGGCAGGAAGCATCCTAAAGGCGGTGGTGAASACCACAGGAAAACTGCCCTTTTGCAGGAATCTCCCCAGGCAGTCCTAGCAAACCAGTGCCCCGCTACCCTGGACTCTGCGCCGGCCTCAAATCCCAGACGACCCTGGCGCGGGGTCCAGATTGCCGCGAGCCTGGCAGCTGTCCCCGCGTCCCTGCGGCCCCGCGGCGCCTGACAGCAGCCACGAGGGAGCAGGAAGGGAGCAGCGGCCGGGCACGGCTCCACAAGCACTGGCCTCGCTGAGGAAGAGCCTTTGGGGCCGGGGAAAAATAGCCAAGTGATTGACAGGAGGAAGGGTGACCCSTTTCTCCTTGCCAAGGGACTCTATCATTGCTAAGGTTGAACTTTTACTAGAAAAACAGCCTCCTCGTTTTAATGGCACATTGTTATTTCCCCTGCAATCGCTTGCCTTGCGATATTGTTCTATCTTCTAATTCTGCAGCAATAAATAAATGCATATGAAGCACAAAAACCCGAGGTGCTAAGTCCCCCAAACCCTTCTCTCCTTTTCTGATRTTCATACTGATGCAAATTCATCCTGCTTTGCAAATCTCATCTGAAAGAAGAGATATCAAGAAGCAGTACATTCAGCAAATAGAAAATAAGCACGTATATACATGTGGCTGATTCCTTCCCTTCAAAGAGCCAATTCTTATCACCTTAATGAAATTATGAGGAGTGGCCTTTCTTTCAAGGTAGAATAATTAGGAATCAATTACTTTTTAAACCAAAGCACTCACTACCCTGTAACCACTATGCAATTGGGAAGCAGTGACATTGTCATTTTTATGTACTTACACTGAATTACACAGTCTTTTCAATGGAGTTATATTGCAAAATTACATATGAATTTGCGCATATTAAGACCAGCAGCTTAAGGACTCAATCTGAAACAATTGATCACTTGGAACAGGCGCTAAAGATAATATATAAAGCCTTGCAAGTACAAAGAGAGATRGAAAAGGTTCCTTAATAAAGCAAAATGTTATCACTAGCATCATTYAGTGTAAAGTGGATACACACTAGTGAATTATTTCAATTACTCCATTTTACTGGTGACCTAAAAAAAAAGAGCAATTGATGAAAAGGTGATGAAAACCTAACAGTATGTAGAATTTATGAAGCAGCCTCAAAAACCTATCACCGAGTGCGACCAGCCCGTACCTGCGAAATCCAAAAGATGTTTAACATTAAATGGAAAAACTTCAAATCACTAATTTAGCTCACAGTGTGCCTCAGAGATTTGAGGAATTTCAYATCTTTAGAATGTCTATATAAGGCTTTGAAGTCCAAGTTGAGCGAGGTTTTAATTCTTACTTGTGGCACAACAGCGGGATGTAAAACACACCTACAGCGAAGCTATAACTGCAAGTTTTCATATTTGACTGAGCCAAAAAACGAACCTAGGGGCCAGGAAGAATAAAAAGGGTCTTACCCACACCCGGCGCAGAAGTAAACCCTTCAAAGGGGAACCCCACCTGCGTGCMGCATAAGGAGACGTGCAAATCAGAAGGGGGCTGCTGAATTGGGGGAAGATGCTGACAGAGAGAATTTCTTAGCCTACAGGAGGCCGATAACTCTGGCAAAGTTCAAAAATGTGAGGCTGATAAATAGAAGTTGAACCTGGGGAAGGCTTGCGTATTAATTGCAAAGGATTACTGAAATATCCCTCAAAATCTAATCCTCCTGCAAACCTTCTGCAAGCTAGCTACAGAATTAAGCCTACCTAACAGAGGAACACAGAAAGAAAACCTTCCTGTTTGGAAAGGAAATTACGTATTTTTTTCCCCCTTCTGGATAGAAAACTCTTGTTTCTTTAAAGATGAACTTTAAAAAATAAATACGGAACCTAAATAACTATTTGATTTTTTTGCATTTGCACATAGGCTGCTTTTTCTGTGGAGCACCCAAAAGCGTTTAGAAATATAATCTTTCTAGCAATGGCCCTGAAAGCTCTTTAAAATGCAGCTGAATATATCCAACAATCTTCATCACTGGACACTGTGCTTCAGTCACTCGTTTTCAAGAGAAAGCAAGGTTTTAAGAACACAGCTTTCACTGCAACTAATCTGAAACCATCAAGGTCATTTGTGTGCATCTGTTCGCAGGTTTATCCTTTCCAGGGTCTGTCTTGGCAGTGCAGACTCACCACAAGCCCTTTGCTCTATGGAGACGGCTATTTTGGGCCTGAATCAGTTAATGTTGAGGCAGGRGTTCAGCCTTTCTCATCGGAGGGAGACTGTCGTTGTGGCTGTCTCCTGCCCTGCAGGCTCCAGCAAATGTGTCGTTCACCTTGCCAAAATAAAAGCTCACTTTATTCCTTAATTAGAAGTGAAAGTTGGAAAATAAGAGGTAATTACAAAGAAACTCATTTAGTTGGGACATTATGAACAGGGCTGATAGGGGAGAAGGATGATTTAATTGGAGTTTGAAATATTACCCAGAAAGTGCAGATCTGATTTTTTTCTTCTTCTTCTTCTTAAGGTTTTCTCTGAGAATGCCTCAAGTCCTGCATTACTTAAGGATATTTTTTGCCCCTCAACATGTTTCCTAAATAGGAAACATTCTCTACATTTTCCACTGCCCATCAATCTCATGAACAAGATGATAACTGAATTGTAATGTTACCTTATTGAAGTATTTTGTTTGGATTTATTGCCCTTTTCAACCTTGCACAGTCTAGATGAACTTAGATAAGCATTTTTTTTTCTAGAACTGCACACAGAAGTATTACAGTGTCTTCTTCAACTAATTCAGCTCCACCTATCAGTTTATGAGGGGTCCACCTCAATATACAAACCAAAAAAACTTCAGAAGCTGTCTGCCCAAGGCCAAGGATGCAATACATTAATACAGAAGTTTCATACAGAATTATGCATTAGTTGGATCTGAAGAAGTATCCATCATATATATCAAGGTTTCTGAGATGCTTAATGTGTTCCATCTCTTGATACATGTTTTTCGAACTTACTTACTGGCAAGCAGTCCAATAACACTGTTAACTTGCTTAAAAAGTTGTTAAAGAACCTAAGAGTTAAAGAACCAGTTCCTAAATGGAAATCCTTGTCATTCTCAGTGCAAAAATTTTTAACTATGCAGACATTAGTTCAATGCAAGCAGGCCAAAGCAAAATCAGGACTAACRGAGTATGGTGTAGCCTGGCATAGAAGACAATTCACTTTTTTTTTTATGCTAACAACTCATCTTTTGATGACTTTCACCTTTCATTGAAATCTTGAGCAACTTTGTAAAAAAAAAAAAGAAAAATCATTAATACTGCAACTTCAGATCTCTGGGAGATACCACAGGAGAGAATTATTTCTATTTTACAGGTGGCTAAATTGAAGAACAGAGAAGCCATGACTCATCTAAGGCTGAAAAGAAACTCCTATATTGACTTTCACCCCTTGGCTTTAACTGACAAAATGTGCTCTCTCCCTTATGTCCCAGAGTAAATCAGAGCAGCTTTTTCATTAAGTTTCAGACACTTCTCGTCCACACTGTTGTCTGCTGGTCATAGAAAACATAATGAAAAGAAAACCTGGCTTGCATATGTACCAAAGTCACCTCAAATTTTTCTGTTTTGTTTTTTAACTTGTGAAAGGTATATTGTCAAAAAAGATTATATATTTTTTTTCTTTTTTTTTAATTACCCAAGAGCACTTTTATATAATACAGGCTCTGGCATGGGTATTTGCAGTAAAAATCACTGACAGACGCCTAGCTAGAGGCACTTATGACACTGCCYGCTCCCCACGTCCTGACTAATTCACTGCTGGCTGGTACCTTCATTTCTGCAGTRCATCCTCACTGCCTTCATTCGAAGTTTGGGGTGAGAAACCACACAAACAGGTTGGACCTCCACGCAGCAGCCTTGCCTCTGCCAGACTGCAGGATTTGGCAAGCCCAGAACTTTACCTTTTCACAAAATACTGCATGAGATATTACTATTATCTACAGCGCACAAGAAATGAAAACCTAGCCTGTCTWTCCACACCAAATGTAGAGACACCAAGCACGTGACTGTGGCACACTCATTAAGCTTCTGTTTTCCTACAAGTTTGCAAACTGCTTGCCTGATTCCACCTCCTGTGCAGACAACCCACCTGGATAGTGCTAGAAGGGCTGTTTTCATCCTGTTCTGATACTCCTTCTCCTGCAAAGGACAGTAAAAAATACAAACACAACCCAAAAATCAAAAATAGGAGGAACAGAGATAGCCCTAGACAAAATTATTTTAAAGATGACAGGACCTTCACCTCACCACATTTTAAAAAGCTTTAAGCCTATCTTATGGATAAACTGTTGTCTTTTGGTCTCCTTTTTGATGTTATYGTGAAGTACCTAGAGGATACTTGGTAATAAGGCACCCTGGGTTGTACTCCATTGYTCTGTTTTTCTATGTATTATTAACACCCAAAGCCAAATGAATAATGAACTCACAAGTTGAGAAATTACATTCCCTTCTTCCACTGCCTGCTTATTCTGACACTAGCAACTTATTAATTGCCTTCTTTTTTATGGTATAATTTTCTGGTTAGTGCAAAGGAATGCAGTATTTAACACTACCTTATTGCCATCTTAAAGGGAGGGATTTGAGGTAGAAACTTTTAGCAGACAAAGTTGCTTGCTGGATATCATGGTAGCTTAAGCTTTTTGCATACATGGCTGACGGTAATTTTCTAAAATGAAGCAATCTGTAAATTAGACCTTTCCAGCTCACTTTTGACTGGCAAAAGCAGCACAATTGCCTGACAGATGCAAGACGAAAGATGTTAGACCAGTAAGGCCACCTATAACAGCATTTTGTGCTGCAAAACAAGTACTGTGCCAAGCAGTTAGTGGAAAACATACCACGAGAACAGATTCTGGATGCTGTTCCCAAAGAACATTAAAGTTCATCTCCAATTCTAAGCTCAGTTTCTTTCATATTTTCCCTTTTCCCTCACACTGTGTTATTTAAGACTAATTTATAGCTCCAGGCTTTCAAGTCTCATATAGAAATTGGCTGGATGATTTTGTTATCAAGAACGTAAATACTTTCATTGGAACCAGGATTTCATGCAGGATATTTCATCTGTAATGCAGTTAAGAAGGTAGCTGGAAAAAAGCAACATTTGTCCAAAGAATATCTGCAAAAATATTCTCCCAAAYGCTACTTGCAAAGTTAAAAGAGGTCTTGTCACAAACACAGCAGAGACTTTTAGGCTAAGATGATTTTCTTACTGTCTAGCTGCATAACAAAGATATTACTGGCTCCTGGAATATGACACCCCCAAACCCAGGGTCAGTTTAGGGGCAAAGGAATAGCCTTGGTCTGCATTTGGTCAAGTGTGAGAGAGGACCAAGTATTTCCATAYATCACTGACTCAAAGAGGGCATGCCCAAGTTGGACCAGCTACCAAGCAATCACTCTTAACACTAGGCGAATGTAAAGAATTAATCTACATATTGAAATCTAAATAGTAAGACCACAACTACTATGTTCWGAAAGACATGTACAGTGATGAAAATAAAAATGCCAGTTGTAGGTAACTAAATACTAGTTTATCCTAATGGAACTTCTTTGTTTCTTCCAAATACAAAGTTAACAAGGTGCTTACACAGCCCTTACAACTGGGATGCAGACTTTTGGTAGACATTCTAGCATTACCTGGAAAGCTGACCTGGGCATAAGTGTATGTCCATTTTCTGCATGAGACTAGAGTCCCAACCTCACTTAATCCTTTCCCAGACCATTTCCTCTCATTTGCAAATGTGGAACTTAATCAGGATAGCAAGTTATAACGCTTCTCCCAAAGGCATTCCTTCTTCTTTCCCTTTTTCACAGCAATTGCACCCCACATTACAATAACCCCCTGCTGGGCTAGCTAAAACTATCATGTATATAGATGGAAACAAAACTCAATGATAGTAGTTCCACACCATAACCATAAATGAACTRTTGACTCATTATGAGGAACGTGGATAGGTGAACCAGCTAGCAGGCTGATCAAACATCAGGCTCTAAATTTCCACTGCGAAAAATGTATTATCTACACACATAGAAAGCAATAATTGTAATTTAAATGAACATATAAAGGAGAATGTTTCTTCCAGATCATTGCTAGCTCTCATCAAAGAACAGAAAAAATCAAAATGGCAAACCTGAGTGACAACCCCGGACTTGGCTGACCCATGCCCATCCCGCCTTCCAGGGAACATGAGACATGAAACTGTCAATAATGCCAGTAATTGACAAGTGTCAGTAATTGTCAATTTTTTTTTCTTCCCCTACCACCTGTGTACCCTGGGTGAATCAGCTGCAGTGGGATCCTGGGAACTCTGAACTCAGCAAGGGAAAACTCAGGTAGTGTCCAACTACTAAAGAGCCTTTCCTTTCTCTTCTTCTGCCTAACTCCAAATTGCAATTCCTGAAAAGCAGGGGGAAAAGTCTGAAATAGATAAGGTAACCAAACAGAACTTCAGATGGTTTTCTAGCCCAGAAATGCACTGGCATACCACTTGTCATGCCAGGTTCATTCAGCCATTGCAGACCTTCATAAGACACTTCCCTAATTAACTGCTAGACTGTATTTAATTAAGATCACACCTGTAATATCACATTATAGCAATCAGAATCTTCTTTGACTAGAAAATATTAGGACTGTAGTGCTTTATTTCTTAAGTTATCAGCTCATTTTCACTACACACTGGTAATATCTCATGGGACCATATTCTGGATATAGTTGCACTGCTGTAACCTGTAATTAGTTTAGTTTAAAAATACACTACTAAAATCAGAGTCTTTTAAAACTTTAACCCAGCATTGGGGCTATAAACATTGACAGAACAAAAATTATATGAACTTTATGCAGTAAATATGACTTCTATTGACTCCTTTAAATGAGGAATCTTGTCTAGAAAGCTCTCAATTCAGATGCCTCTTGAGAGGCATATTTAATTTCCCATTAACTAGATATTTTAGAAGAATTTTACAGTAGCTAAAATTGCTATACAGATATCAATAAAAATTACCAGAGCAAGAGACAGATCTCAGAAATTTATATGAAAATAAATGGTGCAGTGTTTTCTTAGTGAAAATGTAACTGGCTCCAGAAATCTTCGAAGTTAAAAAGTCAAGTAAGTTGCCCAATTGCTGCTGAAAGCTAGCAGACATCAGGCACCTTTGTGTCTTTGAAAGTTTCTTTTTTAAAGTCAGTTATAGTTACTTCAGCAATGACAGCTTTAGGCATAGACTATGTGCAAAATCTAGACCTGTACTTCTATATCTTGGTAATCTAGACCTGTACTTATATATCTTGGTTTTCTTGACTAGCTACATGCATTTTTCCTAGTACTTCACCAAATTCCTTTTAAAATACGATTAGCAATGCATTTCCTATTAATTCATTAGTGTTCCCAGAGCAAACAGATGGAAAATGATGCAAAATTAAAGCAATGGTCTATGTCACCATGGCATCACACTTGCTACCTGTTCTGAAGTTGTTGGATGTGGGGGCTAAGCAAGGAACAAGTTTGACCCTCGCTTTTCTTACAAGCTGTGATGCCACCAAAGAATGAAATGCAGAACCAAAGCCTCACATGCTACCCTAGGTATTGTCTCATTTATGGTTTAAACAGAAGGCAATAAATTACCTTACTTTGGCTGTCTTTCACATATTCTAAAGCTGGAGGTCAGTAATTATCCSAGGTGGACCTCTTTAAAGGTGTTACTGACATATAAAAAGTTACCTATGTGCTTAAGCACTATGTTAAATCAAAATCCACATTTTCACKGTCTTATCCATACCACTAAAGGCTAAACCACAACTTTGAGCCACAGTATATGCCTGCATTGCCTGGCACAAAATTTTTGGAAAAGGAGCTTGTGCAATCTACTCATTTTATGTCTTTCAAGCACTGAAGTTTTATTTCATCACACTGCACCACATAACCCTCATTCTAGCAAGAGATGTTCTATTTGAAAAAATGTTGGTGAAATATGAACCCGTTATTTCTAGTACTGAAAAACAAAATGGATATGGCAAATCTATCAGTGAGTTAAATTCACCTGAAAACCTGGTTTTAAGTATCTGGAAGGTTTATTTATCTGGAAGTGTCAATGAAACTTCCATTTAACATTATTTTTTCCTTTTATCTTCAAACTCAATTGCCAACTATTCCATTTTGAAAATTGGGAAAATTTCTCATTAGAGATGAAGCCAGTATCTTTCACAATATTACAAGCGCTCATTATTTATGGATTTTTTGAAAATAGGCTTTTCCATTTTAAAATTATAAAGTAACGAAAAGTAGCTTTCCAGTTTGCCATTTTATAATATATTTTTGTTTGTTTAAAAGGAATGAAATATCTCAGCACAACAATGATTAATAAAAAACAGCTAGAGAAAGTTCCTCCCAATTCATCCTTTTCTATTTATTAAAATTTAATAGGATAAAAAGAACCATATTCACTTTTCTAGGAACCTGCTCTATTATACAGTGAAATTTCATCAGTATTGAAATAATCATTCCAATGGGAACTTTGGCAGACAGAATGACGGGCACTATTTTAATTTCATCTTTGTTATGGGAAAGGTGTCATTAGCATTCTCCAAAGCTCGGTCAGGTTTTCAATGCTTTGATTATGAACTGAAAGGAATAGCCACCGAATTTGCATATGGGTTCCTGTGCTCAAACACCTCAAAGATCTGCTCAAATACAATCTATGATATGATCAGTGACACAGTGCCAGGTTTTGGAAATGCACATTTTCTGGCCTCCATGAGCAAAAACTCTGCACATGCTTCGCTGTTTGCTACACCGAGGGATTAGTTTGCATAATTCACACTGCGCAATGCAGTGGCTTTACYGATTAGAGATATTAGATGACTAACTCTAGGGGATGACAATTTTAAGGTTGCAGTGCTGTACTGCTTACATTTGGTAAAATGATTTCATCGCGAGGACAACGGTATAAGAGTATATAGAAGATTAGCGATTTAAAACTAAAAGGAAAGAGAATATTCATTGAGAAAAACAGGAGAATGAGCAGTACTACAAAGATAGGATTAATTTCAACATCTACTGTGCAATTCTTTTATAAAAGACTATGACGTACATATCTTAATTCTCCCAAGGTCAAAATGATCTTTGAAATCAGTTCACGTTGGGATTTCATAAAGGTACCTAAAGACAGTTTTAAATCACACTCTCATTTTCCCCAAAATTTTAAAAGTTTTTAATTATGAGAATTTAATTAATTAGTTAGTATTTGCAAATTATTCTTAGTTCTATTTCAACATACACTTACCAAGATATATACCAAATTCTAGGATATGAAAAGTTGATTTTAAATTACTTGAGAAAAAAAAATCAATCCTTTATTAACTTAGAGAAAAAGTCATCTATGGATTTTCTAATTTATGACATAGAAGGTTGGCATAGAGAGGCGTTTTGGCTTTGAGAAGCAGACATCTAAACAGAAGAATGAAAATTACAAAAATATGTGTTGAGAATCACATTTTTTTTCGATATCTTTCAAACATAGAGCTGTCAGCTTCAACCTCTACTACTCTGTTTTTCACGAGGAACATATCTTTTACCAGACAGTTTTTCTCTATTTCTTACTCTCTCTCTCTCTCTGTTTTCAAAATATTTTTCTCTTCCCTTTCTTTCTCTGTCTTGTTTGCTGATTTTTTTATTAGGCAGATTGTCACCAAAGACTGATCCTTATTTATCTTTGTAAGGCAGGATGTTACAGTTCGCTTTGGCTTAGACTACTTGTCTACATGACAGATTAAAGATTATCAAGCAGTAAAACAGAAACCTATTATTATGTTAAGAGCCTTAACAGAGATGAACCAACATAATGTCATTGACAAAACCAGATACTTCATTGATCAGACAAAAAAATAATCTTGTAGGCATATTGCAATTATTCTCCCCACCTATAACATTTACCATTTTCACTTAGTGTCTTGTTTCTATGGTTAGCATGTAGACCTTGACCATTCTCCTCTTSCCGCCAGATTTATGTAGCAGGAACTTTATCCTTGGGAAAGTTATTTTAAGKTTACATTTCTCTGAAAACCTCTGTCCCTTATATCAAGCAAACAAATAAATAAACCCCAGAAAGTCCAAAGGCTGCATACCCTTTCTGGGACTTCCCTTCTGCTCGCTTTGGCTTCAGAATCTAAATGCTCCTGGATATCTGCTGCCTTCACAGTGCTTCAAATTCAGTTCCTCTTCCTGTAGCTTATATCATTGAGGGGAAAATAAAAAAGAGAARGAAAAAAGAAAAAAGAAAAATGAACAACCTTAATCTTAATCTGTMTTCAGGCTGGAGACAAAGGAGATATCCTGTCCCTAAAGCACACCCACAAACTTCAGCTCTTCTCTAAATGCATCTGCACACTTCATCATGAACTGCAYTGACACAGGTAAGACGAGCATCAGAGACCAGAGTTAACAATCATCGAGGCAAATCCTAGCCCTACACTGCTGTCAGGCWTCCATTAAGTCATTATTTTTCCTTGCCTTATTTTTCCCCTGGTGACAAAAAYGTAAAAGAGGGATGAATTTGGCCCATTTGAGCACATTGGTGAGAATACTCTTCCATCAAAAACTGGATATTTTCTCATTTCTTTGTAATAAGTGTTTACTATGCTGAAAATTCTGAGGAGCATACACATGGTTCATAATACATAAACAATTCAAGGCACTTAGCCGCCTCCAAAATGATCTCACAGCACAAGAACATAGTGTATTAGTGCAGAATACTAGTTTGACGGAGAAGCTGTCCTTTAAAAAAATAGWAGCACTTATTAAATACCAGAATGTCTTAGCCCTGCAATGTCTGAATCAAGAAGATCCATGAATGAAGATTTTTGTTCAACCGGTGGCATGCTAAATAGCTCCTCAGAGAGGTGAAAAAATCAGTGCAGACCTGCCCCCTGCTTCCTATTCTTGTGAAGGTAACTTGGTGATAAAAAGGAAATTCTGGAAGAAAATCGGGGCTTCCTCTATTTTGTGGTGGCACTAGGACACCTTCTCTAAAGGCGGAGTGTGGAGTGATAGTTTTGGGGACCATTTGAGAGCTCTAACAGCTTCCTAGACTTTTCTCTTTGATGGTTAAACTCAGGCTTCACTGCACAGCAACTGTTACCAGTGAGTGTCTATCTGCTGTTGACTAAGACAGGGCTTTCCTGTCAACCTGATTTCGGAAAAAAACCCTTATTCTCTGTAATCCTAGGTTGCCTACAGTCCTCTATGCAGCAGTTTCAAACAGGAGTTGACAGTCATGTCTCTCTCTCTTTCAGTTACTGTAAATGACAGTGGCTTGTCAATGAACATCAACATGCATGTTGCATCACATGAACATCAACATGAAGCATCAAATATGTAAGAAAGGTGATAAATTTCAAATGCGATTTTTGCTTTTCTCTTTTAAATAGACACAGTGAAGTTTTTACTTTGCCTGCATGTCCAAATTGCCTGTTTGCTAAATGTACACTAGCCCCAAAAGAAAGAGAAGAATCAAATACAGACATCATAAACCATCACTCTCCATCTTCTTGCAGCCCCAGAGCAGGTATACCATGACAGCTGAAAGTGAGTTAATGAAATACTGTGGGCTCTTGATTCTTAAAAAGAAACAGAAAAAAAACAAAAATCCAAAGCACGACCAAACAGTACTTGAGTGAGCCTGCAAACTTTTGCTAAATATCAGTGTTTTACAGTTACCTGTTTTCCTGTCTTCCCAGCACACGGATGGACTCTGATCATTTCTCCTCAAGACAGAAATAATGCTTAAAATCAATTGTCGGCAGCAACACAAGGCAGTTCTAAGAAGGAATTATAGACATTTCAAGGGATARATTGTCTAGCTGCCTCAGCATTTCGATTTACATGTCCATCTGTATTGAATAAAACTTCATCAGTAGCATTTTGAGCCAGCCAGCACAAATGTATGAATATGCTACTCCACAAGGCCGCTATTTGTTGGGAATAATGCTTTCAAAGGGAAAGAGAGGGCTCTAATCCCGCTCAGTGGGCCATTTGGTCCCAATGTCGGTATATTTGCAAGGACAGCAATGGGGATCAGCCAAGTCACGTTGGCTACTGCTTGCACATGAGATGTTTAAATGCAGACCACAAGTTTAGGCACCCTAAGTAAAAGATAAATCATTCCAGCTGCACACGACTCTTATGGACTGGTTTGTCACTTGCTAGCCGAAGGCTACCTAGCTTTGCTCTCATTCTCTCACAATATCTGAAAAAATACTATATTCTGGAAGTCAATGCTTTCAGCAATAGGCACTTGGATTAAGAAAATTCCACCCATAAAAAGACAATCTAATTTTATAATTTCAACTATAAATCAGACAGGAATCAGAAGAAAACACTTTTATAAACATCAGTTTAGTAGTCTTGGATCTGAACTTTGAGGTGGTCTTCATGTCTAAATGCGAGTTGAAGTACCCAAATCTAGCTTAAAAATGAACCTGCCCTGTTCAGTTACAGAAACTTACATCAAAAAAAAAAAAAAAAAAAAAAAAAAAAAAAAAAAAAAAAAAAAATGCTGGTTTAAGATACAAAAGAGAAATATTCTTTTTCCTGATGGAAGGGAAAGCTGAAATTGTTTTCTCTAAAAAGGTAAAAAAAAAATCAGAGCAAAACAGAGCCAAGCTCAGAGCATTGCTTCTGTATAATGCATGCTTATAAGATCTTGAAAGGCAACCGACATCTTAAGAAATAGCAGGAGCATAAAAATTTCAGTTTCACATTAACCCCTCCACTCACTCAACTATGACTTAAAAAATTGTAACAACATCCCTTAACCTCAATCCACAGCAAAAGAAGCATTTCTGCTAAACTATAGCACTGGTGAATAGTGTAACGGAATGATATTTAATGTTGAGAAAAGTGCTTTAGCATTGCTGAGTTATTGTTCATGAAACAAAGTGATTTTTTTTCCATATTTTAAAATGGAAACTTACTTCATTCTCATATACCTACTACAAATAAAAAAAAATCATCTCTGAAATGCAGAGACAGCAAGAGTGAACTGTAAGCTGGTTGGGGATAGGCATTTCCTTTTAATTACAATCTCCTAATGAAGCAAATAAGGACTAAATCCTTGCAATTAATAGAGTATACTGGCATTTAATAAACGTTGTAAGTGGAATGATAATGAATAACTAAGATGGCACTAATGGCCAATCTTTAAATGGTGTTTGTAATGTGATAGAAGACTCTGTGGTGCAGAGTGGATATGTGCTGTGTTCGTGTATATGAACGTATGTGTGAATGCATACATATATAGAGATTGTTTTTCCTAGAAAACATTAATATCTCAGTCCTTTTCAACTACCAGTAAACCCTTAAGATTATGTATACAAACATAAAACGCTTTCCTTTGTCATTAAGATGGATTCCATTTTAGTCATCTGAGCTATAAGATAGAAACCTATTCATGGATGCAAGATTTCTTATTATTCCGTCAGGTTACAAGTACCATAGCAGATATGGACACGACAACCCTTATGCTAAGTTGCACTGGAATGGTACACTCTCTTCCAGATGAACCCAGAGATATCCACTGGCATTCCTGGSTCTGCTAATCAGCCTTTTTAAAGACATGAAGTGGGCAGCTCCTAACTGCTGTGTGAACAGCAGTAGGAGCAGATCCTTCTCATACTCARTCATTTCCAACTAATGACCTCCCACGATATAACCTAAATTTTGCTTATACCTCATTGAATATTTAATCTTACAATATCATGATCAAAGTCCATCTAATTTTTATCATTGTGAACTTCCATTCTTTTAGAAAAAAAAAAAAAAGCAGTTTCTCCCTCTCACTGACAATACAGTACCTTCAACACTGTACCAACAGCAAACTTTCTCATACAATCTTGCTTTTCACTGATGCTATCGACAGTAAGCAAGAACAATTCCACAAATTCTTGAGGAATGAGATCAGCTAAAGCCTTCTAGCCAACTTGCCCTGGTCTCTTTTCAGCACAATTTTTTTTTCCCCCTTCATTCTAGCCATTTTATTCCCTGATTTACCATTTATTATGATTAGGTACAATTTAGATTACCTGCACTGATTCACTTTCCTCTACTTTTAGTAATAGTTTCCAAGCATCAATTGGTTAATCAATTGTGAATAGATAATCTCTACCACGCTTTTTGAATTTGGAAAACCAAAATTAGTAGTGTTCTGAAAATAACAGAACATCTTAACATTTGTTGGAAATGTCCTGTTGACCTCTCATTTCCCCTTTTCCACTAAAATATTGATTTGTGCTCAGCCACTGATCTAAATCAAGGAGGTCTTAGAAATTCAACACACTTTTTTTTTTCTTCTTTCACTGCCAAAAGTGAGTTTCATATCTTTCATATTCTTAGATAGCGACGATGTAATTTCCACCTTACAAAAACTACCATAACGTACTCTTCCACACAAAAATCTTGAATTGCCATTAAAGGAATAATTAGAATTACTGAAGGACAGGGAGAATTTGTCATGCTTTATTAAAGCAAAGGAAATTTGCCTCGCGTTATTGTGGCCACGCAGCTTCCCCAGTTTATGGCGCTGTTACTGCCCAGCAGCCACGTTTGCAGCACAGTGAGAAACGTCTTTGTTTCTCCTGCCATAGCTGACTAGAGCTATCAAGAGACATAACCGTTTTCAGCAGAGCTTTATCTTGTACTCCCATGTTCCCATGTTGTGACACTTCTGGGAACAACCGTGACATTTTGTTCAGATTGGAATCATTTTGCTTCTTTTAAGTAGCGCTGAGTTGTATGGTGTGATTTTTTTTCCCCCCCTTCTGCATCTTTGTACAACCATGCTAGACAGCGTCTTGTTTATTATGAAGTAGTGTTTCCCTCCTAGGCCATTTCCTGTGGTGATAATAGAACTGTTCTCCAAGTTATCCATGGAAATATCATATGATATTGAGAACAAGTAATTGCTTCAACGCAAGCAGCTCAAATAATTGCTTAAACGCTTCGGATTTGGAATCGCATTTCCACTGCTCCTGAGGCTATGTAAAGAACAGAAGCTCCTCTCACTCCGGGGATGTGAAGCGGCTTGTGGATTTACCTCAACAGACATCGCTGTTTTCATCAACAACAATAAAAAAGGGCAGACAGAAAGAGACAGATAAATACGAGGACGTCCCTTAAGAAGGGCTTGTGGATGTTCCATTTTAGTCTGCTTTGTCTCTGAACTCTGGCTTTAAACCCCTTGCCCTGCTCGTAAAACTGTCTCCTGAGTACCCAAGGACAAAACTCCCGCAGATGCAGGATGCTCCAGCTTCGGAGCTTGGCAGGATGCTCCACGTACTCCTTTTCCAGGGAAGCAAACTCCCAGCAGAGGAGGGCTGCTGCCACTCTCACTTTTGTCAGTCTCACATACTTCGAGTGAAATTAAGTTAAATAATTATTCTAAAAGAGGCACGCAATGAGCCAAAGAGCTCTACTTTTATTTTCASTCTTTCACAGCAGATTAAAATAGCATTTTGCACTGCCAACAGGTTTAAAATGCATCACATTACTACTGTTGTAGCCTTGACAGTCTAAGGGGAGAGATATTAGCAGACCGTGGGTATAATCAGTGTGTTTTGTTTGCCAGATTGCTACAGTTTAAAAACTGGAGAAGATCTTAGGCCCTTCCTTAGGTCTGAAAAATACACACACATTGAAAAGAAAGAAAACCTCTGTAATATGTGCCTTGGGACAATACAGGGAAACACAAACACCAGTATGCATTAAATAGGAGCTAATTAAAGTTACTGAAGAAAAAGCTGAAGAAGTATTTTAAGGACTGTAGTATTTTAAAGGCTAGAAACAAACAGGAAAAAAAAAAAAAAAAAAAAAAAGAAACACCACAATCTTTGATGGGTCAGAACGTGACTTGGCATAACACTGATTTGTCACCCTACATTGTTTCACAATGGGATGAATCGTTTGAAAGACCATTGCCTGGAGGACTCGATTTTCCTTTGTTCTCAACAAAAAGCTGCACGGGGACCTAATTGTCGGGTTCAGCATGGCACAATTTGTACAGATCAGTGGTTAGGCAGACTGCGTTTCTGCCAAGGCTGTTAATTCACTTTCTTCACTTCAGGGTTTTGGTTTGGGGGCTTTTTTCTTAAGCTCCTTTCAAGTTCATTTGTTTTCATATTTCTTAACTTGCCAGCTATGCAAGTCATTTCTCTTGGGTTTCTCCTGACATAAGGGGGTTGTATTCGCAAGAGCTCAGCTACCCAACAGGTAATTTGGTGCACGGCAAGCAGTAACGTTAGCTGAAGCAGCTCTTTGCCCATGCCTCCTAGCTCCACAAGTGGAGACTGCCTCTGGGGTGCAACTTGTTAATCGTCCCCATAGGTCCAGCTCAAGCTGCTCAGGTGCCCATTGCAACCCATTCTCATTTATAGGCAAACAGCAGAGATACGGAGGGGGCTTATACCAGGTTGACGAACTCTCTCCTTCTCCCTGGCGTCCCATTTACTTCCATCTGCTAGCAACACGTGTCGAGGCTGGGCTAAGAGCTTGGGCTGACAAATGCACATGGTGCTACCCGACATCGCGCTGGCCTGTGAGACAAGATAACGTGAAATGATGTAGMGCATCGGGGGGAGAAAGGAAAACCTCGAGATCGACTGGCTGCTGACAAGCCCCGTGACAACCCACCCCATCGCAAAACAATATCAGAGATGAAAGCGAACGGGCTGCCACGCGCTATACATTGCGTACCTGGTGATCACAGCAGTCTGTCTGCTCAAACCCTCCTCTGCAAGCCCGCTCTGAAAGGCTGCGAAATTGCTCTTCGTTTTGTGCTTCTATAAGCATTTGTTTTGTCACTATTGACACAAAACGTAAAGGGCTAAATGCACAAATAGGAAGAGAAATACCTAATGAGGCTCTCTGCCATGGTGAGAGACAAATTCCTAACTCATGAAAGAAGTATTGAATGGCAACTTAAAGAACTCCCTCCTTTTCAAGTGCTGCTTAACAGCCACATTTATATCAGCTCCATTCTCCAAGGCATTTGTTAAAAATATATATTTTTATTGCTAGGTACTACTTAGATGATAAATAAGAAAGCTTAACAGAATCAATAATGAATTACAAAACAGCTGTCTTGCTTTACTTAAACTGGACTGCATTATGGCTACGCTCCTCACAACACTTCATCATGGTACTTAGCTTAAATTTAAGCACATGATTTGTGGCATTGGCTTAAGCAGGTCTCGTAGTGGTACGTAATGTGCTACTGCTCAGGTGCTTACAGTCAGACACAGGCTCATACCTCAGCAAATGTGCAGCTGTTTGCAAATGGGAATGTCATGCCGTGCCGTATCTTGAGGACGCAGAGCGCTCTGGATGCAACACCATTATTTTGGTGGCTCTTTAAAGGGTTTTATGCAGTGCTTAGCTAACAGGCACTTAATCCAGGGGTTAGAAAAAGGCAGTAACCCTGGAGGCTACACGGGCTGTAAAGATTTCTGAGGTAGAAAGTCATCTTTACCCCTAGGGAGTGGACTGTAAAGGGCTGAGGGGATTTTATTAGCATTTTTAATTAAGCATTTATTTGAGTCCTTTATTTGGCACTGTATCAATTTGCCATTAGTTGTTTCATTATTTAATTAGTGTGCTTAATTACTGCAAATACTATTAGGGCTAAATCCTGCAAGTTGCTGAGAAATCTCACAACTCCTAGGGACTTCAATTAAAACACAAAATATTCTCCATATCCTGCAAGCCATACACTGTTGCTACCTGAGGTACTGCTTACCACAAGCAAAACAACAGTGCAAGATGCAGATATAGATCTGGAGAGACCCAAAGATCAGGTAATAAAAAAGTTATTAGAAGTACAGGAGGCAACCTGACTACACTGAAACCAAACAAAATTTTCATTTGGCTTCATTAGTGTCACAATTTTGTCCCTGGAAAATAGGCATTTGGAGAAAGAATAAAGCCTTTGACTTTCTGGTTACGAGAGAGAAAGCACAGAAACTAGCGAAAAAACCTGTTGTGAAATAAAGTATTTCCTGTAGGGAAACAAAGCATTTTATGCTAGATCAGGATTATCAAGTCCTTAGACACTGCAGTTAGCAGTATTTAGAGAATGAAATAATTGTTTTTAGTCTTTTACTGGATTGAAAAAAAAAAAAAAGGAATTGTCACCCAGGCTAAAAGATAAACCATAGGAACCCTTCCTCTTTCCCCATTTTTCTTTTTTCCTTCTGTCATTCCTTTGCTGGGTCTACAGAAGAAAATGGTGATTGGGAAGGGCCTCGGCAAGGATAGGGGTAGCTAGCATGACATCTATGAGAGCAAAAAGCACCAARAGAAAAATAAAGCTGATAAGCTTTATTCACCTATAAAGTTATATATAGCTTTGGATTAGTGAATTTACCCCATGAATTTGGGGAAAAAAATGTTTACAGAAAACTGTCAGCAGAATTTACTGAAAGGCAGAATGTTTCACTACGACATTTTTTAAAACACAGRTTTGTATTTTTCTTCTGTTGTGACATTTCATTTTGAGGAAAAACAAAATCCAAAAGTAAAAGAAAATAATGCAACATGATATTGTATTTAAGTCAAGATTTTGGTTTTGTTTTCTTTTTTTGCTTCAGTGAGAAGAAAGATAGAGAAAATGCTCTTTCAGAGTGATCCAAAAAATTTATCTTTTTTTTTTCCAAGGTACTGAAGCAAAAAATATATATTCCACACAGCTTTCCTCATCAGTGCTTTGCCGAGGCTCTTGTCAAAACGCAGGGAATAAGAGGAGAGGGGATGTGCAGGCGGCATCCCAGCTGGTGAGAGGGCAGAGGAGGGACCTTGGTGCAGGCATAGGTGAGAGGAAGGAAAGACCACGGAAAGCCTGATCCAAAGGAAGGTAAAGTCAGCGGGAGATTCTCCGTTGACATCAGCGGGTGTTGAATCCGCACCAAACCGGCAGCAAGGGATGAGAAATGAGCAATGGGGCATGAGGAAGGAAAGGACAGAGAATGATGTGGAACGGGGGGATATGCCATCTGGTCTGCTCGCTGCAGCTCTAGGAAAGCGCAGAGATGCTTTTGGCTGTCAACAGAAGCTAAACATCCCTCTCTAACTTGGTTCCGTGTCATACTGAACCCATCAGGGAGACGCAGGTCTCTCTCAGCTCATGCTAACAACATGCTTGCCCACGGGGGCCCACTTGGTGGAGAAGGAGTTCCTATGCACTCAGAACCGGTTTTCCATGCATCCACRATGAAACACATAAACTAAAAGCTTCCACGGAGCTAAACAGACTAAGCAGATGGACAGGGAAATTAAAAGAAATTGGCAAGGTAGAAAAGATAAATGGTCAGGCGAGATTTGAAATGAAGAAGAGAGTCAATGAGGCAGAGCGCCGCAGTGAAGCTATTCCAGATGGTCCGGGCTGAGGAAGGGAAGGCTCTTGAAGCCCTAGTGTAGTGCAGACCAAGGGGAAAGCCCATCAGGAAGGAGACCGTGGACTGTGAATCCATCTCACACCATGWGGAGGCCTGGATCAGGAAAGAGGTCATATTCCACGAGGAAGACCTCAGTGATTCCAATGCACAAACTGCTTCACCCAGATTGTGATTCCTCCACATATCACATCAGCCCCCTTCTGCCCATCACCTCATTCTCTTGAATCCATGGGTCGTACCCTTCTGTATGGAAGGTTTGAACCAAAAGGCTAAATACAAACAGCTCTGAATAAAGGGGATTTTTAAAATACAGCTTTGAACCCAGATGCAGCTCTGCAGGTTCCCCCTGTCTGGATCTGCAGGTCCTTCACTTGGCATGTTTTTCTCATTTGGTAAAAGAGTAAATTGGCCAAACTCACATTATTTCTTGTTCTATGTCAGCAGAACTACTGACATCAGAATCATAAACAGTGTATGTGGGTTATCACTTATCAATGAATTATCAACTACATATCGGTTCAACAGCTGCAGGTTAATCATTGAGGAGTATGCCCACAGAAGTCACCAATGTGAATGTTTTGTTATCAATAACCAAGCAGAGATGCCTGTCCCACAGTCTCTGACTACTGACTACTCCGACTACTGCCAAGCTTCTCCAGGGCCTGCTATATTCTTCAGTAAAAGCAATAAAGTGCAGCATGCTACCCTTTTTTTTTTTTTTTTCCTGCAAATTACTTAAGTAATGTTACAGGAATGAGAGATGAGGGCCCACATCTTATTTTTAACACTACTTTTTAGCAGTAATCTTAATAAGGTCAGGGGTTATTATGCCTAAGCCTGTTGCATCCCCTGTGCAATTTTACAGCTCCATTTTGTGCTAAGATCTCCGTAACTGAACCTTCAACATCAATTTCCTTGATTATAAGTCTGTGTCACTGAACAAATGGCCATCAAAAGCCTCTCCTCCTACTTGTGATTTCCTGAACTTCAAAATGGAATATTAAGTGCCATTTAGTCCCTGACAGCAGCAATACTCCATTTATCAGCCTATTAGGTGCAGCCAGTAACACTAATGGGGGCGAATGTAGAATAACAAAAGCCCGGGGTTGCTGCTTCCTTCTCCCTGCCGAAAGGGATAATTCGGTAATTATGGAGCATGCCTCATTTGGTAGCCCGGCCAAAGGATAAGAAATGGGTTATTCACAGGATTTCAGGGGGCTAAATTAAGCACCTGCTGTTATATTTTTATCTCCACTGTATCCTTCGGAGTAGGCCAATAGCCAGCATTGGCTGCAGGGAGGTCTCCTTCAGCACCTCCACCGGAGAAGCTCAGGATGTCTCACRGGCACTAAATTTAGCTACAAGTAGCTGGGATAACAATCTGTCATTGCCCAAACCTCGGGGTTGCTGCGAAACCTGTTGTTTCCATTCAGTTTGATGAATTACTGTTTAGGTGCAGAGGGCAGTAACTCTAAACCTTTGCAATCCATTCCACCGTGCCTATCGGATACAGGGCGTTTTTTATGCCGTTTTCCTCAGCAGGAAACTGTACACATGCTCCAAAGAGGTGTGTTTTGAAATTACAGGACAGACCGTCAGCTGCTGMAAGTCATCTGCTTATCTGAAATCAGAGGTCTTTGCTAGATCTCTAGGTTAGCAAAGATCTCTTGGGTATACGGATATGGTGAGCCCTGCTGCATATTTGAGTTTGCATTCCTGATGAACAGAGCTATATCTAAGGCAACATCAACTCCTTAGGCAAAATATTGAAGATTGGCTTCTTCCAAACCGCCCTGAATCATGCAGAAGATAACTGGAAAATGGGAGCCATCTAAAATCTTTTGGTTCGCATTGCACTTTATCTTTTATATTTTGTATTGAATATTACACTTTTCAAGGTGGAATAACTGATATATTAAAATGTTGCATCACAACAAAATACTGATGCACTTCATTCTGACAACATTGCAAAAAAGAGCTCTGTAATTGGAATAAATTTTTATAAACAGAGAAATGATTTTTATAAACAGAGAAATCAATATGATTTCATAAAGTGCTTTTTATTTCACAGCTGCATTTGCCAAAGGTAATCAAAGGGTTTTGTTTTGGTTTTTTTTTTTTCCAGTTAACTCTACTTTAGCTATATAATTCACATATTCATACCTCCTGGCTCATCTCAATGAACTGTGCCAGTAAATTTTGCTGTTCATTAGGAAACGGTGGGAGAAGCTTCTTCTGGCCCTGGGATTCCTAAAGGCCTGAACTCCATAGCCTCTCAAACCCTGAAGGTCTCAGCAGGCTCAGTGGAAAGCGTAGCTGAATTAAAATATTAATATACCACAGGAAAATTGGACAGAAGCTCTGTACACCTGCTAGGTGGCAAGTTCTTCCCATTTCAGCCATCCAATACTGCAATAGTATTTTATCTCAGCTCAGAAAGTCAATTTTCAAAACCAGTTCTATCAGTTGTCCCCACTTGGGATCGTACTACCTAGAGGTCTCGACATACACCTAAATGAAGGCAGTATGACAGCAGGGAGATGCATTATTTCCTAGCAGAAAAAAAAACAACTTCAACAAGCCTAGAAATGTTATGACTCCACAAAAATTCAGGCCACTTTAGAGCTCAAATACAAGCATTGAATGACTAAAGGAATTTACTGGTGCATCCAAGGTTATTCCAGGACGGGGGAGGTTAAGTACCAGCCCTTGACTAGTGCTCAGTGTGGGGTCAGAACCTTGGCGTCTGGAGCTGCGGCCTCGCTCCCACTTCCTCCTGTTCGCCGGTTTAATCACACAGATTTCTGGAAGATCAATTTGCTGCAGACACAGTTTACACTTTTTCCAGAGATCAATACGTTAATATTTATTTACAAGTTCATTTTTGGTCAGAAAAGATAGAAATCAATTGCAATAAAAAATGCCTGAATGAGCCCGATCCAACTTACACTAAGGCCAACAAGAAAACTCAGCAGGGATGTGGACCAGGCCTAAACTGTAAAAATGGTCTGAAAAATTAGTAAAAAGCAATATGTGCAGAATAGGGTGTTCCTGTAGTGAGTATTCTTCTGGTAATAAACACTGGCAAATATGAATAATACTTCTAGAGAAAAATTGGCGCACAGCAGCAGCAAAAATAGAATTTTTCAAGACTGTAAAGGGAACAGAGCACCACACTGTGATTCTGATTGTCCAGCATTAAAACCTGCCTTTGCAGGCAAGAAAGTTATAGGAACAATATTTACAGTAAAGCAGACCTTCAGGAAATAATTGCTGTAAGCATACAATAAAAAAAAAAAGCCTCAACAACACATTGAAGTAGAGAAAAAGCAGCTAAATGTTAGGAAGACAGACAGAGATTACTAACCCATATGTAGCAGCTATTCAGAGGGGATTTTTGCAGCTTTAGTMTCTAATCATACAGTCCTCCATAAGGGATGTTCTTTAAAGCTTTGCTGTTTCTCATACTAAATAACATTTTTTTTTCTCTCCAATATCTTCAGAGTATTGAAGAGCTTATAATTTTGCTGATGCCAACCCCACAGCAAGTTCCCGACACACCTGATCATTAATCCAGTAATGTGATGTGAAAGCGTATTTGAAAGTCTTTACAAACTAAGAGAATTCAGGTTAGTCTAATTCCTGGCTTTATCCTTTCTATCCTTAGCTTTTCTCTACAGAACATGCCAAGAAACTCCCACAAATTTTGAGTTACTGTGAAGACGACCTTGGTTCAACAAAATACCTGGATCAAACACCGAGAGAGGTACCTTTTGCAGAAGGAGAGGAGGGAGAGTCATGTATGGTCAGGTATGGCTACATAGTACACATATGTACATATACATACATACACACACATATTTACAACACAAAGTTCCTTCTTATTTTCCTATTGCACTCCTTCCCAGAAGGAAAGAGGCAAAGCACAGTCCCTCACTTTAAGCTTCCAGGTACATGTTTGCAATCCTGCACATACATCCCAGCACAAAACCACGTCCCATAGGGAAACATAAAGGAAGTGGCACATTAAATAGAGGTTTTGTATACTACAACTTCATTCTTAAAAAGATAAGCTTGTAAGATTCATAAGATTTCTTTTTTCTTATTGGCCTAGAAAAGTGTTGATATTACCCTCCCAATGCAATCATGACCTGTTTAAATTTGCTGATTAGCTTCTATAGCAATTCAAGGAACAAGAGTTAGTCAGTTCATATGGCTCAGGAAAGACTACCAGAGCTATTTCTACAATTCAATCTAACATAAATTATAAATAATTAAAGCAACTTTTAAAATGCCTTTCTTTGACTGTTTCCCTGCTTCTTTTTTAGCAAGTTACCACTGGGCCACATCACTAATGGTTAAATTAAGGTGATTTAATTTATTTAACTCTGTGAAACAAAGCTTTCAGTCCAGATATTAAGCTAAAGTGAATTTAGAGTTAATTCTTTTCCTCCTTCTTTCTACAGAAAATAGATTTGTAATTCATTGCTTTCTCTACTGGAAATTTAAAAATAGGTTATTTAAGGAATCTGACAGTTCACACTTAAACAGCAGTAGGTAGGATAGCTCTTGACACTATAATTAGAATGCTTTTGGTGGAAAAACTATCAAAGAAATCAAAAAAGCTACTTTCATTAATAAAACTAAAAAATAAAACTATAGTTCTAATCTGGGAATTGTGGTTAGCTTGTTTATTTGGGGGCTTTTACTCCAAGAAAAAATAGCAGTTATAAAATTTGATATTATCATAAAAACAATCTTCCATAATACCTAATGAATATGAACATACAATATTTTTTTTGCTCTTCCAGAGCATATACCAAACGCCATTTCAAAGCACTTAACAAATACTGCTCTGCAAGCCCTACAACAACCCAGTTTACAGCACTGCCTGTTACCAGCCAATTTAACTGCTAGGAAAAGTGTCTGAGGCAGGGAGATGCAGCAACTTACGAGGACAGGGCTCATTAGCACTTCAAAAGAGTAAGCAAGCCCGTGTTTTGTCAACTTTTTCAGACCCAAAAATTGGTAACATGTGGATAAAATCCAGGCACCTATTTCTATAGTCTCATGGGCGCTTAATGGCATCCGCAATGACATTGTCCAAGGTCTGCTGAGCTGCAAGGGCAGAAGAAAAACCATCCCTAAATGATATACTAAAACACATCACCCCAGCTAATGTGGGATATAAGGGTTTATTCTGGAAATTCAGCTCCGCTGTTCTGCCACCTGCAGGTAAYGCTGCAGAAACACGTGGGATCCATCACACCCCTGCAGAAATCCCCTCGCTGCGGGTGGACTGAAGCCCACTCGAAGGGCTGGCCTCTATCAGCTGAAATGCCAAACTGCCATAAATTTGCYTGCTCTTTTCTCTCCCTCCAACCTGCAGCAGTTCCTGACCTAGAACCTATCTTTGGTTGAGAGAGAATGAATTTCAACGACAACACAGGAAAATTTCTCTCTTTTTCCCCTCCCTCTCCTGTGCATGCATTCCACTTGCAAGCATCTGCTAAAGCCAGCCTGAAAACAGGAGCTACAGACTGCACAAGCACCTGAGAGATGAATTTTGTAGTGTTAGCAAGAACACCAGTCTATTTTTTTTAACAAGTACCACACACCCAGTTATCGCTTATGAAGTGATTTAGCCCACTAATGGGACCTTATTTACTTACCATGAAAACACTTTCTAAAACCACTTATCTCGCTTCAAAATTTTCAGCCACCAAATGGCTGAAAATAACTCTGATAAAAGTTTCCAAGAATGCACATAAGCATGAGATAGCTGATACTCATCAAAAAATGTTGACTACCTTAAGCCTAAAAATACATCACTGTGAGAGACACTAGTGTAGCTTACTGCATAAAACATGAGTACACTGCTCCCTTAACACAACGAACAAAGTTGGTACCTTTACTTTGTAGATCCATCTCATTTTTTAGAATTTTTAATCAAACACCTATTATTTAAGCAAAAGCATAGACCCTTTCCCTCCCTCTAAAACAGCAAATATCCACTATGTATGAATAGATGAAATGCTGTTACTAAAATCACATGTTGCATTGCAAAACCAGCAATGGGAATCACGTGCAAGATGCTGCACATATGCATAAAAATATTTAGTCATTGCTTGAAAGACAGATAAGCCAATACTTCCATTTCGTTCTAAGTCCTCCGGGACAGAGGACTGCTAACACATTGCTCAAATCCTATGCAAGGCCTGGGGCTGGAGCTTGCTTTTTGCAAGGTAGTAGATCTCACCCCATATAAGTCACTCCTGTAGAACAGTCCTTCTGCCACTGCTTGCCTGAGGGTGGTCTTGTTAACTCTGAGGAAGGAGATATTTCTGGTATGGAAATGCTTTGCTGTATCCATCACTGAGGAGCAAAGCACAGCAAGCTCACAGAAAGGAAGAGATTTAAATAAGCTAGACATATTTCTACTGATCAGAATATTACCAAGCATGAGAGGAGATGGATACAGCTATAGAAGTTGGAATGCGGGTTGAAATTATATCTCTAAGGAGGAAGTAATATTGAAACAGGCATYGTGTTTATAAACTTTGTATTAAATTCTACAAACTGTATGTACCAGATGACAATTTGAAAACAGAAGTGTTTTCAAGGAAAGAGTCAGTTATTTTCACACAGAATCTCATGAAGTCTACAAGATGTTAAGACGAAAGGTATTTTACATAACTCCCACRTTCTTACAGACATCCTTTCTTTCTAATTAAAAGGGATCTATTTAGTCAAAGAAAGTACCAATGAAAGCCTCGGCGGTGCAGCCATATATGCAGATGCTGAGGAGAGAGGGAACAGCACTTGAGATTTCAGGTACCGGTTCTTTCTCAGTGCTTACTTCCAAGTCTGATCCTGCATTCACAGCCCATCACGTTCTCTTTAGTGACGCGAGACATGCTAAACAAACAGTTCTTTGAGTTTGGGAGTCTGACCAAACTTTCACCTGCATTTGTTATCCCTTCCTATCTGCACAGATACCTTTCACTCCTTATTTTAATTTCCTCCACAAGCTAGATATGGAGCAGGACTTATTACATCCATACAATTCAACAAGCCATAGCCTTTTCTTTTCTATTTGGACGTTCTTTGTAAGCTTTCTGCTCTTATACAATATCTTTTTAGGTTGTCATGAAGACCAGAGCCTCTTTGTTTGCAACACAATTTCCAACTTCAGGAAATTTCAACCCTCCTCCAAGTCGCACAAAGTTTAGTTGATTTGCCTTTATCACTTAAATCCTTCATTTCTCTGTATTTGTTACAATAAAARCTCTCTAAAAACTCCCTCACCTCCTTCCTGCTGCATGTGATCTTGACTTGGCTGGACAGAACTGGTAACAACCTATTCTTAAACATAATTCCAGAATCTCTATCTTAAATTTGATCTTTCTTTAGCAAACTGTACCCACAGTACCTGTACTAAGCACCCATCCTTCTGTTATCCCCAGAAAATCTGAATTCACATCGTCTACCAACAGTTCTGTTTCCTCCCCTTTCTCTCCTACTCTTCTTGCACTGCTACATAGTTTCTGAAACCCARTATGAAAGCTTCTCTTATCTTCACCATACCTATCTCATTATGACTCACAAGTATTATTTTTTCTCCTGATGCTCAGCATTTTACTCTCCGATGTTCTTTCAGACATTGTTACAACCTATTCATTTTGCTCTCTCCGTACATCTAAGAAATATTTTTATTAACCATGCTAAACTCAGCCCCAGGAAGCTACTAGCCCAGGTGCTCAAGTGGACTCCATCAATTTGGAGAGATTCTTATTTTGTGAATGCTTCCCAGCAGTCAGACATCCTCAGACCTTCCTCACAGCATCAATCCTTGAGCCATCTGTTCATCTTCATTACCTTGTCATGCCTTTGCCCTCCTTCTCTGGGGGCTGGATGAATTCCACTGAATATTATGTACATTGAAATAGCACTGACACTTGTCAGCCAGAAAAAGTCCTTCATGTTAAGGATGTTGCACCATTTTTAAGTAAACCAACGTTTGCAGGGAAGGCCTCRCAGTCAAAAAACTTCACCTCTCCAGTGGCCACAGATCCAAGTTAACGAGGCCGCTTTGCACTCTTTCCCAGTTGCTCTAATGCAATCCTATTACAGAGCAACACTGAGGCATAAAAATGAAGAAATACTGCAGTGACACTACTAAAGGAGGAAAGGGCAGATATGGAACAAGATACTTCTCATAACTAACTACAGATAACATATTTGGTGTTGGAAGAAGATCTCACATCTTACTGATGTGGTTACCTTCTTGGTTAGCATAATGTTAGTCTTCTACAGCTGATCTTAAAAAGATCTTAGAGCTTAGTACCSTAGCCATGTGGCATTTAGTCACCTTGAAGATGAGGCAGAGTGAGAAACACAGACTGGTATTAAGCTACCCAAACCTTGCTTAATGTGAAGACTTCCCTTTCGTTAATCTGAACAGGTGMAGAAGGACCACACAAATGATTAGAAGTCCATATCTATCTGAAAAATAAACTGAAACTATAAATTTTTAACTGGGAACAGGTTGACTACCAGGTTCAAGAAGCCTACAGCTTCTGAGGGATGGGTAGAGAAGTTCTCTCATTTGCTCACAAATGTCCAAAGTTAGCAGCATGCAAATGCATACAAGGAGGCACCTTTCATACAGTTCATAACTAACTGTGGAATCCACTACCACAAAGTACTTTGGTGACCAAGGAAGGGCCAAGAGAAATTCCGGGAAGACACATCGATTAGTGGTCATTAGATGTGGTCATCCAAATGACCTCCTTTGCTGCAGGAGCTCACTAAATCTCTCTGTTGAAAGCAGCAAGAGCCAAAAAGGGATGTGTCATTCCACCCTTGCACTGCTGAGTTATTTCTCTAAGAATCTACTTCTGGCACCTTTAGAGACAGGAAGCTAATATAAACCAATTTGGCAGCTCTTATATTACATATTTTCACATCACCTTTTTTATGCTTTGATATGTAAATTATACCAGTTTAGAGTTCTTTACATGATGGTATTCTGCACATTAGTATGACAAAAAGGCCTGCACTTCTGAGAAGGTCATACTTGCAATGTTTCACACACTACTTTTAAAGCTAGCTTACTATTTACAGAGAATTCCACTTCAAACCTTTAATCTGCTAAAAAGCATACATCTATCTATATAAAAATTGCTGGTAGCAAAACACAGTCCCAAACAAGCATAAAGAAATGCCAGCATCTTGTCCTCAACTTGTTTGTAGTGATGCGYGGTTTCACTGCCACATAGCATCATCACTCTCACTTAATGAAAAGAGGAAGAAAGTTTCTTTCATCCCATCAATTCTCATCTTGAAAGGGTGAGGCAGCATCTATTCATCCACTAGCGCTCACAGAATCACAATTTCTCCTCCCAAGRAAAGGCAGGGAAAAAGGACTTGGTCAAATAGCAATGTAACGAGTCACTTGCTCAGGTCTCGAGCTGCAGAACTGAAGCTCCACATGTGAAGCATCACTGAAAAGCCTACCAGTCAATCGGCTTGCTCAAAGCAGGATCTTGAAGTGATTTGCTTTCAAGGTTTACAGGGAAAATATATAAAGCATTGTAGATCTCAATAGGAAAACAGGCATTTCATGAAAACGCACACACACTTAAATAAACTAACCAACATTTTAAGCATGCAAAATTCGCTAAAAACATTGCAAATATCTGAAGCGGTATTACACATTTTTTCCCTTTGTTTTTAAAATGCTATAAGTTTTTTCCTTAACAGACAGCTTTTCTGACCTATTGAAAGTGGTAGCACTATACATATGACCAGTTTCCATTTAGTGGAGCCATTTCTCTTTGAAGATGGGGATATTTGAATGCCGTCTCTAGGTTGCATTACATTACACTAACCCTTTTGAATTACGTAGACATGGTGTCTATTAGTCACCTACTGAACGCTGTGTATTTCTGGTACATGGGCCCCATTTGTGATTCAGCCTCACTACATCACAAAAGAGCTGGGCAAATTAACACCACAGAGCAGCTACTRAGAAGCTGGAGAAAGTTTTAATAGCAGAGAGTTATTCTCTGAGTTAATAGTGAGGGGCAGTTTTATGTGCTACAATGCCACATTTGTTTCAGTGCTAGGAGATACAAACAGTGTTTAGATCTGTGGGGCTATGTCAGCATCACCACATAAATAAGTGAGATCCTAAAGAGTTGCACACTTTTATAAGTTCTTGAGGAATACCTAGCAAAAAAATATGAGGTACCCTAGCCTTAAAAAAAAGAATTGTTCTCCAGCTAGTATTTCAAAAGGCAAGCATTTGTCTTTGTATTCACTCCTATCCCTGCAGCTATAATGAATTATTTAAGCAATACCTATWCAGTACAGGATTTGTGCTTTTATTTTATTTATTTGTCTATTTTATCACAGGCCACTTGCGAGGGCAAGTGTGCTAAGTCAACACAGGTGTAAATCACTGCAGTTATATTYTCATTGGTGGGACTAGGCAGAATGACACCCATCACAGACTTGACCCCATATATCTAGTAGAGAAGTGTTTTTATTGGGTTATTATTAATGCACTTATTTATTGCCTTTCCTTAAACGACAGAGTTGGCACTCCTTCCTCTGCCACTCTCTCCTCTAATTTCTTTTTAATAGCAATATAAAAATGAGAAATTTTCTGTCCATCTCTACAATATCTACCTAATCTCCAGTACGGCACACATCTCTGGGAAGGCCTCTCTCGGTAGGTCTAGCTCTGCGAAATATGCTGCAATGTAGAAACTCTCACGCTAGCTCCTGACAGAGCTACCTTGCAGAGCACTTTGCTCTGCAGATCCATCAGCTTGGCTACTAACAGCAGCAAAGCTGCATCAGCACTGCCTTTTGCAAGGGTTGACTGGGTCAGGAGAAGCACCCCACCAAGACGCCTGCGTGGTTTTTCTGCTTGCAAAGGTCATTGCTTCAGAGCTAGGTACTGTCTTTCTYTCACTTTAAGACTTAGACCCTCTTCACTGATGCCTCCACACACAACGCAGAGCGCTACATGTGTTAAGTTTCACTTAGAATACAACTGCACTTACAAAGATCTCTGCTGCCTATACTTGACTCGAGCATGTTCTTCAACACCAACTCTCAGCAGGTAATAGAGAGTTTCAATAAATTTGATGCTGTCAAATTCCATGATAGAAATCTGATCACTTTTGAGAGACTTTCCATTAATGGTGAAGAAAAAATATAAGTTTGTGCTCTGCGCTGGCAATTTGCACTGCACTGGGAGCAAAGGAGAGGGAAAGCTAACTAGATTGCCTAGGTGGCCGGTTTCCAAGTTAAAAGGTAATCCATGAGCAATGGTGTTGGCTCCTAACAATACTTTCTTGGCACTAAAAATACACAGGAGACAGGGCTCATGTCCAAAGCGTTTCTGTATTTCAGGTAATGTTTGCTGGCATAAAGAGCTCTTGAAAACATAACTAGCTATTACTGTTTATAGAAGCGCTAAGAACATGGCAGCCACAAACATATACAAAACAACACTAATAGTCTATGTTGTCCTGCATACAAGGACAACAGGCAGTATCAGAAAGGGAATCCTGTCTCCATCCAGACTAAGCATTCTGATCTCATCCCATCTTGTTCAGGATTTCCACGGATGTTAAGGTGGGACCCATAGCATCGCTGCTCATCTGAAGTACACCGCAGATCTCATTTTTAACTTCCTATATATTTTAAGGAAAGGTCAGAACAGCTCTAGTCATTGTACCAGTGAAGTGCCTTTAAGTGTTACAAGCAAGTGAAGGTGCAAGCAAAAGGGCAGAAAAACACAGCTGCCTATCAATCCCCTGCTCTCCATTTGATGCCATCTCATAAAACGTGGAGCAAAGCTCGAATTCTAGTTATTTAGGAGCCTGAATCCAGAAGTTTTTGGCATTTGGAAAGCAGAATCAGGTCATGATCACTGCAAGATGAAAAGGCAGAAGAGCAGAAATGTTGAATCTTTGCCCTAGACAACACTTCTCCTACTGTCAGGAAAACAAATGTAGTACTAGCAGACTACTGATATTAAGCCTGTGTTTTGCAGGCTCTGAGTTCAGATGTAGATACACAAGTATCTGTATATTTTATGACAGTGCTTTGACCAAATACCACTGAGGGTTTCAAACCAATGTTCAGAGGAATTCGAGTTCAGCTATTCTGTAGCTCACACAGCATAAGATTAAAACTAGATTTAGAGCAAGATCCCAAGGGCTACAAGGAAAGGAGGTTTGCATGCTGCTGCTATGACTAATACAGTCATAGTTTATTAATGCAGACAGTAATCCATAAAGAAATGTTATTAATTCTCACATGTAATATCAGTTTCTAATTTGAGGAATTGTACCCAATTATCTGTAGTTTAGTTATTCAGATTTATAACCTGGCAACTCAGAACAAGAAAGTGCTGATTTCTTTTCCATTACCTGAGAAGTCTGAAAAATAAAATACTTATCCCTTATAAAGGCAGTGTGTATATTTCTCAAGTCTTTTTGCTGTTCTGGATTTATAATTCAGTTCTCCATGGGAGCCACTAAAAAGCCATTCGGTAACTCTTACTGCAGAACTTACTGAGATTTACATACATATATACATATTTATATATATGAGGGATTTTATCTGTGAAAGGACATTTTGTTTCAGCAGGAATCTTAGACTTGAGAGTATCTGAGACCATACCGTCCTTTTAAGCAACTAAGGAGGCATCAACATAATACATCAGCAAGGTTGGCAGCTCTTGCTGCTTYTAAGGATTATTTTTCAAAAATGCCCATTGCCACTTTAGACATCCTAAAGCTCCTCACAGAAGTGGCTAAAGAACTGGACCCTTTAAACAAAAATATAAGTCATCCCTCATAGCAAACGCTCATTGCTGATCTCAGCTGCAAGGCTTCCTCAGCCTCCTAAGCAGGCAAGCATGAAGATTTCAGGTAAACATAATCATGCTATTTGTGGAAAGTGTGAGATGAAAAAGAGCTAGGGTAATGAAGCATAGACAGAGCAATTCAGCTTCCTTGCCTATTTAGGTAGATTGTCTTTCTCTAATTGTTTTTCTCCCTGGAGGTACAAACTCGGAGTATTTTGATACCATAAAGTTAAGCTTTATTATTGCAGCTTTCAGTTCTTTCATGAAGAAATATGTACTGTATTATAGAAGCACCCAGTAGCATCGCCATAGATAGYGATGTGTCAGCAATTGTGCTACAGACCTCTATTTTACCATAGGCTTCTAAATTCAGATGTAAAAGCTATTATTAGTCTAAAATTAGGCAAAATGTGCATGGCTAGAACCCTATCAGCTTGTTGAAAAAATAATGGCCTAGGCACATTCTTCAGTGACTGTGGATGACGGCAGTCCTTAAAGAAAAAAGCAGATAGATAAAACTTAAGGGCTTTGTCTTGCAAGTGCATAAGTAGCATTGTCCCTAGTGACTTCTGCCATTATCTTCAATATGATATTATTATTTTTAAGCATAACAAAAGATCTAAATTTTAATGGACTTCATTCAAAAGAATGGCAAATCCAATTCAGCAAAGCATCTCATTAACACTTACGTATGCAAACAATTCATTTAAGACCATCAAGACAGGAAGACTCACTGTCTTTCAGGACTTTCTGCAAAAGAAATTAAAATGTCAGCATACTTTAAAATTCAGGCAGACAATCAAAGACGAAATATTTGTGCTCCACAGAAATACTGCAGTCTCTTCTACTCTATTTCATTCTTAAAAAAACCCAAAAAACCTCTGCTGTATTTCATGGTAAAAACTATGAAGTTTAATAACTCGATATTGTATAACTACTCCTTAGGCAGACAACAAATCGCTGAAGAAAGTTTATTCTAAACAGTAAGGTCAGCAAGCACACATTTATATTCAGACATTGGGTGCACACTGACATCCAAAATTATATCTGCATGCAAACAATGCAAACATCAGTAAAGTAATGAACTTCAAAGCAAGAGAGAAGAAAGCAAGCACCAATGTTAGATACAACAACTGATAGGAAAGCAAACTAATAATGGAGTAGTAAAACCAAACTCTTATCTCGTCTGCTTTTGAGTACATCTCACAATGTTTCCCAAGCTATGTGATAGCATTACCCAGATTTCAGACAGGGGAAGCAAGGCATATAGAGATGAAAAGATTTAGCCAAGGTAATTCGTCRGGCCAATGACAGAGCTTGCTCTACCGACTTGGTACCAGTTCAGTTACCACTCATATTATACTTATTTTATGAAAGGGATACGCAGTGCAACTCAACCATCAGCAAATTGCAAGAGGTGAAGCACGGTACCCTGCTCTTCTGCCATTAGGTGCCCTAGGTGGGACTGTCCCTTCACTAAAGCAGGTGCCTCCAGGCTGGCTTGGTCCCAGTTGTGTCCTTGAAGGGCACAGGGATGAAGTGGAGGAGGGAGCAGAGCTGGGAGCATGCATGAGAAKGGAAATGCTGGGCTGGGCTTCTAGGGGGAACATGTGAATGGTGCATTAAAGATAAAACATATGTGCCTATCTACAACCGACCAAAGGCTGAAGGAAAATGAGATGCTAGAAGGGTAGGTATGGACTAAGATGGTGTGGTGTATGCTGGAAGGTGCATTTTTATCAAACTCTAGAGACAGATACAAGGAAATAGCAGCAGGAATATGTATGGCCATATCAAAATGTTAGCAAACACTGTTATTTAGAGGCTGACACTAGTGACTCTGGAGGAACATAAAGCCTGGGCTCCTGAGTGCGCAGCAGAGGGAGTCCTCAGGGAGAGCGGCTCCTGGAAGCGAGGATGATGAAAGAGGGACTCATTAGCTCGGCACTGACAAGGCGGCTGCTCTAACGGGCCAACCATTTCCTGGAACTACACAACCCTAGATAAGGGAATAATTCTGCTCTTTCTCTTCAAAGCCGCTGGGGCTTGGGAAAGATATGTGCTATTTATCTTTTGAAAAAGACTCAAGTGGAAAGGCTTGAGAAACACAGAAGGTGGCTTTAAATGCTCACAGGAAAGAACAGATCAAAAGAAATTATTTCACTGGCCAAGGGACATAGTCATAAGCTCACATTGCTGGCCAAATCTGAGGCCCACATTAGTGAAAGAGTGCCAAATAATGAACAGGTTAGTGTAGAGAACCCAGTATTGTAATCTGCTTGAATAGCATATGATGTATTGTCCTAACTATATTGCCCACCAACATTTTGTTTAATAGTGTACTGGTCTAGCAAAAACATTCTGTTACACACAACACAATGATCTTTCAGCTTATATAAATGTTAAGCAGCTGGAAAAATAAGCAAAATCCACAAAGAGATAAGAAATGTATTTCAAGAGGAAAAAAAGTAACCTTTGGGGTTTGTCTGTTTTTTGCATTTTTTTCCTCCAAATCATCTTGCTCACTAGTTAACTTGATTGTTACAAACTGTACAATAAAGCTCTCAGCTTGCAGAATTATATTCAACAAAGGTGTCTGCAGATTGCAGAGTCAAGATTTTTGCTTTTAATGATTTTTTATTTTAATCTTTCCCTTCCCCATTTTCTTTCTCTTGCAGCATTTCACTCACAACCATAAACAGACAAGGCATTCATAAGGCCAAAAAAAAAAAAAAAAACCCCGACAAAAACAAAACAACAACAAACTCCATTTCTTCTACATTCAAATACCTACATGGGTAGGTGAGCCAGGTGATACACCAACATGCTCTGCTGTGAGTAGTTTCTTCCAAAAGGATAAAACTCTTGATTTACGGTTTGCTGAGATTCGTGACTACGAATGTGGAGATCACTGTCATTTCATTCATCAGTCATTTTTAATCCAACAATAAGTATTGCTTTTGAACCAATGTGATTCCTTTCTATATTATTCTATTCACTTTCTGAATGGGTCCCCATAGCATTCTTAACATAGCAAGAGAAATTTTTGCCATCTTCTCTCTGTACCACCACCTTCTCCCTCAAAAGTCTTTTTAATTTTTAGAACTAAAAAAGATTTATGAAAATGATGTGATAATTGTTAGAAAGTCCACCTCCCGGTTTCCTTTATTTAACTTTTATTTTTTTTAATTATTATTATTATCTGCATGAATTCTTTAAAGAGGCCTATTTTCCCCAGTGCAAGTACTTTAGTGTGGTCCTTTTCATCTGCAGTAAGAACCACAGAGCAAAGGTGCAATAATAAACGCACCCTGCTTCCTCTCTAGAGGACCTAAGAACTAATAAAAAGTGAGGTTAACTTCTTAATCCTCAACCATTACATTGTAAGTGGAAGTGATTAAATACACTGCCATACACAAGAAAGGAATGTTCAATACCAAATTAGTGGCCTGGCTTTTGTATGACTTTTGGATGCTATGCTCATTAGTTTGCCTATTTGTTCATTTCATGTTTACATACACTTCTGCTCACTATGGCTAAAAGCTTTACATATATCCTCTTCTATGGCATGGTAATTACTTCACTTAATGCATTAGTTGAAATAAAAAAGCATTTCTATGCAATACTAGGAAAAAAAGCATCCTAAGGATTTTTTTTTCATTCATAAGTTTTTTTTTTTTTTCATTTTTCTTATATAAGTGACAGCAGGTAGAAACTTTGTAGGAATTTCCCTCTGACCACCCCTTGCCCCTATTTTTTCAAACATTTAACAATCGAAGTTAAGAGCTTACGTTTGTGCCACTCTTATCTGCTCACAGTGTCCAGGAAACAAGATCAAGTCCCCTTCTTTTAACTTTTATATTTGCTATCATTAAAAACTGTGTTTGAAGTCTGAAGCTAAAAAAGAAGCCGTGGGGAAGATGGCTTAGGTCATAAATCTAGGGAAGTCAGGAAGGGTCACAAAAGCCTGAATAGTATTTGCCTTTAATAATTCAGGACCCTGCATCATAAATCTCATACATATAAAAAAAAAGTCCATTCAACTTATTTTCAATATTTCCAAAACCACAGTCCTAACTTTTTTGTGCACCTTCATAGGAAAACAATATACTTCCTTCCTACTTGAAAYTCATTGAACTTCCCAAACTGAAAGTGTACTTTCTGACAGGTAGATTGCAATACAGAATATTAAAGACAGATTAATTCCTCTATTCCAAAACTGAAAGACTTAAAATATTTAGAAAACTCAGAAACAGAAAACTACAGTACCAGCTAGTCTGACCCCTTATTCAATATTAATTATTTCCTAGTCTTACTRTTATGGTCGAGCGACTTATATAATAATCCCCCCAGGAAATTACTGAAGGAGTACTTGATGAAAAGAAAAGGCTTACTGTATTAAAAGGCTTTTAAAATACATCACTGATTAAAATAAGAAAGGTAATGATATACCAGCCATATACCAGAGAATGAAGATTATTAGAGCAAGGTCAAGATAAATTCTGAAGTTTATAACTCACTTTGAACAATAAACAGATTAAAAGAAAACAATTAATGTAGTAGAACATGTTTTATGGTCATGTATTTTGCAAAGCAGTTCACACTATTACACACAACACACACTTCAAAAAGAAATAAAAAAAAAAAGCAAAAAAAGCCTGTTTCCCCACAGCTCTGCTGCTTCAGAAATGGCACTTCCTGCCATCACGATCATTCCATATATCACTTATTTCAACCATCACATTTTACAATACACTATATACCTATAGTTTGAAACTGCAGTTAGAGTATAGCATTGGCTACTTGAGGTACATTTGGGAAACTCATCCTTGTTGATGTTGAGAATTTGCTATAAAACTATCAATGTTGACAACAAACAGTGAGCACAAGTAACACATAGAGGTTTCATTGGTAGAAARGATGAACCTATTCCTGTTTTGTCTTAAAAAAAGGACAGTTTTGATTCATATATGATTTAACATGAAATGGAAACAGTCACTGCAACCTCAGCTTAGGTCACTGCAGGCACTTGAAGAAATGATAAAAATCATAGATCAGGCTGGCACAGGCTAGAAATGCTGTCTAAGAAAGCATTTCCAAAAGCGAAGTTGTTATAAATATATATAGAGAGAGCATAGGACAGCAGTGTGTAGTGCTTTATTGACTTAATAAGTTTTAAGATGTCAAAACGTCTAGTGATTTTTTAATAATAGTGGATATTGTGAAAGGCATGAGAYACTTCAGGATGAACCTCTGGATACTTTAGTTGGGCATCTACAAATATTGTTATGATTGCAAACATTAAAGGAACTTTACAAGACCTATACAAGAGCTGGACAATTTCTCCAGTGCCAGCATAGATTAAATGCTSTTTTACTTTCTTTATTTCCATATCCTTTTCCTATTTGAGGCTCAGAATACTTTAAATAGTGACAAATGATTTGGCTTAATAGTGTTATGAGTATACAACAGTAAATTTGTCAACTGTCAGGACATATTTCCTTGCAAAGGCTCCAGCTTTTTCCTATTCTGTTTTTTAAAAGTACCTGAACTTGCTCATTACACAAAGAGACTCTTCAAATAGTGCTGAGGTGGTGGAGATGCCTGAATAAAAGTGACTTTATTAATAGCCTTCCATTAGTCTTTATCTTTAATTCCCAGTGTCTACTTACATTTGCTCATTTCCAGTAAACCTTTGCAAAATTGCCCAGAGTGAATTCTAGAAAAACAGGATATATGACCCAGACTTCAGAGAGCTTCGGCTTCAGAGCAATGACATCATTTGAAATTTTAGGTGAAACTCTGACCATACTTCTGTTGTAATTTTAAGATTGCCATACAATTGCCCATCAGATGCCAAGTGACAATCAAAGTGCCATGGTGAAGGTGGCACAACAGCTCTACTAGAGGGGAAGCTACATTAAGGTCAATGCTAAAATGAAGCAATATAAGCCTGGCAGTATATTTTATTTCACATGTGCAGTATTTCTGAAGAGTAGTAGTAATCTATACTTGAAATAGAGATGAGAAAAATCTTTTTATTATTCTTATTTTTCCTTCCCTTTTCCCTTCTCCTCTACRCAAACATGGCCAGAGGACATTGTCATGTTATGAAACCTCAGACTAAACAAATTATTCCAGTTGGAGTCAAAGTCAAAGAACAAAAAAAGTTAATACCAATGGAGGTCCTTCATGTTTTTGTTTCTTTAAACAAAAGAATGTTTAAATGGTTTTGTTTTTTAAAAAGTTGTGGCATAGGTACCYGATTAACCACAGTATTACAAAAATGCCTTTTAACGGTTACACAGGTGTAGCAGATTATTACTTCAGTAATAACCAAGTTCTGTTTCTRTATTTTGTGTTTCCCCTGAACCTGAAAGTCACTGTGAACTAGACTGTCAACCAATGTGAACCGCTACAGATTCAAAAGTGTTCAAAAAAGTACTGGTAAAAATGAGTTTCTTTGTGGTAAATAAACAAGACTTTTTTAAAAAAATTATTAATTTTCTGTGGATGGCAAATGCACATTAAGAATGCTAGAAAAACTCTCAGTGTTAACCTAGGATTTTCAACCCAGCTCATTCCAAGAGCTTTGGGCTCGAGTATGCTTGTTTAGTTTTGCTGTTTTATAGCAAACTTCGCACCGCAACAGTAACACTGCCTCGCCTGCTTGTGTTGCCCATTTGCACTGAAGTGTTAAATTCAAATGATCCAGCTTGTGCAGCAAACTGCACAACAGGAAACATTTTTTGCATGAGAAGAAACAATCACTTCTCAAATTGCAGTAATGTCTAGCAAATCAGCATGGATACCGACTTTCCCTCCAATTTATGGTACTGATATCAACRTTAAATCCATCTGAGGTTGCCTTTCCCTTATTTTTTTCTCCAATATATTTCATGGCTACCAGTCTCCCCTGCAAACATGAAGATTCACAGCCACGCTTTTACCGRTAGCAACAACATCGCTATAATGCTTGAGGTACCATATAGTCCTTTTTCCTTTATCTTTTCAGTAGTTTACATCAATGGTGAATATGCAATTACATGTAAAGGGATTAAAGCTTCAATAGGAAAAATCTAGTCCCTCCAAAAAAGAGAGAATTAGGAGAMCAAATCAGTGTCAGTGTCACAAGTTTAGTCCTTTTCCTATTTGTGAACTTGTTTTGCAATTTCAATTTGATTTCATACTTTAAAYCATTAACTGAAGAGTTACTATAATTCTGCTATTCATATGTAATAGATCCGGCTATGAAGCTATTAGCCCTTTGATTTCTGTTCACTGCATCTTCAGTTTTCCATAAATTGTGCGAMAAATTCAAATCACTGTGCTGTAGCGAAGACAAAGCTCAAAAGCCAACCCAACATTAAGTGAATTCTGCAAATTTTTATTTTCAGTGGAGCACTAARCCAGAAGAATTTCATCCACGTTTAGAGCAAAACATTCATTTAGTTTTGCTGAGCATGATACAAATTGCTATGTTTGCCCATAAATTCACTTTGCTATTTATTTGATTGTTTTGTAAAGCATTTTGGTACTCCATGGGTAGAAAAATATATCATACAGGACAGAAATTAAATTGTCTGTTCTGCTGAAGATGAAACATTCTCTTAAGTGTTTATCCTGCTACAAGACTCAGGGCTGTGTAGAGATAAGAGGGCATTTTATAATTACTTGAGTTTGAATACCACTGTCAGTTTTATATTTTTAATAATATATCAAATATTTAGATCCATAGGGTGCCAAATACAGAAAAAGAAATGAAACACAGACCTCATTAACTAGCACTTTGTTCTTTACAAGCTCTTGTTACTACTGAATCCTGAAACTCGCCTGAAAAGTTCAAATGGCACTTTGAGAAATCAGCATTCACAAATGTGTCCACTCCACTCTAAGCCTTGTTTCTGAAAATCATTATGTGTCCCTGTGAAGGTTCCCTGAGAATCTGGAGTTGAGAATAAGTAATGGAATTGCAGCAACCCACAGGATTTGAGGAAAGCTATTAGAAACCTGCCCAGGCATCAAGCTCGCTCTTCTTTTCATTGGTGATGATGTGACTTGTTGAATCTGTGGCTCTGATAAACTGTCATTATGTGTCAGCAGTGGGGAAAAATAAATTTTGTCTACCTCAGTTGAGGTTTGCAGAAATACCACAGGGAACTTGAGCAATTGTTGATCTTATTATCACCATCTACAACTTAAGACACTGAAGGAAGTACGTGGAGCTTCCTTGAAACTTGTTAACTCTGAGGTGAGKATTACAGGAGAACTCAGCATTTGCTCTGCTTCATGTGCCTTTATCACAAAGGCTATTTAAGGGAGTGAGGACCACAAACCCAGGAAGCATTACAAGAAAACAACTGTTTAATTYCTCGATATACATCCACTCCAAGCCCTTGACCTGTCCTAAGGATTCAGCTGCATTTTGAGGTCTATTTCAATAGTTGCTCTTCTGTCCAAGTTCAATTTTGAGTGATGGTTCCTTTGAAACACACTCATTATAAAATAAAGAGATTGCCACAGGGTTCAATAAGCCCCTGGGGTGACCAAAAGAACTCCTCTGGAGTCAGAATACTGGAGCCACAGATAGTGGGGAAAAAGGAATGCTACCAATAAGCTCAAATGCAACCCAAATTGATTAACATTTCTGGAAGTGACTTACAGCTCTGATTCTGATGCAGTTCATTCACAAATTACTGTTAGTGACTAAGAAAAGAGGAGACTTGAACTGATAGAGTAAATGAACAAAAGACTCCTGGCAAATAAAAATAATAATAATAATACACAACTAAGACTATTCTCAAAAGGTCAATGTGAAGTGACATTTTCCTGGCCAAAATATGCCAGCTACAAGACAGACCTAGTATAAATACATTTTTCTCATTGCGTAGGTGTTAGAAACATCAGCTTATGATCACAAAACAGGGAGGATACCTCCACGTAAAGATGAGAGATGTCCATTTTCTAAGCTATTTCTTYGGATAGCAGTCTTGAGATAATATTAAGATGTGTAATTGTGAAGAACCCTTTACAGGAACACCAACTCAAAATGAGGCAGATCTGGGCTGGCATTCACTGTGACAGGGCTACCTGGTTTGCTTCCAGAGCAGCTACTGTAGCAGGAACTGTGTTTTTGGTTGATGAGCTCAGTCCCCCTAGGCTATATCGCAGGCTTCCATGAAACAACTTACTGAAAACCTACTAAAACTAGTCTCTCCCTTTGGCTCCAAAGATCATTGGATTGCAAAGGATCAAAAGTGACCATTCATCAAAAAGCATACAAACTTAGATAGCACATTGCAAACACAATATCTTTGAAACAAGACATCATCCCTGAACAGATACTCAAATATTCTGAAAGCAGAGAAGTACTTTGAAATTGCCTTGCACAGGAAAGGAATTAAAGTCTCCCAAAGTCATAAGTTCTGTAAATTCAKCTCTGCTGCTGAAGATAGGTCTTTACACTTCTTAYGTTTAGAAAGAAAGGGTTTAGGGACATAAATGGAAATGTAGGAAGACACTAGCAACCCTTCCAACCTTAATGACTCCATGAGTCTGTGCTGTTTTCCTGTGTCCGCTTCCCAACTTCCACAAGATTCTCTTGCAGATCTCAGACTTGCAATTCACTGCTAAGTCTTCTGGTAGCTCAGCCTTCGTAACACGGACACTACCAACCATAGAACAAAACAGTCYGTTTCTCGGGAGAAAGAGTCTCTGTTTTGAAGGTATGTGCCTGGATACCTAAGTGCATTAACAAAAAGGAAAATGCTTAAACTAGTGGCAAAAAGGGAAATATTTACAGTTCTGTCTATCTTGCTCCTTGTTTTTTGTGTGTTTTGATCTGAGCCAAATACTGCTTTACAGATGTGACAGAAAATTTCATAGAACAACACAGGAACAGGGCATTATTCTGGATTCGAAGGGTGGAAGCAGTGAGTAATACAAAGTGAGATCAGTTCAACCTCCTAAATGCAGGCTCTGTAACAGAACTTTCTTAAACAAGCTGTAATATCACAGACCTGTTTAAATACAGTGGGACTGTGCATGTACAGTTACCCTTACAAATGTACTCTGAGAATTCCCACGCCCTTTGAGATATAATTCTAAAATATGGTACTCTGATAGAGCAGCACTAAATTGAGGATGTTCACTTCAAGATGCTCACTTTCCTCCTTGCTGAGGAATTTCAGAAGTTGCCCCAAGATACTTACAGCATGTGCAGCATTCAACCAGGAAAACAGAAAACCTCTATATCTGAATCACAAATTGAATAATTAGGGTTGGCAGAAAAAGAACATAAGCACCAGCCAGTGACCTGCCTGAAAGTCTCCATATTTTTCATTAGATCCAAATGGTGTGGCTCTGAGACCCCATTGTTCTGCTCCCACAGCAAACAAATACCCGGGGAAATAATAGGCTGTCAAAGATAAGCTCACATGTATACAGCCAGGGATTTTACTCAATTCTCCCCTCTCCATGTGGTATTTTAGCACAGTTGTACAAAAGTGATTATATCCATTTTTAGCCAGTTCACAAGGATATGCTTGCAAACAAAAACTACTATGGTTTATGCATCATTCTCAGATTAGTGCAATGTGKTTTTCTTTTCCATGCTAAGAAAAGTCTAGTTCTTTCTGGAAGTCTTGAGTTAAAGTTGCCAGTTCATCCTGCAATTTTATTTTATTTTATTTTTACACATAGTTGTTCCTTTAACAAATTTTGCAATCCCATCTAAAGCGATAGTCCAATTGACAAACATTTCTCCTTCAGTAAGTTCAGTTTGATCCAATACAGGGTTGGACCAATGGCCAAACGCAGTCTTCAGACAGCTCACTGAAGTCAATCCACTGAAGCCAATGAAGCTGTATCACCTTTTTCTACCTCTTTGTTGTAGAACAAGGAAATTTAACTGACAATTGCCTTAGCCACACTGATCATCCTTACTTTTTTTAGTGGTACRGGAAGTGGTAACTGTGAACAAAATGTGGTCTACAAAACAGTGTACAAATGCTGAAACATAAATRCAATAATGTCTGTCATTAGGCCCATTTTTTAATGGGCCTACTGTTTTGGTTCCAGTATATCTTGAATAAAGCTACTATACTCATGTACTTGGGTATATATTCAAWAGCTTCACATGAGCAATGGCTATTTTAGAGTACAACCTTTAGAGTTGTCATCTCTAACTAATAGAGAGAAACTGGAAAAGTTGTAAGGGAGGGAGTAGTAAGAGAAGTAAGGAGGACTACATAATATCCATTTGCACTGCAAATAATTACTCTTGCTTGCCAACATGTAAACTAGACAAATGGATGTTCAAAACCTCTACTAAGATTTTCAATAGCATTGGTGCTCTGAAGTGTCAGTATAAAAGGCGAACACTTTTGCAGGGGAAAAGCCTGTCACCTGCAGAAGATGGGATTTCCCCTCCTCCCACAGCATGGCTAGTTTTAGTAATATGATTTGAGATTCCAGTGACTTATATTCAGCTGAAGGAGCAATGTATGAAATCACACTGAAAAGCAAAACAGCCTGAGCATATCCCGCATCTCGCTGCCAAACCTAAACCTCTCTGTGCCCCAGTTTACCTGATATCCTATCTATAAATTTGGTTTTAATACTGTTCTTCTACTGCACACAAAGAGACCTGTTGATTTATCACATGTAATGTAGAGGGAGATAAGTGGTAAATCATTATGTAAAGACAAAGTGTTATCATTCAGAATGTGTACAGTGACAGTAACTTGCTTTTATAGACCAGTAAAATCATGAGATCACAGGAATAAATTCAGATTATCATGTGTCAGAGGGCCGTGGAAAACTGGATAAGGTGACATTCTGGTGTAATCTTATAAAAATCATTTTGGCGTAACAAAATCTGTTAAAAATATTATACAATAAATGAACRCATTTCTTTCCAGAATATAGAAATTCCTGGGAAAAAAAAAAGGTTTATCTGAGAAATAGTAATAACTTCAAGTAACAGTTATTCATTTTCTTCTGGAGAGCTCAGAAAACTCCATAAACTTCCAAGTATAGAATTAAACACTTTCAGGAAGAATGAGGAGGAGGAAAATACTTACTTTCTTTGCAGTATGTAAAGCTTCAATCCAGSTTCAACTTACTACGAATTCTTGATAAGAATGTAAACTTAAAGAGCTTTCTTCCTTAATGTGCACTAAATGCTCACCTTCAAAAGCTATGTTCATACAATAAAATCCATCCACATCATCACAAAAAGGGCTGGTGCAAATTCCTCCAGGTTTAAAAAAACAAGAAAAAGAGTATGGGGAGACTATCTTAAGCACAGTACTGTGCAATAGGGTCCCATTTTTGGATGGACATCAGCAACTAACTGGTAACATTTTTCATAACAATGTAAGGAAGACAGGTCTGAAGTTATCAGACATCATTTTAAATAGATTCTTGCTTTGAACTCTGTGATTCAGGAATGATCCTGTGAAGTTAACTTCARACTCAGAAGAGGTCTTGACTTCCTCTAACCTAACAGTTGGTTGCCACTGCTGTCCTCTGTACATGAGAGAAATTTATTTGGGCAGAGACAAACATTTAGTTATATCCTTGCTATGGAATAGTTATGATCCCTTCATTTTTTTTTCTTTTAAATATATATACACACATATAAAACCAAGTATACCAACGTAAAAGAGGTCTTTTTTATTTCTCTTAAAGAAACATCTAGATGAAAGAGTACATGAGCTAAAAAAAAATAAAACCTATATATATAGCACAGAAGAAATGGAGGCAATACTACATAGACCAGATAAGAGAAAGAGTAGGAGACAGACATATTACTGTTTAAAAATAAGTATATTTACATCCACAGAAATGTAGAATTAAAAGAAATGTATGTAAATTAACTGCATATTCATTTGAAATAAAAACATTATCAACAAAAGCTTGTCTAAGTACTAGTTTATAAATAAACATTTCAATTTTCTGACAGTATTGTTTATTTACTTATAGCACTGTTTACCTTCCCTAAATCCTCCCAGAAAGATTTGACAAAGAATATTTGATATTAATCATTTTAATACTCTGCCAGCAAGTTTGAAATATATCAAACTGCGACTGATAAAGACTGATTTAAAGAGAGGAGAAAAGAGGGTAGACTCCTGCCTATAGATCAACAGGGAGAAAACCTCGAATTCCCTCATTGCCTTTCATTCCTGTCCCTCAATTCTAGTGTCCAGAAAAGATCAAATAAGGAATACCTCAATCAATGAAATGGACATTTGGTCAATGATAGAAGAAACCATTTCCTTGTCCAAACAACTATTGGGGTTCTGGAAAAATGCAATAAAAATAAAACAAAACTGCAAGCCTGGCAAAAACATCATTTCTCCAGGAAGAGATCCTACACACCTAGCATTTATAGCTTGTGTAAGTGTATTCCATCAGCATTGTTTCATAGCTCATGATAAGCACAAAACTTAGTGGCTGCAGAGGAGATTTACAGAATAGAATTACATAACTTAGACTGAAAAACATTGTAGATGCACTACTGATATAGTACAGTAACGACTGCAGTGCACCTCACCATACTCCAAGCAAAGTTCTAGATACCTAAGAAGCCAACTTACCTCTATGTTGCAGTGAATAATATTAAACAAACAAGCAAAAAAAAAAAAAAAAAAAAAAAATCTTCCCTAACTACAGTAATTGGAAAAATGAAGTAAAAATATATCTGGTGTTAATAAGTGCTTGCCAAACTAGGAAATTATCAAATATTTTCTGATCACCATAAGAGGATAAACAATAAAACAATAAAGAGGATACTTCAAACAAAAAATAGAAACACAAGTGAAAATTGCGTTCAGCAAATACGCAAGCAATTTTAGTCAAACTACATAGATTTTTATAACAGCTGAAATCTGTTTTTTTTTTTCCTTTACTATGTGCTTCTAATGAAAACAGGACATTTAAAGCACCTATGAATGATGCTGGGACCAAATGCTTAGTTTACTAACCACTGCAAAGAACAGATTTACAAAATACAATTTCCCAATACAAACGTTCTGCCATTCTCATTCATTTACAATACCAAAGATGATGTGCATCAAACGCATTTCAGTTCTCCATTTAACGTGTCAGGAAGTGGATTAGGCCATACAAGTATATTATATACATGTATATAATTAAGAACCCRCTCCTAATTCTCCTCCCCAAGGCATGAAAAGGGGGAAAAGCATTGCCACTTCCCAGAATAAACTGCACTCCCTGATGCCAGGGGAAGTTGCCGAAGAGTTCAATAATTAAAAAGTACATATGATCTTCCAAGAAATGTCCTAAGAGAACCATAACAACAACAGTAATTATGGCATCTTGTTAACCTAGAGAGCAACATCATTAACATCAGTAGAGTAACAGTAAGCAGTTATAACTCGGGTTATTCCAAATGGATCTTTTYCAGATGTTAGTCTATACTTCACTAAACATGAAGAATTGGCTTTCTTAACTAATTATGTTTATTCTGATCTTGATCTCTCCATGGAGCTTTAGACTCCAAAAGCAAGTAGCAATTTCTCCCAGGAAAATAAAAAAAAGTTTCATAGTGAAACAAAAAGATATTTTAATGCATATTGCCACGATGAACAGATACAATATACAATACTTAGGTCTCATAAAAGCATTAGCAATTCTTTCATGCAGTTCTTTTCAAAATTAAGAACTACTTAGTAGGTCTACTAGATCAATACATTTCTATAAGTTTTAATAATTGCATGCTTGTGAAAAACTCCAACAGTCACATAAAAGATATCATAATTTCATAGAAAACATTTTATATTTCATCACCAAAACCTATGAATAGGTAACTCAGAAAGAACTAAATTGAATATTCCCAGACACAGAGACATGAAGCAGTATGCACATGTCTAAGTTCTCTTAAGCCTTGAAGAAACACATCATTGCTTATAGGGAGATATCTTAAATATTTCTCCAATATCCTTCAGATTTTTATAACTAACTACTTTCTCACAGCTGATATAGCTCATATTGTTTCCATCTTTTTGAAACTGGCTATTCTAAAGCATATATTTGCATTTAAAGCAGCCTAATTTATGTGCTTTTCATGACATAACTGAATTGAATAACTGTATTGAACTGTAACTGTATTGAATACTGAATATTGAATTGAATTGAATTGAATATTGAATTGAATTCAATACATAATTGTATTGAATGTAACAGCAGTCACGAAGTATAACATGCTGATAACCACTGCTCTATAAAACCATCTCATGCACCCTGGTAAAACAGAATCACTGATCTCTAGAAAAACTGAAGTTGCAAAGGACTTCTGGAGAACAACAAAATGCAAGAAAAACGAGCAATCCATACATACATATGTACACATACACACTAAGCAGACAGAATGCCCTGAAGTGCTTATATGAGAGAAAGTCATAAACCTGGTAGCAGCATGAATACACTGAAAACTGCTCACAGGAGCATTTTTTCCCAGTTCAGAAATAAACTGGAACAGATTTTTCTCCAGAATTACCCAAGAGTGACCAGAGTTTAAGCAGAACACAGTCYGCCCATGAACTGCCACTTCTGAAACAGTAAGAACAGTTTTGCACCTTGGAGGAGCTAACGCACCTCCTGACTGTATTGGCAATGAGAAAGACAGAATAACCTGATATCACAAATAGAGAAGTACTGTGAAGAAGTTTTTTGCATGTGTATAAGAGCACATGTGCACTAACAGCAAGGAAAAACACCTGTATGTGCAATAGTAAAAGGGAGGTTGAGGGAAGCTGCAGGGCAATCAATACCATCAAAGAGAAAGCACAAGAATTTAACGATTCAGAGGGTAAATGACAACGTTCATTCCCAAACTGTTAATGCTTTAGGTGGCTTCCACCTGGCTAATCCTCTTAACTAGGAGGCTGAAAACTCCCATTGCTCTGTAAACGTTTCTAAAGCTGAACAGGAGCAGGGATGCAGGGGGAAGAGAGGAGAAGGAAAGAACRAGCACACCTTTAATCTCCACATCACGCTCCACAGGGCTAGAGACATAAATTCAGGCCAGCACGGTGATGCAATGGGAAACATTAGAGTTTCAAAAAGATAATAAAGGTCAATCCATTCAAGAAATTTATGGAAAATTTGATAATACTGAACTACCCCAACCAATTCCTCATGTTCAGGTCAAATTTCAATTATTGAGAGACCTTTATGTCAGGGGAAAATAATTCTCAGCATTGGTAGCGTATGCCATGTCAGCATAAATCACAAAAACTGGATATAGATGCATCCATCTGCRCTTCTTGAGTCTGCTTTCAGAAATCTTTGTAAGAGCAGCTGGCTGTGTGAAGAGTTTAAGGAATGATATCCTTAGTCCTTATGTGCCACCATTGTAGTTTTATTTGCTCTCTAGACACTCAGAGGACAGCACACTTCTACAGGATCGCTTTTCTACCAGAACTCTTGTAATTTTCCCTCAGGTCTGTAGGTTAGCTACTTTCTCACACAGGCAAATTTAGTCACCTTTACTTGCCCACAGCTCAATGCCAAGAACGTGTTCTCTCTTATTTCCCCTTACATTCTGCAGTTTCACTTCGTGAAGGAATGGGAAAGAAGGGTGCACTCAAGAGATACAGAAGTTCACACAGAGGTTTGATATGCACAAGATACCGATGGAGGAGGAAGAGGAGCAGAGCGTCAGCCTCTGCAGCTGACCTTTCCTACACACGCTGAGCAAGAACTATCACCTCACTTGGGGGAAATCGCAGTGGCGTGCTGGTATGAAAGTGCACCAAGGGCTTCCCTCATAAATGTCAATTAGGAAGTCACATCTGTYACATTTGTGCCTGTACTTACTCTCCTTTATCTACAAATTTAATGGCTATCACTGAAGGAAGGAAATGTACTCGATTGCTGATTTGTGAGCAGAGAAAAGCTGTATTGGAGAACAAAACACATTCCCACAGAATCATAATTGCAATAAAAATAATACTCAGATCATGACCTAGTTAAAATCTCAACATTCTTGATATAGAGCAAATGGCAACAGACCATCACAACATACTGCTTCCCAGCAGTGCTCTGAATTTCTACCTGACACTTGTAAAAACACCTCCAGCTACAGTATCCTGTAATATCTCATACTATAAGATATCCCTCTAAMGCTATATATTTGCTGAAGGAAGAGATTTGAAAAATCCAGAAAAAATCAGAGTTTTACTGAGTCCTCTACACTACAAGCATAAAAAGCAAAATAAAGATAGAAACCTAAAAAGAATACCTAATTACTGCAGACTTATTCAATGTTCTTCTCTGTTTTCATTTGTTTTTCTTTTCTCTATTTTCACAGAAAAATTTTGCATCATCTGGTTTGGAAAGCTCAAATCCAATACAACTTCATGCCACAACCTAACTTTGGCTGCACAAGACAATGATCARAACAGATGTTCCCTCATAACAATATGAGTAAATCACACCTGCACATTGTAGCACAAGAAGAGTTTTTCCTAAAGCAGTCTGAAATGAAGATTAACCAATTTTAACTGTGTAAAAAACAAACATAATTGTTTTGTTTTGTTTCAGTGATAATCCTATCCTTCGTGTGCTCCTCCTACTTTATTTTATAACCTTCCCAGATGTTATCAATGATTTAAATGGAAAAATATTCATACAAACAATCTGAGCTTGAGGAACAGCACTAGAGGTGTCCCCTTCATGCAAGAGCAAGTGTTGCAGAGCTCCTGGGCTCTGCATTTCACAGAATGAACCCTGAGGCTTGGAAAAAATTCTCTTCCCTACTTCCAAGCTTATGGCCAAAGGAGAAACAGTGGGGACGTCTCGAGTATTACCCTCTTTTTCAAACAATAAGAAATAACACTCTGGCTTTTTATTTATTCAGTTTATCTTCTAGGGGGAAAATGCAAATGTTGCCTTATCAAAGTGATGCCGATCAACAGTTCTGGTCTGGCCTTGCCAGGTAAAAACTCCAGGGTTTATAGATGGCCACTGCATAGTCTTTAACTAGTATTACGTGCCAAGGCATGGAATATTCATAAGGATTTCTTTATCTAGGTAAGCAAAACTAAAATGCTATTTCAGCTTGACACGGATACGGAATTACACAGAAACTGTTTTTTTCCGCTGGAGTGATCTGCTGTAGGAGTTAGCCATATGCTTTAAATATGACTGACAAGTCTCTGAATTTAATGTGTCACCTGCTGAGTTCAGGATCTGCTGTCTATCTCTCAATGTGTAAAAAATGAATTGCTTCAAAATGATTTATTGCCGGTGAAATAGAATGTGAAAACAACAATAGAAATAGTGCTGTAAAAGCATCCTAAATTTAATAGCGGTGTTTGATGAGTAAATTATTTCACAAATATAATCAGACCTTCTAATTGTGAAACRCTCAGCCTTGATAAAGCTAGTGTGTAGCCTTGAATCTCTAAGTCAAATTCATTAACTGCTACTGTCATTAAGAAAAATGGAGGCTTATACCATTCACTCCCTGGGTCTCATTACAGCTTGTAAGCCAGGACAGAAAATACAGGGTTATAATTTCGCTAGCTACCTGTGGAATTATCCCCCCACTTTCTGGCTTTTGTTATCTCTGTGTCCTCTCTAATGTATCTACAGAGGTATCTTTATTGACGGATTTTCATTTTCCATTTCTTTTTACAAAGAGATGACTTGCTTTACAGAGCTCATCTGTGTACAGGCTGGCAAAGGCCAGATATGCACAGCCATTTTAAAAACACCACAAGTAAACCTTCAAAAATGTTACGTGATTGATCATGAACACTTAATCTTTTAAATATTTTAACTTTAAAAAATTAATATGAATGCTAAAATAGGTGATAAATACTGAAGATAAAAGCTCCAGCTCATGAAGGCACTTTAGCATGAAGGTAATTGAGCACGTGAATAGTTTTCCAATATCAACAGAATAACTCCTGTGCTTAACAGCAGGCTTAAGCAGCCTTGTGGCAAACTTAATCACACCTCCACCTTTAGAGCAAGCAATCCAATAAGGTTTCATAACATATTTTGCAAGTCCTTTATAAACAAAAGTGCTTACCTCCCTTGGAGGACTCTCTCTACCATCCGTAGCGGYGTCCAGATGTTAATACCAGGGCAATATCTGACTGAAAAAAAAAATTAGCAGTAAGAGCAAGGGTTACGTATCAGGTACTCCTTGGCTGCTAAAGCAGACTCTGCTCATTAAGCTCCAGCTTGTAGTCATCATGACCACTGTAGCCCTCAACCTTTCCCTTTAGGGATCTCATATCTGGGGCTCTCACCCTTGAGTAGGCCATGTCTACACATATAGACATAGACTGGCAAAACAGTGGTGGACTTATACTGAGAGTGACACAGCAGCAAAGAGGAATCAGAACAAAGCCACTTGTTGCTTCCTTCCAGCAATAACCGGTGGTGACTTTTTGTCTAGTAATAACGGATAGGGAGGGCACATAATTGCTTTCTCTGTGCAAAATGCCCGGCTTTTGAATTTAAAGGAAATACTGAATATAAACACAAGTGGTGGCTTGCCAAGTCACGATAGGTTATCTCAACTGTTGATGAGATCTAGCTTCTTGCTGGTGCTTGAATATACCCACAGCCTTTCAATGTACAATTTTCCCTGGTTTGTGAATGCTGCCAGTCATTTACCACAGCATGTTCTGTGCAGAGGGACACTGATATTTTAAGGAATGTCACAGAAGCAGAGAAGAGAGCTGGGAAGTGGGGGAGGAAGAGTAAGAATCTACTTTCTACAGCCTTACTTTCTTTTTTAAATACGTATAAAAGTTTGAACGGAGCCAGCTGCTGCTTTATTCAATATTCATGAGACTAAACTCCTATGGAGAAACAGATATTAGGTACACCACAGTGTTAGCTAGGGCTCCCACATACATCATCATGACTGATGGCACACAGTGATAGTCAAAAGTTTACTCCAAAAGACTTCCAGGACAGACAGATTTTGGAAAGGAAATTAATAAATAAAAACTAAAAAAAAAAAAAAAAAAGAAAAGAAAACACAGTTTATACCTATATTACTAGAGATTCTTCTTTAATTTTTATACTCTGGAGGAGAAAGATACTATTTCCCCTTGCTCTCTGTGAGCATGCAAAGGAATTCCTTTGCAGAATGATAATACAACATCAGCAATTCCAAATGCATTCTCTCAAAAGTACAAGAAAGTCTATGGTCATGTTTCCTAAGACATGAAACACAGAGAAACTCATAGGACTCATGAATATTATTCTTTTTCTCTATTAGAGATACATATATATATATATATATACACACATCTCACCACATTGCTCTGAGAATAAAGAGCACAGGTGACTGGAGGCGGTTTTGGATGCGTGACCTCTTCCTGCTCAATCCTTTTCCCCCTCCTCCCTCAGCAGTGCAAGGAAGAAGGCTCAGTCAGAGCACAGCCCTTTTGGCTTCATGCACTCAGCTGCAACCATTGAAGGTAAACTTAGCATGCAAAAACACACACAGTTTGAAATTTGAGATTAAATAAGACCATCTCTCATTAAGAGGGTGCCTGCAAAGAGCACAGAGGGTTTCTTTTCAAATACACTTGCATAGCATTAAGGCTGCCTCCATCCAGAAAAGTGACCTGGATCTCCCAGTTATATTCCAGCATGGCTTGTACATGGAGCAGGGGCACCCAGGGCAAGTCTCTAGCTCTGTCCCTGCAGAGCTCTGGCAAAAGTGACTGGACAGAAGGGGAGCTCTGCCACATTTGCTAGTGCAATGCCTGCACGTGCCGCATCAAGTGACGCTAACTGCTCACAGCTCTGTGTCCGTGCTGCTTCCTCAARCACTGCACTTGCAGATTAAATGCAGGATTTAGTTTGAAATCAGGTTTTCAGCTTGAAATGTGCATCTAATTTATGCTTTTTTTTTTTCTTCCAGGTTCTGCTCTATAGGTGAGATTCAACAGAACCTGTAACAACACTTAAACTCTTCATAATTTTAGTTTTATAATTTCCTTTCTTTGTTCCATTGTATTGGCTCTGGAGTAAGATCTTTTATTTTATTTTACTGTATTTAACTACTTCAAGAAAAAAAAGCTCAAAAATTAAATTACCAACTAGTAATTATTTATTAAATTTATATTGCCCTCATAGGAAATCTTTGAGATTCTCATAGAAAAACACATAACAAGAACCAAAGTTTTTCTCTTACAGAAAGTAAGCTGGGGAGCCTTCCAGCTAAAACAGCATGCCCAGGTAAGTTCAATTCCCCCATACCAACAGGTCTAGTTCATTATAACTCAGACCGCAAAGCTACATTTACCAAGTAGCTCCCTCCGCCTCCTTCTAACTATGGGGGAGAAACATCACTTACAGGATACACTGTGACGTTCAAGGAGGTGAAGAGGCAAGCGGCAATTCCTGTTCTCTCCCTTTTTAAGCCTCACTTAAATCCAATGCTATTACCTTTCTGTCTGCCAACACAAATAAAAGACTGACAAAAAGTGCAGTGGAAGTAACAGTATCTCTGCTATGGGCTGGAGCAGCCTATCCCCTGCCACAGGGGCCCAGATCACAGCCCTATCCCTTAACCTGTTCCTGCTTCTCCCTTCCCAGGGCCAAACAAGGGGCTTCCCCCCAAAAACAGAAGGCAACTCACCWTCTTTTTCCACATTCCTCCTCAAAGAAGCCACCCAGACTCAGGAGCAGCCCTGCAGAGATGCCCACAGCACACCACCTTCACTCCTCTCCTGGAAGCTTCCAGCACACTCTAACCTACCTCCAGGTGTGGCAAATTAGCAGTAATGAAGATCCCAGCCCCCCAGAGGTGTGGAGATCTGCTTTTCACCTGCTCTGGAAAACACATGGCAAACAGAGAAAGAAGGGGCTGACTGAACCTAGCGTGGTTTTTGTTGCTTCAGGTGTTACAGTAGCCTTGATCTGCGTAGAGGGACCTGTTAAATCTTYGCACTGTTGTAATTTTTACTGCACGGCTCAAGAGCAGCCCAGCGCTGAGCTTTTCTCCAGACTGGAGCTGGGAGTCAAAAGCGTGCAACTTTGACCATGTGTGACCTCCCTGAAACGGCCAAGCTCGCTATATCTCAGAAGCAAGACTGAGATAAAGAGCTCAATCTTTGGCCTCCTGCTAAATGGGACAAATCACTATACTAGGGGTATCACAGCACTAAAGTAAATTTTAAATGTCTGAAATAACTTCTGTGTTTGTCTTTAACCTGCTAGCACTAACTATGCTGTATTAACACAGTCCTTTCAGCCCACGGAAGTCTCGCAAAGCATATTGGAATACAAGGGAGGCCATATAGCAAGTAATAAATTTTGATGATTAATAATTATCAATGGAAAAAAAGTCCCAAATAAATGTATCAGTGTATGCATGTTTATTAATATTACTAATCTTGGAAAGAATCGCAATGGCTGAGTCAGATATAACCTCTCAAAAGCACTTCWAACATGAAATGCTTTTTAGCAAAAATAAAGAATATGATTTTCTAGATGATGTAAGAACAAGCTTTTATATATATATATATGTCCTTGCCTGTCTGTTTATCCATCCATCCTTATGTCTTTTATGTATACATGTCTTTTATGTATATATGTGTGTATATATACACACACATATACATATATATACATATGTATATATATACATATATATATACACACACACACACATATATATATAAAAGACATAAGGATGGATGGATACAYAGACAGACAGGAAAGGACATCCTCATAAAAAGGAACAGTCAAATCTGGGTGCAATGTTATGAGGAGAGGAAATTTTTGTTTTCTAAGAGTCAAGTGTGTCTACTAGAACCTGAACGATTAGAATTCTATATTTTAAAGGGATACAATGAAAAATAGTGATTTTCCTGCTTTTCTTTGTGGGAAAAAATGCAAGCTTAACCATTACAGGAGCTTTGAATGAGGGGAAGGAAAAGGAGCTTATAAAATGATCTCCTGCATTTCCTTGGCAGTTTGCTGCACCCCAAAGCTACCCCACCTGCTTTTTTGGGGGGACGTCCTCCCAAGCCAGTGCTTCACAAGGCAGAAGAGCTGAACACCTTTAAATTACTGGCCTTGCTGGTGTTATATTGATATCATATACAATATGACATAGCACTTTGGAATATTRTTGTGCAGGAGAACGCCCATAAACTATCAGAATAAGTATATTCCTCTTTTAAAGATGTCTGAAAATGGAGGAGAATGGGAAGAACTATGGTGGTTCCAGATAACTTGTGAGTGACAATTTGGCAAAGGAAATAGATTTTCCTTAGAGGCACRGAGTAGTGCACAGTATTACATCTACCTACCCAAGAATGGAAGTTAGGGATGGAAAAATGGATTCATTCTTTTATTCCCTGTTTGGAAATAAAACTATGGGGACAAGTTTGGATATAAGACTATGAAGKAACTACACCAATATATTTCACATATTTCCATTGGGTTATTTTGTATGTCTTCTGGGATAAAGATACGGTTCCTTGACTAGTGGTTAAAAAAAAAATGTAGAAATTGTTAAAGTCCCCAAAGTAAAATAAACAATCAATCCTTTCTCTATTATGTTTAATGATTTTAACCACTCACGCTAAATCAATTGTTTTCAACTTATTTTTTCAACCATTAAAAAAATTCCTGTATTTCTTTACAAAAATGAACCAGATGAATASAGTAGCACTTAACTACTTTAACAAATAAATATTAGAATGAAACMTCAAAACCCATGAATTAAAGTTTTTTTGTGAGATATTAATAAGCAGAAATAATACTTCAAAATTCCATGCTTTTGTATGTAGCTTAATATGCATAAGAYTCCTAATAAATGTTATGAAGTCTAATCATTGTAACCATGCCAGATGCTGGATTGTACAGGCAAAGGTTGGTTTCAATGTGCTGTCATGTTAGACATACTTGCCAATATTAAACAGACTGTGACTATCTCTACATTTCTCTCTCTYCTCTCTCTAGGGCATTTTTTAGAATTTTTTTAATTAGCTTTTGTTCCCAAGCAGTGCTTTCCTTTTTCTTGATAAAGCTTTTGTTTTTCCAGGTTTTATTGAATTCAGATTAGGTTCCACATTTCCTATATTCATTATGATAAGAATATGAAGCTTTTAATAATATATGAAAATCAGCAACGACAAGTATGTTACAGTGCTTTCGAATTCAGTTAAGAATGAAACAGTTTAATGGTTGCTTTCTTTTATTGTTTTAATTTTGGCATAATCTTGTAGAAAGTGCTTCTCATTACAAAACTCAAATAATGGGAGGCTATGAAAAATGAATGAGAGGTTGAGTCATGATGACAGAAAGCACACTCCATAACGTAGGTGCCAATTTAAGAACCTCCAGTGGGCAGCTCACCCTCTCATAAAACTTGGATCTAATTCAGGTTACTCTGCCTTTCCTATCCGTTAAGATATAAAGTTCTCAGCCAAGACTCATGCTTATTTTTCCTTGACTCTATTTCTCTTCATTTGGGGATCAAATATATTTGCCCCTAAATATATATTCCATATGTGGTTAAGAGGATAAAAAATCAAGTATGACTAGAATATAGTCTAGCATGATCTGCAAACTTTTAGACTCCCTTGAAACAGAATCTATCGGTCATGCTTATTTTCTTTATCTCCTGTAATTTTTCCAACCAACTCCAGTTAGGGCAAGAGATGATGTAGGTCCATACCTATTGCTTTGTGATCTGCAGTCAGATTTAAATGAGGGATAACAAACAAATACATTTTTTCCACAAATTGAAGTGGCCAAGCAATTATCATTTACCTTCACAGGTACTAACAGTGGGWTGACCACGTACCTATATGCACTCTTACGTTATAAAACATGATCTTTATTAATGGTGTCTCATTGCCTTTCACAGCAGGGTTTCTCACCCTGTTTTGGCATAATGACTGAGCCAGCAGTCAGATTTTAAGAATGAATGTTATCATTATTCACTACAGTACTGCACTGAAACTTTCCTGGAAAGTAACAGAGAACAAAATGTGTATTTTAAAGACCCTCATTTTCCCCTAAATGCTTGAATTAAGTTGCAGACTGTGGTGTTCTGAGAATTCAGTTATGTCCTAAAGCAATGCTCTGAAGAAGTGAATTATGCCTGGAAATTGGGCTGTGATTAGCCTGTAAGTCTTCTAATGCAGGCTACTGATTTTTTGCTACTGTAGCTAGCTGCCATTGGATTTTGTATTTTGGCATGGGGATTCTATCTTTCGCATGAGAGAATGATGAATAATCGTCTGAGTGGCTCCAAGCACACACTTATTTCCCCTTCAATAAGAACAACAGTCAGTATCATTTAGGCAGAGAAAAGCACTGCTATGACACAACAAATCTAAAGGAATGCTTTCTTTTTACTGCTGATTCTACCTACTAAATTGCAGCTCTTTCACAAGCTTAAAATTATTTCTGCTGCTGCTGTGCTCCAGTGAACTGGCAAAGCTAAGGAAGATTTTGGGCCTTCAAACCGCCTGAGACACTAAAGCACAGATTCCATAAAGGACAGGGAACCATGAAACAGCAGCAAACCCAAAATTTATGAATCTCAYTCAGATTTGATTGTCATTTTAATTTCAACAACTCAAATGTAGTCAAGAACATAACACCATGAGAACACAGAAAATTCAAGAAAAAGGAGGAGTCTTGGCTAAATACTTTTAAAGGCTTTTGGTTTTAACTGAAGAAACAGGAATTTACTGAAACTGAGAACTTTGCCTCTCAGCTCACTTGATAAATTTCATGACTGAAGAAAAGATATGAAGCTGGTAGAACATCTTGTTTTAATATTTTCAAGATGAGATACGAAGTGGGGATAATTAATAGATTTTTCTTTTTCAAAGTTCTAGCGAACCAAACTTTTCCTATGGTTACAAATGAGGACGGGAAAGTTCAAAATAAYAGTGAAATCTTTTGAAACATTTGAACATGCAAAAATCTGAAAGATGCTTAATAACTTTTTGGCTGATATCTTCAATGTACTACAGAAAAAAAGTTAATACTTAGCAGTTAACATTTCTGAACATTTCAGATCTATAAGAACGCCTAATTTAGATATGAGCTTATGATTATAAACTTCCATAAAATTTGAAAGACTTACTGTGTTCTTTGGTCACCATGCAAGACCAAATAAAGCTTTCTCGCTAGTCACCTCAGTCCTGATCCCATGGTCACCAAAGTCTAGGAAAGACCCCTTGCCTAAATTAAAGGGGATTAATTTGGTAAATTAAATACTGCATATTAGGCAATGATAACGCAGCAACCAGCTCAACCTTTCTGACCATTTTGAGGTGGGAATTGCCGATCTCTCACAGATAATAAAAGCTTGGGACTAGGCACACTCTTCCCCATATGGCAAAACACTTTAATTCCCATCAGGCCAAGTGACAGCATAGGTTGTGGTGTGAAGGACGTCTCTCCATGTATATCTGTCTATTCCACAGCCTGTGGAAGTTCTACAGTGTTCAGCGTTCCCTTGTGCCACGCACACATTTTTCATCAGCTATGCCGATCTGAAGCGTAGAAGGGAATCTGGCACTTTGATCCAGTATTTGCAAACATGGTGTTTTATAATTACTATGAGTGAAAATCTGACACAGAAAGGAAATCAGGCTATGTGTAGAAATGCTCTTGGTCTGTCCAAGAGTAAGACCAACTTGTCGTCTCCGCACTCTCTATTCCAATGCATGATGCTCATGCATTATGGATACCTCATGGCTTCCTACACCTTTTCCCCATAGTCTCTGTGATTTCTAGGGCCAGATTTCACCTGGGCTAGCCCAGACCAATGTAGTGCACCTGAATACTAATGACACAGTTTAAGGTTATTATGGTAACAGACTGATGCAAAAAAATGCAAAAATGCAAAAAGGCCATGAGATCTACATAGCTGCCAAAAGCTGCTTTCAGAGCTCTGCCTGCCAAGCAGAACTGGATAATAACTAGAGCTGAGTGAATAATGCACACGTTTTCTGTTAATATTGATCTGAATTTTTAAATGAACCCATTCTGGCTGTTGTGGCACCTGAATTTCTAATTAGAAACTAAACATGTATTCTCAGATGGATGCTCTCAATTAAGGGGAGGGGAGAAGAAACAGCAAAAATATCACATACCTGCATTACATACTAATTTTAAGAAAGGTTTTTTTGCTAAGCTATTTAGCATGAGTGCCAATTTGGGTGTCAGCATCCTCATCCCTTGGGATCCAAGGGAAGAGGCGCTGGGTAGACCAAATTCAGAACAGAGCAGCTGACAATCTGAGTATTTTAGCAGGGGTGCAGAAAGCGCTTCCTGAGCATCTGGGACCCTACAGGCTGCACGCTGCCAAAACAAGGCTGCTTTGTCAGGACACATTAATCTTCTCCGTTCCCACTCCCCTGCACAGCCAGGCGGGGTGCTGGATGTGGTACCAAGAGGCAGCGCTTGCAGAGATGAAGCCTGAGCGCTTGCATCCTACCTGCTTTCCCCCTGGGAGCAGGATGAGGATGAGGCTGCAGGGACCACAGCTCTTCCTGGTGCGAGTGATGGATGGGAAGGCAGAAAGACTCCCTTTCTTCAGCATTGCGCTGCAGCCTGGCTATGGGCCAGACAGGACTCAGCAGGGTAGGTGTTTCTTTTTTAGGTCAAATTTTTTCAGGCTTTGTTTTCTGCTGGAAAGCTCTGCTGCACACATATCTAGTGCAATATTTCAAACACAGTCTGATAGAAGAAAATATGCACTTGACATAAAGGAAACTGTACAGTATACCCTTTGATATGTCATATTATATCAGAGAATATGAACAGCATTCTCCAAAATATAGCATGTTTTCAGAACTGAAAATTCTTGACAGGACTATGCTAAAATTGCTATGAACAACTTGCTAAAAAATAAAATAATTAAAAGAAGTTTTCTGGTTGTTTTTTCATCTCTGTCAAGTATTGTGGTAAATTATCTGCATATGTATGTTGTGAGACTACTGAAAGTTAGAGTCTCAGCTAATCTAAATCAGCAAGTCCTAGTAAAGACAAAGCAATTATTTTCTTTTTAGACAGAGGAAAATATACCTCAGGATGTTTTGTCTGCTCTCATCCTCGTTCTCCATCACCTCCCAGCAGGAACCAGATTGGTTGGAAAGATGAGCAGATAGACTGAATTATCTGAATATTAAGCCCAGGCAGATTGCCGTGACACGATGGGTTTCTCAGAGAGCCTATCTGTAAAAAAATGATGTAACGGTACCCACTCTTCAGTGCAAGAATCTAGATTAGCATTGATCTGCCCTTGACACTGGACATCCTTCATGAGGACTTTCTCAAGGGCTTATTGTTGCTTGATTAGTTGCTGCCAATTGAACCCTCATTTGATCATTCTATTTGTTCTGCAGTGACTGGCAAGACMGAAAGCAGAAGAATGGCACTCCTGGTCACCTCGTTCCTCTTCAGCAATGTCAAAGAAGCAGTGGTGACACTGACAAGTCAGCTTAGCTATTTTAAAATTTCTAGACAACACCTACTTAGTTTGAGATGAAAAGAAGTCTTTGCTCCTTAGATTTCCTATGACTTTTTTTTTCCCCTAATGAATGCATTTTCACTGGCAAGATTAATGGATTATGTTTTGACAAGTAATGAAAAGAACTCTCACAGTATGAAAGTTTGGAGCTCATCAAGCAACAGTAAAATTTAATTAGTACCTAAGATTTCTGAAATGTAGAACTTGTATTCATATTTAAAAAAGAACCGCCCAACACCTAGCAAGTCCTTACAAAAGTGCCTATGACTTGGCTGACTTTCAATGGAGTGAATTAGAAGACTACTTCAAACTCAAATATTGAGATGCTTCCCAAAGTGCAGTAACTAGACCAGTGCAAAATAACCTAGAGCCTAGCCTCCTTCGTGATATAAACACTATGATAAACTGCCTTCTAGTCTTGCTGCTCTTACAGACAGAACAGAAATTGATTAAAAAAAACACAAAAGGGTAGGTTTTTTTTTTAAATCTATTCTACAACAGCAAGTATAGTCACTAGCATGCAAAACAGCACTCTGAGAATAAAGAGGGTCAAAAACCAGCAACAYGTGACAACAGCTCCACTGAGAACTAAAGAACTAGACTCATTTACTTCACTACACCTTATACTGCCATGAGGATTATAACTATGAGATTCTACTGCCAAAGTAAGAAGTTATATAGGGTATATAACTACATATGAATGATATCTAAACACTTTTTTTTTATTGCATTATTTTTGTAATCGGCAGAGCTGGATCACTGTAAAACAATAGTGTAAAGTTGGACTCCAGGTTGCTGGCAGACTGTTTTGGAGAAGCAGTGATTTTTTCACAATAAATACTTGGAAAATGAAAGATAGGTTAACACTTATCTGCCCTTCATTTAGTTCATGAGATTTTCTGAATAGATTACAAAAAAAAAAAATGACAGAACTGTTCAGGTAAAGTTTAAGCTGCTTCAAACTTCTATATTTGAAAGTTCAAACTAAACTTGCAGTTTTGTCATTTTCTGTATTACAGAGAAGTCTMGCTACTCTTTTGTGAACTTAGGACTGATGGTTTCTTTCTTACTGACATTTTTGTTATCATATCTCCTGATTTATTTCCTCAAAAAATGGAAGCTCAAAATACTACAACACAGGCTGTTTCAAAACACTACAAGATAGACTGTTGTATTATTAGTTCTGGCCCAAATGGAAGGGGCAAGTGATAGGATCTTGCTGCAAATTCAATTTCAGCTCTGTCCAGTTGTCAACACGGTACAGAGCCCCCCTAGTTTTGCTGTCTTCCTCTGCACACCACAGGGCCCAAGAGAAAAAACCATGAAGGGACATGGAAAAATCAGACCTGCACAGTGCACTTTTCACCAGAAGCCAACCAAGATCTGTGTAGATGAATACAATACTGTATTATTGAATCTAAGGAGCCTTATGTCTCCTGGACTCAAGCTGATTCTCCATTTGAGAGATTGCCTAGGTTTTGCCCTGGCTTGACATGTATATCATGGCAGCTCAATACAGAGCGCACTATGAAATGGATTTGGAAATATATTCTTCAAAAAACTACCACATAACAGAAGAAAATTGCTAGCTAGAACCATTCATACTATTTTCACCATCATAAGCCCTGCTATTAGCCCCACTTATTATGAGACCTATGCCTGAGCTAGAGTTATATGTTCCTTAAATGCTGAATCAATGCTGAAATCCTATATTATCCTTTCTCCATCCCTTCCTTCTTGTTTCCTTGGCTGGATGTTTCTATTAATAGAACTTTGACAGCTTCTAAGAACAGCACTGTATCACTGCTAACAGGCTTGAGTGGTGCTTTAGGAAAAGGTTAGAACCCAAAGCATATTCATGTATATGCTGTAGTGACTCACTGGTGCTGAAATCTCTCTCTAAAAGTGCTTTTAGAAGAACATGTTTGGGGATTATGTTAGAGCCCTGTGCTGGTGATTAGACAGGGAGTTGAATGCTTTTGTTCCATCTCCAGATAGACTCATATAATGACTAAATTGGTATCAATGTTTTCTCTTCTTGGCAGCACTGCCTGTACTCACATCTACCACTTATTACAAAAGTTAAGTTTGATGCTTCCTCTTACTTCCCTGCAATGAACTTCTGGGATTAATTGCACAGGATACACATGATATCCTTATTCCAGATCTTCCTTCCTATTTATCCAGCAACACATACAGAAATATTTTTCTTTGATGTCCAAAGGTTTATTAGACATCAGCCAGCCAAAGTCTCAGTTAGAGAAATACTTTGCTTAGAGCAACACTCTTAAAAATCTAGCTCTGTTGTGTTTGATGCAGAGAACATGGAGACACTTGGAGAGTTTAGGGCTGTTTTTTTTTTYCTTCCCCCTTCTTTCTCCCTAGGAGGAGAATTTTTAATATAGTGTTGACATAAGGAAAGAAACAGCCTATAAAAGTATTAGCAGAGAGTTACATTGTTTGAACTGACATGAATTAATAGTTCAAGTTAACCATGATAAAGCATTCTGTGGTTACTATTTAATGCACTGAAAGGTCAAAAATGCTTTTCATTTTAAAACYGGTGTAGTTTACACGAAAGTTTAGCAGGAAAGGTCAGAGGTCTCATAAAAGCCTTGAAAAGCTGTTAGCTGAGAGTAAAAATGTGCCTCCTGATCTTATTGTCCTGTAAACAGTGTGGCCTTTTATTTGGCAGGCTCAGCAATGATCTTCAACATCACTTACAAAGGCTTTATATTTATATACATCTCTGACTATTAATGTCCAAAATCATTATGCGCTGTGTCATATCCTTACACATAATGCAAGTATAAAACAAATAGGCCTATTGTTCATGGAAAAGCCAATGTGTGGTATCTGCACAAAGGTCTATAAAAACAAGAAGCGTTACTAAAATGAATTACAAATGCAATTAATGTCTCTATAGACATATTTGGCAATAACTATAAATTGGAGAAAAACGGCAACAAGCTGTGAAAGCCATACGTTAAGTACAGAAAAGAGACAAAATGGAAGACTGGATGCTATATAATGGACAAGAGAATAATCCAAGGGCTGATTTATTTTCACAGCTGTGCTTTGAAAGTGCTACGGATCAAGCTGTACTTACCGCAGCCAGCCCTGAGGACTTTAGTCCTTTCTTTGAAGGTTTGTCATTTCTTGTGTTTCTTCTTCCTCTCTTTTTCTTTTTCCTTTTTTTTTTTTTTAACTTTTTTTTTTGTAGTGTTTGTTTTAATGTTAATCTCCAGTATTTAATTTTTGAGCACAGATGGTTGGAAAGTATGACTTCAATGACATTCAAGCATACATGTAAAAGTCTGGCTGCCCCCAAAACTCTGGCACTAATTGCACTACTGGAAAAAAAAAAAAAMACAGCAGCAAAACAACAGATAAAACATAGGCAAAGAGTAGGCTGACAACAGCATTTGTGCTAAAGGACAAGGTTTTTCAGGGGTCCATCCAAGTGGCAAAGGAAAACCTGTAGCCGTGCGGCTCTAATCACGACTGTTTGACATTAATGAAATGTGCAAAGTCTTAATTTAAATGTGCAAAGTCTTAATTTAAGAATGTTCTGTCTGCACAGGTTCACATATGGCTCTCAGGGTATGAAATACATGGGCATCGTACAGATGGTGCCAAATTCAGCAGACCCAGCAGGCCAGCCAGCGGGTAGTCCAGGCGTTTCTCAACTCACTGTCTGCACAACTCCACACTCCACAGGAAGGCCACCAGCTCTGCTAACAATCTTCCCTGGCACAAAATCAGCAGAGGTGACGGCGGTTCACCAGCCACAGGCTACTCCACACACAKTCATCTTGGTATCTGGAAACACTCCGAGGCACGTGAATTTATATCAAAGTGCAGCTCAAGGGGCTGCTTGGTGCAATAACCACGTGGAATTGTGAAATTCCCATAAGGGCAAACAAGAAAATGAAACATGAAGAGATTAGGCTGATATTTACTGGGTTATAAATGAAAATCACCTTGGCAACGCTCCTCCACAATGACTGAATCTGACTTTGTCTTCTCCTAAATTCTGGTCACTCCATAGAAAGAGTATTTGCATTTCTGCTACTTCAGCAACAAGGGCAAGTGGCACCAGGAACTTTTTATGACTCATCTCCTTTCAGTGCAGTGCTTTGGAACCTCTCCCAAAAATTCAGGCTTCATCCCTGCTTCACCAAGAATGCCTAAGGCCCCACAATTGAGAAAGTGTCTGCATCCTCACAGCAATCCTAGTGCTGCTGACCTGCAAACATGATCTGACATGCACTCCCTTCAAACAGGAAAGAACAGCCAAAATCTTTGGCACAATTGGCTACTTTAGCATCCCAAAATTACTTGAATGGGTTTTCCAGTCTGTACTGAAATGCACTAGATGTGCAACTTTTCTTCTAATCCAAGCACAAGCAAAGCAGGAACATCCAAACACAACAATCAACAGCATTCTTTGATAATCCTGTGTTTTAGCATCCTGTAGGGTTTACCTGAAGCCCTGTGCTTCAGAAATGCAATGCTTTGTACATTAGCCGGCCTCTCTATTCTGTAAGATTGCTGGGGCATTAAAAAACATATCGAAGCAACGCTTGACTTCAGCCCAGCAGAGACAACTGCACGCTGCACATGAAGGATGYTCTCATTACTGAGGAGCTATAGGTCGTGGCATCACCATCACCCCACTTTAGCAGTGCTCACTTAAGCAAAGAGTTCTCCCTCTCTGCTCCCTTTTATCTCCCCTTGCTGAAGGGCAGGAGGCTGCCTGGTGCGAGCTCATATTCTTCTCTTCCTTCTTTAAGGTAATTCAAAACGCTTTCTAAGCAGGTTCCCACACCTCTAAGAATCTAGATATCGTGGACAACTAAGGATCTTTGTATTGGAAACAGATAGCTCCACTATTTATCTCTTTTTATTTGTTTTTATGGTTTTTATAGAGAAAATTCTGTGCAGAAGGTAAAGCTTTATCTCTTCATCCACTGTTTCCTAGCATTAGAAGCATTTTCTGTCTCCTCTTTCCTTACTGTTCTCCCAGGAAAGGGTGTTATTTCAGGTATTAGCTAAGTGGCGTGGAACAGTTAAAAAGGGATGAAAATTACACGACAAGTGGTAAATTATAATGTCACCTGCATGGTTTTAATTACTGCATCTTACACAGCAGTCATCCTCACTGAACTGCATAACTCTGAGGAGTGATTTACAAGTGGGGTTGAATAAGCTCATAGCAGAAATTTTTAGACAAAAACCTGCCAACTGCATAACACAACATTTCTTAATCTCCCATCTGTGAAATCCATCCCTCGTCCAACAGATAAAGGGTTTGGATAATTTTTTTTTGAAGGAAAGAAACTTATCAGTGAATAAATCCTTTATCCTCTTTTTATTGGTTTCAGTCACAGCTACTGTCACATCTGACCCTTTCAGCATCTACAACCAAATGCTATCTTAAATTGGATATCAAGAGATTACAGAATTATGACTTTTGCGAATCAAGTTTAAATTGGGGGCAGCTGTTTATTTGTTTTCCTGAGCAGAATAGATCTAAGGCAAAAGAAAAAAATAAACAAAAACCACACAATATTTAATAAACAAGACGTGGAAACAACATGAATTACTGTGCTTGAGTCATATTGCAGCCTTTAAGATGATGACAAAAAATTGAATGTGTAGCAGAGAGACTCTAGTAACAAACCCTAAAGAACTTGGCAAGTGAGAGGAAGATCATTTACGGCAATGCTAACAACTCCTGCCAAAGCTCACAAGCAGTCCAGGAAGTGTCCCTGGGGCAAAAAAAGGTGAAAAACACCTTTGATTATTTCCCAGGTCTTTGATGTTAACCAGCACAGGATTGGGGGTGTGTGTGTGTGTGTGTTCTCTTGAACATGACACAGGAAAAATGTTTTCCTACTAAYTCTCAGGGCAGTTCCTGAGACCATCTTGTGTGGCACCTTCACAAATTAAAATGTGGTTGTTGTTAAACACAACAACAGGCTTTGGAAAAAGGTGCCACCAAAGACCAAATCCAGAGACCTTTGTGCCTGCTGAAGAACACCCCGTTCAGAGAAAATTGTCACTGAAAATAAATAAAATGCACATAAGCCTTTGCCAAGTACCACCACAGGATGAAGCAGAGTGGGATCGTGCACGTGCAATCCCATCTGCATTTGTACGTGTGCATTTTGCACTGGCATGACCATCAAAGGCTTTGTAGACAGGAGAAAGATCTGGTATGTGCCCAAACCATGGAAAAAGCTTCGCTTAGAGCTTACTCCTTCCTACACTAAGTTTACTTAATTATGTATCACAGATCACCAGGCTTTACTGCTTCCAGACTCTTCAAAGCAACTTGTTTATTCTGTGTTCTTTTCCTTCACAGAGCAATCCCAGACATTTATTGTCACTTCCTCTGAAGGACTGCACCTTACGCTCAAAAGTGCAAACCATAAACACTTACAAGAACAAGGTCTTTGGCTCTAGGGAACCATTACAGCTTGATAAACGCTTGCCAAAGTTAAGAGGGGGCTAAATAATCTGGCCATCAGTTAATTTCTCTTGTGCATGATTTTTGCTTCCATATACTTGCCTCTGAGCAAGAACAATTTGCATTTCATTAAGGATTAACGAGATCTGCTGTAAAATCCTGGCCCCATTGAAAATACTAGGAAAATTCCCTGTGATTTGAATTTTGTCCAGTAATGATGTGAGGGATACTGGGCATTTACAAAAGTGTTTCCTGCTTCTTACAAGTGTAAGTGCTCTTGCTCCAAACAAGTAAATAATGCAAGTTTGTAGGCAAAACAGTGATTAARGTCTTTAATTCTGAACTTGCATTATTTACTGTCACAGACAAATTATAGTTTTTCATTTTACATAACAACTATAATGCTACTGGATAATAATTAATTTCTTTCTTTTTGAAACAAATTGAACATGAAATAAAAGTTAGCTTTGAAAAATTAGTGAGGTAAGGAGATAATCTAGTAAAAAAAATGCAACCATAGCTTTAAGAAGAACTTTTTTCTACCCGTGAAAGCTTATTGCAGACTTGTGCACTATCCTTAGAAAGTAAACCCCTGCTTTTAGCTATTTAGAGTATGTTCCAGACCTGATTATATCACTGAGGGTAATGGGGCACACTTGTCACCTGAGAAAACTGTGATAAAAGGAAAATACAACGCAAGTAAATGGATTGTATCCTATACAATCTACACTTTCAGAGAGGGAGGTAAAATTAAATTTACACCATCCTTAGTCTCAGAACGTGCTATATTAAGTCGCTTGCTTTACTTTAACTTTATTATTCATTGCTCACTCCATGGCTAAATGGCAAGAGCATGCAAGGCGTTAGGATAACCATCATGCTTTAACTTGCTATTAATTTACGATTTAATCTCTACTCTAGATACCACACAAGTGTGTTGTCTAAATTCAAAGGAAACATGTGCAGACACACATGTTCACGACATGCAGACACACCTTCCATAGGTTATGGAAGAAGCAGTTACAGAAATAGACATTAAAATGAGACCATGTAAGACCATGAGATGGCATTTCCACATTGTGTTTTCCGAAAGGCAGTGATTTCCCTAGAGAAAATAGCAAATTCATCATCAAGTAGTTTAGTGATGAATTTTCTCAGAGCTCACAATGGGCGTGATCATCAAATAAACTCTCCCTCTTACCTTCTTTCAGGCCATTGCAACTACTGAATTGAACAAAATAAGTTAAGATGCTTTTCTCTGGAGTAGTTGCTTTACTAAAGTTATTTGATTTCCAGAAACACAATAGATTTCTTCTTCTTAACATCAAAAAGCTTGAATGATTAAGCTAGGTGCCAGACTAGGATATTTGGGGATTTATGTTCTTCTTGCTCATAGTTTATTAGACATCTCCTCATGCTGACCTGCTAATTTGTCTCATCAAACGTAGCCAAGAGGTTTCTGCCAGGAGATGGACCACAGCTCGCACTCAATTTGCTYTTCTCAGTGGCCCTCCCAGACATTGGGATGAACAAGAATATCACTTCAGCATTTGTACTGATCATTGTCATTGATTAAAAGCAATCCAAGAATAAGAACAAATCTGACAATACTAATTTATTTCATACAAACCAACCTGAAGCTTATCTTCAGTTTCTGTCAAACTGAGGCAGCTTTGAAATGCCAGTAAAATTGGCAATCAACCAATAAATGGCTGCACTTTAAAATACCCAAGCCACTCAACTCTGTACTGAGGAACTTACTTTTGTTTGTTTCTAATTAGTTATTTTTAATAATGAAAAAAATAAAGACTCTGAAACACTGCTGTTCCTCCCATTGATCTACTTTCGACTTTCTAGCAGCACAATACCTCTGAAGCAGTTCAGACAGGAAATGGCTTATGAATTATTTTTAATATAATCTGCCATTCAGGAGTTCTAATAATTGCATGCCAAATGCAAAATAATTAGGCTTATACCTGTTTGTAAGCTGGAGGGTAATAGAAGAAATGACAAACTGGAGCTCTTCAACTATAAGGAAAAGATGGACATATCAATTTAGAGAGGGCTGGATCTTGTGCTAGACTGAATATCATTCTAGCAGATTCATATAGCATAAGAAATTCACCTTCAGCTATCAGCAAAGTATGTATAGAGTTAGAAGTTACTGAATATCATTCTAGCAGATTCATATAGCATAAGAAATTCACCTTCAGCTATCAGCAAAGTATGTATAGAGTTAGAAGTTACCTAGTCAAAAAACCTAACAATTCATGCATTCACCCTGGGTAAAAGATGCCATAAAGGAACTTTAGAATCCAAGCAAGACAATTATCTGGTGAAAGAAAATAAAAATCTCTTTCTCTCTCCACAATAAGAAATAACAATAGCAGAATCAATTGGTACAAGTGGAATCAATCAAGGTTTCCCCATACTTGTCTTCATTCACAAGATTTTGCCTGAAATCATTGAAAAAGTGGCCGAAGTTCTGGGAAATCAGCTCATTTCAACATTTCATTGAGAAAAGCTGCTCTACCTGAGGCTCTGCTTGCTGCTTTTGCTCTCCCTCTGCCTGCTGCTCCCTCTCTTAGGCAGGCACAAGCTCCCCAGCTTTACTCTTTGCTGCATACATAAGATCCTTCATCCTTAACTCCAAAACTGATCAGAKAGAGCAAGCTACTCCTGACAGTTTCCTAGTCTATTGACCTTCTTTACGTAAGTATTTAAGACAGTGCTTCTTTACTACTGCCCTCCGAGCATTGGTGCTGGAAACAGAGAGCCAAAGGAGACAGAAAACCATTCCTCCTGACCTTGACAGCCATGCTAGGCAAGGCAGGAGCATCAGCCTCACAATGCTTGGCCTAGACTGTAAAAATAGTAGGGATAAGGGCTTTTTTCGCTTCTAGACTTGTGAACCTCAGTGGTAAAATTAAAAAGAGAGRAGAGGGAAAAAAAAACAAAAACAAAAAATGTCCCTACTCCAAGCAAAGAAAATGAACAARAAAGAGATGTAACTTTATCTGTGCAAAGAAATTAAGTCTGATTACTCAATTAAGAATAAATCAGATAATACACTCCAAACTGATTCCAATGAATTAGTGCTCAGGAGTTTCCAATTAATTGCTGCCAGCCAGCCAGAAAACATAACTCTTGTGTAGCGTTAATTTTCTTTCAGAAAGAAAATTACACTTCCAAGGAAAACACTTCCTATGCCTTTAGCACAGTTATTRGAAGTGTCTTATTACACAAGGTTAAAACAACTGGTTTTGCACTACAGAGACAGATCAGAGCAAAGGAGCTGGGGGAGAAGCGGGAAGTCTTAAACCATAAACAGCAATCGAAACTTTAATCATATAATCTTTCAGATAAATATTGAGRATATCACGGGGGGTGGAAAATTTTAAGAGGTGCACAAATAGTTTTTGCTCATGAAAATAAGTCTGACTTTTTTATAACACTGCATAACACACATTTGCGATCGACCTGTCATGAAAAGAACCCCCCCATCAAAGGTAAACACAACCATTTCTATCATTTCATTAACGAGACCATTTCACTATGTTTTTGCAGTGCTCTGCTCTGTCTATAAAATGGCTTGCAACTTTATCTGAATCAAAATCTTGTCCACTGCCACACAGCCAACTGCTTCAATAATGTGGCTGGATTGTAATAGAGGTGACCTCGTAGCATTACTTCTACTTGCATTTCCATGCGTATTCACTGCATAGTCAAGATATGCTATATAATCATTATATAAAATACCTGTATGCTGCACTTACTCCATAGGCAATATATACCATATATCATCTATTATCTAACTGCATACTTCACCACTGAAAAATACTTACTTTTTCCATGCACCCATTCCTCTTAGAACAGCCAAATTCTGATATCGGGAATTTTCCTTACCATGCAAACACATATATTTCATACAAAGATGCACTATCATATTTGTGATAAGCACCATGTACAATTGCACATCCTATCCTATACTGTGTGAGCAGAAAAACATTTCCTCAAACTTCTTTTTGCAGAAATTAAAATCTCTAGAGAGGATCTATGCATGCAGTATTTGTGACACAAGCTCAACCTGTATTCAAAGTATTGTAGCCAACCCTTGAAGTACAGGCACAGTCCACAGAAGCCGGTCCGTGAACACAGAGCACCTGAATGCAGTAACTTTATGGAACGGTCTTGGTTTTAGCTTCATCTATTCCTGGTGCCGTTATCTTCACGGGGACTTCTCTGTCACAATAGGTTTGATTGATGCACGTACTTTATATCAGAAAGATATTTAGAAATACCACAACTGTGCAAGGACAGTCATGGCCCTCCCTGATGCACAAGTTAAGAGGCAGGAACCAGAAAACTGGAAAAAAAAAAGAAAAGAAAAAAAAAGAAAACAGAAGAAAAGACCTCTTGTATTAAAGTTTCAAATTGATATTTTTGATGGATCACAACCTCATCAGTCATAGCCAGAAGGAAAAGCATTAATCAAAAAGATGATAGAAGTAGGGTCCTCTTTTTTTTCTTTTTTTTTTTTTTCCTCCTCTTTCTTTTCCTTTGTTGCCACTACTTGAAATTTTTAGGAAGGAGAAAAGCACCTTTGGAAGTTAACTGCCATAGGTCCTTCTGATCAAAATGCAAGAAGAAAGATGCAAATGACTCAATTTTGGAAAYTGAATTCCTGAACTCTCTTCAGTCATCCTACACTGGCAGAAAACTTGTTTCACCATGTTTGCTATAGATTTACATCACACAGTAGAATACAATAAACGTGCTCAAAGGATGGGCATAGAGAAAAAGAACTTCTTTTTTTCCTTTTTTTCACTTAACTGCTACTCTAGAGCATAAGTCTTGATGTGCACACTCCGTCAAACACACCTCTTTGGACTCAAGAAATTTTCCATAATTTCATCTCCTTCCTCAAACATTCAGCTGTCAAGCTCAAGTCAGTTATTCTATATAAAGGCAAAGTTTACAATGTTGAACATGAACTTTTCAATGTATTTATCTCTAGGATTCRTATCTACAGTTCATCAGTAAGTATCAAAAGCAAAAGCAAAGATGTCTGCATCATCAATGAAATAGCTAGTTAAGTCCTTTAAGGAATAATTCTTTAAAGTGATTAGCATAATTTTAAATTTCAAAATATATAGTTTACAAAAATTTGCAAATATTTGGAAATGTTTTGTTAGCAGAAGATAAGCTTATTTATCTAATGAAGCACTCAGKCCAGTTAAACAAATATCTAAGAAATCTCAACTATCTCAAAAATGGCAAAAATTCAAGGCAGATCTCCTGTTCTTATGTATAATTCTCATTTGCASGTTCAGTTGCAGCTACTGGAATCCATTTTTGTCATTTAGCAGCATCTATTATTAGCAATGTCAGAAAAAATACTTGGAGTTTACTTGCAAGTTTTTAGATTTACAGTCAAGTATTTTATAGGCACTTTTAATAGTGAAGCCTTTATAAACTTGTGAGCTGTTAAATAAAAATTAAACAAACGGGTAATGTGTTTTCTTACAGAGTCAGGCAGCTCTCCTTCCTTAAGAAATTCAAATAAGTTTTCTCAGTTCTCATGTTGAAAACAGGCAGACCAGCTTTACCCATATTATCTCCAGGCCTATATAGCTCAAAGCATCGTTGCATATACAGTRAAAAATCATAGCTTTAGTCGGACTGCTCTGTCCATGCATATACTTCACAAGACACTAAAGTGAATGTTATCAGCTAGGGGAGGAATAACCCCAGAGGCTCAATCTTGCTAGGAATATATTTGCAGCTTTTTAAGGATGCAGGGCTAAAGTGGGATCCTTAAGAATCAGGCAGATTTTCTCCTAAGAGCTAAAGGAAATGCCAGAGTATTGACACAGAGTATCTGTAAAAGGATAAGGTAAAGGAGCAGTATCTGTAAAAGGAAAAGGAGCAGCAAGTGGTCACTATGAGCCCAGCAACTGAAGGAAGCACCTTACCTAGGTCACACATCAGTCACTCTTAAAAGCGCTTCTAGTAATTCCCAGGATTACATTCAGTTACTTCTCAACAGAGGCAGCAATAATGAACACTAACGGATGCTAATTTCCACGTGGAAGGCTTTTGGAAATATTTTGGGGAATCTAAATATTTTGCCTGAAAATCTCTCCGTTTAATGCAGAGCAGTGATGCACAGGTGGCTGAATTTGGTGCTGAAAAGTTGAATAYAAGTGTGCTTCTTCATATGCTCAGGTGTTTTCTGTAAGATTTCTTAGGAAGAAAAAATCAAAGAAAATTTCTATAGATTTTTGCATATATCTTACATTTTCAGCATTTTAGTTTGCAATAGTGGTGTCTTATGGAGAAGAAACAAAAGTTTTCACTTGGCTGCTCATTAGTTATGAGAACATACAGAGAGCTCAGAATTTCAGCCGTGATTATTTAGGGGGCAAGTGAAACACATGTCCATGAGGGCATGTTGATGCTGCAGGCTGCTGACTTACTGTAATACCAGACAGAGAGAAAGCCACTCACTGAGCTGGTTCGGACATCAAAAAATATCTAGCCAGCACAACAAAGACCTCAGCAGGAGCTCATTTACTTTGCCCTCCTTTGGTGCTAATGTGTGTGTTTGATGTTTTTTACATTATTCAAAGGAGCACCATAATAATGAGGAAATAATCTCAGTAGCCCTTTTCTTCACTCTAATGCTGATGCTTTAAAGAACACAATGATAATATGACATTATAATTAGAGTACCATTAGGTCCAATTCTGAAGTTCTTAGTTTCTGCTCAGGAAAATACTTCAGTTTCTGAGGTCTAAGGTGTAATGGCCTCATTCAGTACTTTTTTTTGTACAAAACAYGATTAGTCTCCATGTGTTTTAATATTTATTCCTGCAGAGGCACAGACAAGTAACTTATTTCAGCTTCTTTGCTATATATTTGACTAATCTGGAAATTTAATCCTTTAAAAAACATGGAAACAATAASGTGAAGGAAAAAAATGTTTAACAGTGTTTTCTTTAATTCTTGTTCTTTGCCCTTATTCTACCAAAAGAATAGGCAAGTGCAACTGAGGGCCAGGTAAACATCTGACTCATAATTATGGTGATGAAGTGCCTGGCTGTGTAACTGGGACAAATAGACTACATCTCTTAGTGTCTCACTTCTTTAAAATTAGAATAATATTTTCTTCAATTCTCTCTACAAATTATATTAAAACAAGCCATGAGAAAAATAATGATAAGCAGATACTGACAGATTATAAATACAATACATTCTTGTAATAAGTTATCTGTGACAGCTTGGCTATAAAAAGTAACTATAGAAAGCCAGGAGAAGTGAGGGCTGAACTAAAACCCAGTAAAAACATGGTTCATGCATTCAAGTAGTATTTTTCTTAGTATCATGCAAATTAAGAAATAAGGCAATTTAAGAACAAGACAAGACTCAAGCTGCCCAATACAAGACTGAGATCTCCTATACATGCAGATATACAAAATGTCAGGTAATTCTGATCCTAAAGTATTTGCATTTCAGGTGCCTAAAATGGTTCAGCCCTCAGCCTTTGGGACTTATGCCTCTCAGTTCCTCTCAAATCAAGCTCTATACTCTTCAGAACTGCAAATTTTAGGTCACTTTATACATCAGCCTGTGCAGCCCAAGACTTCAAAAAGTATTTAGATGTTTTTAAATTGCAGAGAAATGATCACAGGATTTTCAAATGCTTCTATGAAGATAAGAGTGCTAAAATCTATTTGAAACTACATTTTCATTCTAGTAGGTGCTTATCCATATGTTTGCATAGCTGAATGACGTTAAGATTCTACTATTTAGGCACATTGGAAAATTKTAACCAAGTTCTTTTTATGATGATTTATTTTGTGTCTCCCTTACCAGTAACATATGAGCAATTACTGAATTTCATAGGATATGAATAATCTGAAAAGACCTGGGTATTGGTTTTATTTGAGCTTAAATAATTGAAAGCTATTACTTGTGACTTACCATTTATTTATGTAACAGYGGTAATGCAAGGCTATACATTATCCCAAATGAAATAAACAAAAAGAAAACATGCAGCTTTTTATGTTTTTGTTTAAGTCGCAGTGGTTGATCTCATTTCTTTAAAAAGCTATACATTATTATCTGCTCCATCAAGCAGAAGTTCCACCAACCCACCACCTCTTCATTTGAATGTTACCTTAGTGTTGTAGCACAATATAAAAAATCTTTAAAAAAAGTTCTAATAGCTATTAGTCTTAATATATCTGCTGCATCACTGTGCCAACAGTTTTCCATTAAGAGGTGATCTTAAAGAGACAATATAAAATATTACACAGATGAGAAAAGCTTCATATATTGTCCAAAAGAAACTACTGATTTGAGGACTTAATTCCCTCCACGTTGTGAGGGCAGTAGAAAGATTATTGATGGCAGTAAATCAAGCTTTCTGCTAATGATCTGTGTGAGACCAAGTAGAGGGTCACAGCTATCATTCTGCAAATKTAAGTTTCCTTTTAACTACATCCATCTCCACAGAAACTGGGGCATCCGTTCCACTACCAGGCTCCTGTAAGATGCATAACATTGATGTGTTTGGCTGCAAAAAAGATTTGTAAAAGAAAAAAAAATTCAAGAGAAAACGTGAATTTAAGAGACTTATTCCTGGACTGATTTTACACATTCATTCCCTACTTAATCAGTAGTTATGTTTTACTGAGCAGTATCTACCCCCATGACATCCTATGCTGAACAGTATTGGGGGGGGGTCAAACTAAGGAAACCATAAGGTGTCAATCATCAAAACCAAAATGTCTCAGCTCAGATATCCTAATAGAGACCAAGATTAGGAGGCAGAAAATACATAAAATACTTGCTATTAAAATGCAAATCTATGAATTAAATGGACAGATCAGTAAAGTTGGATACTGCTCATTCACTRTTTTGCAGATTAACAGGTAACTGAGCTCACTTTTTTGTAGACAAATCTCAATGATTATGGATCTCAAAAAAAGAAAAAACCACCACCTATTTTCTCCATATTAACTGCTAAATTTGACAGCTGAAAAGTATCTCATTTTCTATCATCATGATACAGTCTTTTTTTTTTGTATGCTCCATGAATAGGTCAATGCAGAGGTTAACATCATCTCAGAATAGAGAGTAAGCTTAGACCAATATATTTTTATGAATGTTCCTAAATGAACTGTCACTAATTTATCTGTGTGTTTGACTTTGTGAAGTGAATTCACATTTTCCCAGAATCTACCAACGATATTTGCCAAGGCCTATATACATGTATATCAAGAACCGTATACCTCCATAAGAAGCATGCATAGGAGCTAAGAGCTCTCAGAGACATTATTCAGATTCAAAAGAAATTTTCTAATTTGCTTGAAGTCACAAATCTGCTCATAGACTTAGCTCATCAGCTATTATTATACTTGTTAAGAACAGAAAAGGAGAGTTTATGTTTATGTTTTTGTTTGCATTTATGTTTGGAATTGATTTTCATGCAACATATGGGATTTTCTGCTGTGCAAAACCATAATGACACAATTCAGCAACACATGTCATGAATCAGGAGGGAGAAACAATGATTCCCCCAAACAGTCTTGAAATTACCAGAGCGGATAGAAGTCTATTTCCAGTCCTGGAGCTTGCCCTGTATCAGGAAATCCAATTCAGTCAAAAATTGCTCAGTAATGCTCATGTTTTATTTGGGATATAGAAAAAAACATATCAATATGTTTTGGGGTTTTCTCTCTATATGCACAAGTACAGAATATAATAGAGACAGAAAGTACCAGACAACTTACATATGCCTATCTCAGTCACATTAGAGGGATCATTCATTCTTATACTGGTCCACCGTGGCTCTCAAACTCAAACAACGGACTCTTCTAGCACATGAAAACTTAGTGCTGAGATCTACAGCTTGCTCAGAGACTTACCATGTTACACTAAGGAAATATTTTATCCCAGGAGGAAATACTAAGCACGGTACCTCCCAACTCCAAGACTACAGTTGTTATTTCTATAKGTATCTATCTCTAGTATATGAAAAATATTTTTGATACAAAGATATACTAATTGCAAAGCCCTCCCTGTGGATCTTCAATAGCTCATGAAACATACTGATTGCCCTTGGACAAGGATCTAATGTTATATACCTTAAAAGCTTAAGAAACAAGTCACTTGGGATTCTCATTTGAAAGTRTTTTGTCAGTGACCTAGTCTATAACTTCCCGCTTCTTTAAAACTTGGATCATTTCTATTTATCAGATAATTTCACTAGGGAATTTTAATGTCATTCCTCAGGGCCTCTTGGGTCTGTCTTTTATGATACTTTCCCAGAGACTGGATTGATAAATGAGGGGAAAATTTCTCAATCAGTGGTTTTCAACTGGCCCTTCATTTGTGTATTTTTATCTTTATCATAAAGATCAGTAACACAAATAGTTTTTATGAAGCTATCTGAACACATTTAATTAGATATAAGTAAGCAAACCCTAGATGTGTTTAATAACATGTAATAATAATTATGAGCTACACAATTAATGGGAAAGCTGAAAACATAAGCAGTGGCACATCRAAGTTGCAACGCAGATCTAGCGAGTGCCGTTTGAATGTTCAGTCTTTATCGTCACTTGTCTGATGCAGTGACCTTTCTTTGAGAGGTGAAGGATTTGGATKCATTCATGTTTTGTAACTCTTTTGATAACAACAAGATACTACTGAGATGATTAACATGTCTTATTCTGAAATAGTGCTGTCTTCCTATTAGATCAGGAACTTTATATTTCCCTCAATTACTTCCCAACAATAAAACCCTAGGGTCCATTATTAGAAGGGCTGAACACTTCTGGCTCCCACTGACTTAAGCTAAAATTCTGCATTTTGAACACTTCTAAAAATCCGGCCTGCACACAGAGTTTCTTTCTCCTTAAGAAATACGCACGAGGATTTCTCATACTTGAAGAGAATCTCTGACTATACAATGTCAGCCTAAAGAGTCACATAAGAAATCTGTTTATAAAAATATATCCTGTCATTTGAAACTTTCTCTACAAGGAGCTTCTGAGTTTCATGTCAGAGGTATAGATAATTACACTATGTGTAAAGATAAAAACACTAAACAGAAAAAAAATAAGAACCCTGAGCAGCTAATAACACTGATGCAATTAAAACAAAATCCTGTTCAGCTACAAAAATAGAAGCAATTGCACTCAGCTTCTGGGGTTTGAAAATGCTCATCAGAACATTTTCCCTTTTGTCCTTTGAAGCATACTCCCTTCCTTTAACCTATTAATTTTCTGCCTATTTCCAGAAAGCAGTTAAATATCAGCTGTAACTTTCAATTGCCTCATTTCAATGCAYGGCTGTATTTATAGGACAGCTGAAGGAGTACCTGACTTCAAGCRTCAAGGCAGGGATGGAGGAGGGAAAAGGCAAGAAAAGACAGAGATATTCTATATAAGATGAATCCTCCTATTAGCATCTTCTAGCAACAATTAAACTAAACCACGTAAAGAAAAATATCTCCAGGGAAATATTTCTCTCCTGAAAAGCTATTTGAACATAAAGGACTGCTCCTTTCTTCAACTCCTCTTTCCTTCTGCAGACTCAGGCTGCCTATTAAACTAATAGCTCTATAAAGTGATCATGCTGGAACAGGTTGTGTGTGTGCTTAAAGCCAGGCACTGTAAGTATGTGCTGCCACTCACTGCATCTTTTGCAGTACAGGATATTTGTGGGTGCTCCCTTCTTTTATATTTCTCCTGTGTGGGATATCTTTCAGGAAATAAGCTGGCCCAATCCTGACATTAGAAAAGACATAATTCACAGAGAAGTAATTAGATTCAAATGATTACCACAAAAAGAAGTTTTGAAAGGAAAGCCAGTGCTAATTGTAGGAAAAATTATTTGAACCAATATAGTAGTTTTCAAAATTCAATAAACTCATAATTCTTTGAAGAGTAAAGTYACTGCATACATTCCTTTTTGACACACTCATATTATCCAAAATCCTCTCCTGCCTTTATTTTTGGCAGCAATTCTAAGCCAATCAGGTATTTGTTACTTAAGAGGCTTACATTTAGTCGCTGTTACAATTACACCCTATCGTACTGTATCACATGTTGGTGGTGATGCTTCACTCTTGGCAAGCAGAGGATGTTGTCATTTAGCTAGTTCCTAATAAGCAGTAAACCTTATAAACCTTTTTATTCCCTGTTTGACAATTTACATGAAATTATCATGCAGTAGTTCTGTAATGCCGCTTTCAATCTATTTTAATGCAAATTAGACCTATTACCTATTACCTAGATATGTTCCACTTTAACAACATTATTTGAGTTTGAGATTTGGTTCCCATGTTTATTACTACCCTTTACTGCTACTTGCATACAGTTTTGTTCGTCCTCTTTTTTGTTTCTAGACTTAAAAGAAAATATAATTTAATGGATATTATTAATAGCATCTTTGTGGTGAGCTTTTAGAAAGTATTCTACTCACACAGCTCTCATAATGAGAAAGTAACAGCCTCTTCTCTTTAGCACTCCAGAACTTCCACTTCTACTTMTTAAAACAAAGAATGCATAAAAATATAGCAAGTCAAGTACACTGTTTGCTCTGCACTCTTCCCTCAATGTGACCAGTCGTGCCCATGCACAGTTGCGTTTTCTTAATGTCGTTCAGAAGGACAGTCCCGCCCACACCAAAATTCCAAATGATTTTTGGGAAAATGATAAACATGGTTTCCAGACAAAGAAACACCCTGGAAACCTTTCTGCCTAACARAACTGGCATATAGATCTTCAGCCACTTGACATCATCTCTGCAACAGCTAATGTTCTTCATAGAGCATCTTGAAACCAGCTAATTACTCCRGTTAATGGCTAAATCGTCCTTGTTAGGAATGAGGATTTCTCACACAATTGTAACAGAAACATGAAAACTGGGCTTATTGGCTCAGACACAGAACCACCACTGCAGTTCCACTACGCTGYAGTGCACAGAGAGGAGCGCTCCCTGCAAGGATCGCTCACAGCGGTGCTTTCTGGAGGCTTGACCTGCCCACCCCAAGGCAATAAAACAATCTAAACCATCAATGCAGCTACTGGCTCCTCATTAAAAAATATATTTTTTTTAGAGCCATAAACTTTGCTTTCACCAGCAGTTAATCTGAGACGGTGTCATCTAAGGGAAGATATTATGCCCAGAGATTATTCATAGGTAAGGCCACGCCTCTCTGCAGCTTAATAGTTTCATGCAAGTTTTATAGCACAACGTGAGTCAAATCCAGTGTGTGATTCTGGTGCTACTGTAAGAATCCTGGTTAACACCTTATAAGAGCAAATGGTGAGCAATCCTGCTGCAATCCCTTCTGGAACATATCTGTAAAGGACATCTCATTTAATTAAGCCAGCTTGGCAGAGGCATGGATATGGTTGAGCATTTATTAAACTGCTCCTACATTGCTATAGCTGTGCAAAACCTAATTAGAATAGGAGCCAATGTATATAGCCTTATAAATAAGGCAAAGCCTTGCAGGAGAGACCTGCTGCCTTTGCACATAATCAATGTGATCATCTATACAGCAGATGGCTACTTAGCCAGTTGGCTAAGGGTTACAGTACATTTACATTTATAAAAGTGGCTGAGAGTTTGTTAAAATCCTTTCAAATAACTGATTTTCCATGATGTACTCACCCAGCAGAACAACATTAAAGGCACTTTATTGGCTAATTGCAAAGATCAAAATGAAAATCAAAATGGCTAATTAAGGGGCTGTTGTAATAACACCTTTTTATCTGTTTCCACTAATATTCCTTGATTTTTACTATCCTGAAAAAAATAATGACACTTTAGTGAACATAAAGCTTAACTGCACTGCTGCTCTAGATAATCTTCCAGACATTTAACAGCTTTTTAGCCATATGGACAATACATATACRGTTAGGAAACAGCTTTTATCCAGATACATATGAATTCATAGGGAAATAAAAAGGAAATGCATATCTTGTGAAGTTAAGAGCAAGCATCTGGAAATCCCAGAAAATACACAATTGCTTATTTGTAATCCAGGTATACTGGAAGCTCTCTTCAAATAACAACAGTAAAAAATATCTCAGAGCACAGATTAATGCCTTTATTTTCTCTCTCTCTCTCTCTCTCAAAAGTTTGGAGGCAGCTCTATAATTAACCGATTTTAGTACTTCAGTTTAAAAGGACTCAATCTTGCGATATCCTTTAAATTACAACGTATCCTTCCAAAACTTACCATATTGACTCATTATAAGGTGAATTTGAACAGAATGAATCAAATCTGATAATTTCTAGGAATCAAAATAAATTTAAAAATAATACATTTCAGATACTTAGCACTCCACATCATACTAATCCTAATAAAAACGTAATGTGGACATCAGGATTTCCTACAGTTAAAACAATGAAATGTTACATACAGGCTACTTAAGTTTTCAGAGTTAGGGTTATTTCTACCTTCATTCTTTTTCATTTGTTCTAAGAAGCTCTTCAATCRTAGTGCTTTAAACGATGAACAGTTAACTTGATGTCATTCCATAAGCAGCAGGCTCATCTAAAACAGTTGCCATCATTTATTCGCCCCCAGTGGGACCAAAACCCAAGCTAAGCTCCAGTAATACCCATTATGGAAAAGCCTGAATGGCCATTTCCACATCCTAACAGCACAGGATATCTGTGTTCCCAACAAATACRTAACTTAGGATGCAATATGAATGGTGCTTTAAGCCCAGCAACCCAGCTGTGATCAAGCCTGAACRTGCCTGGAGAAAAAGTGTAAGAAATGTCTCTCCTAGTTATGCAGTGAAGAAGGTAGGCAGACACATATGAGTAATTGCTTGTCCTGAAACCAAAACATCTCTCTCATATTGCTTTGTAGAAACATACTGTGGCACACCAGCAGCATGCAAGATTTGGATTTCTTTCTGGGAAGGACCTGGAGTTGGATATAGCAACGTACCCCAGATACACAGAYTGGGCTGCTCGTCAGATGCAACAGCAAGGCATGGGGATGCACAGCCTGTGGATTATATATCACTSCACGCTGCAGATTGCTCTTGGCCTGTGCTCCACTGAGCAGCAGAGATACAGGTTTTGACAACACAGGGCACTGCTGATGGATCACTCCGAAAGCAGCTCTTCCTTGTGCAAAGAACCATTTCTGAGATGGTAACTGCAAAAAATGACCACTCGTTCCAAATCTATGATTTCTCAATAGCTGCCCACTGAACCTTATTACCTCAAGGTGCAGCTGGGAGGGGGAGAATAAAGTGCACATGCACTCACAAAAGTGAGCAAAGCAGGTGAGAGACGGGTGTTCACCAAGGAAATCCAGTGTGCAAAGGATAAGACCAAGTGTGTAATTCTGGACCTATGTTAATATGTGCATATGTGCAGATATATACATTTACAAGCTACAAGGGGCCAGAAACAGGTGCCCTGGAGAAAGCAAAAACCTAGGTTGGCAGAACACAGCCTCGCTCATTCCAGTTAAAATGGCTAGGTTGCACTGGTAGGAACCAACAATGTTAAAAATTTGGAAAGACTGATACTTACTATTTCAAACTTTGGATCCCTGGCCACACTGTGTATACTTTTTCATGGCATTGTGTCCAAAGTCATTCTTTCTCTAGAAAGAGCTAAATAAATCCTCCTCCACGCATCCACAAAACTGGGCTCATGTGCAAGTTGGGTCAAGGTGTATGTCTAAGATTTGGAGTAAAATAGTATTTCCCTAAATATGAATTAGGGCCTAGGAATTCATGCTTAAGGGAAAGCTTGGTCGCACTGTAACAAGCTCAATTTTGAAATCTGCTGTAAAATTTCAGAAATGACTTAATATAATAAATTCCTCAATCTTTCCATTCCTGAAATCTTTTTTGAGGGAACATTTGCACTTAACTAAATTATATGCTTCTTGTGATATTTTTTCCACTGTTTATATACTTATTTCAAAAGATATTTACCTTTTAATAGTGCTACTCCTTTTGATATTTGAGATAAATTAGAAGGGAGATCATCCCCATTAACTGCAGGGATACAAGTTTTGTATTTTAAGGCAAATTAAGTTTAAATAAGTTAATATCTTCCAAATCCCAAATGATTCTTTAATTGAACTTGAGCTCCTCTTTTTTAGGTTCCAAAATACTTACATAACTCCTTCTGCCTAACTGCCTAAAACCAGGCATCTGTTTTAAACTCAAAACTAGGTCATGAACTGACACAAGACAGTGACAATTTTCCTCAAAAATAAAAGAAATAAAAAAGCACTGTCAGCTCTAATACATTTTAGCTGGTGGGGATCCGTCTCTGCTGAGGGCACAAGGTAAATCTGGGTCCTGGGGACAAGAGGTGCTGGGAATGGGCCTGGTATATGACCCTTTTGCTTTGTCCCAAGAGGGAAAAAAAAAAAAACAGAAAACTGTTACCAAAGTGACCTTCAGTGAAGTTCTGGTGAGGATGGATCCCACTGATCCCCCTGGAAAAGCTGTCCCACTTCTGTCATATTCCCAGCTGCAAGCACATAAGAAAGTACTGGAAATTCCAAAAGAAAAMCTAATCAGGCAAAAAAAGAATTAAGTTTTCCATGTGTGTCCAGCTCAGAACAAACCTGCCTCTACTATACCTTTTCAAGTCTCCTCCATTGCTATTTCTTAAAGGAATCATTGCCTCTAAAAATCTCACTTGAGATCAGCTCTCCCAAGGATTGATCTTCATTTACAGAAGTAGCAGATTTCTCCAGCCCCGGGTACTTTCTACAACACAGAAGCTTGATATATAGTTGTAAAACAAACTATTTGTAAAGTTTCATTATTTGTAGTCCTTCATGTCATGATTTTCAAATGAGAAAGATTTTCATTATTTTTGGACAATAGTCCATTTGAAAAGAAAGTAATACATTGAGATGGTAATCACTCAAAATCTTTAAGTTAGAAAGTCTGTCAAAATTCTTCACTGGAGTAACTTACAACAGTCACTTTTAGTGTTCCACAGATAAGTAATAAACAACGTGCAGGTTTTTTTTTATATACACTTAAGCCCACATCAGCAAGCACCTGAAACTCATGTATGAGAATAATGTCCAAAGAACAAGTGCCTGCTGTGAGAATGGTGTTTTATCAATGAAATTTCCATTAAAWCACCCTTTCATTTTGTTAATGCCAAATGTTGTTTTTACTTTTAAGATATTGAAGTTATTACAGTATTTCACTGCAGAAGAAAATCTCTGTAAATCTTAAATGTTGGAGGAACAAATGCATATTAYTAACTTTGATAACTAAAGCATTCAAAACTTTTCCTCTTTATAAGGCTGAGGTCTTCATTAGACATATTCCAATATAAACAGGGTGGCACTAGGTGCAAGAAATTTCACTAATAAAATGAGAATGTTTCATCTTCAGTAAAAGTTATCTAATTAATGAACTACAACTCAGTAATTTTCTACACAAATACAAACATGCACAGCACTTTTTGTACTGTGCATGGTATATACCTACTAGACATTTTCCATGAACACAAAGATGCTATCTTTGAAGCACAGAGATTCCCTAAACATAATATTCATCTCCAAAATCACAACCTCACAGAAGACTTTTGAATTGTCCAGGAATTAAGTGAATAAAGGAAAATTGGAGCATGTAGAGTCATACATGCATTGGAGAATCTTTTCTTTTTCTCATTTATTTTTCCCTCCTTATTTTCTTTCTTCTTTTATCCTCATGGCATTTATGAGGATAAGGCTGGATAATCTTATAGCTTCTGACAAATTTAAATTTTTCTAGCATGTGCTCACATTTGCATAGTTTCGATCACTTTGTGTCAAATGTCCAATAAACTGATCCATGCCTGTTGATACTGAGAAAGGCTTTTTAAAATTTTACTATGCATTAAACATGATCAATTTTAACCTCTGCAGAATATGAAATGTGTCAAATCCAAGTGACATGCAGACTTGTGACTATGAGATTATTCATTCATTTCCAATTTTTCCACCACCTCTTTAATGGCAAACCTGCCCACAGAACAGTCCTAACAGAAAAAAAACTGTGGACAGACAACTCTGAAATAAGTCCATACAACTTTGAAATAAGATCCCCCTTTTCTTGCCTATTTCATGTGCATGCACATAATTAAGATTTTTAATGTGAAGTCCTGTCTGTCTGGGTATTGCATGTCTATGACCTTGAGTCATTCAGGGATATCATATAGCTACTATGCATTGGAAAGATATTAGAACCCATTAGAATGGAAACAAAATATGTACTATCATAAYTTACTGAAATGTGATGCTCTTTCTACATTAAAACTGAAGCAAAAACCAGAACCAGAGACAGAAATAATCAGCATGCTGCTAAGACAGATTACCAGTTATCCACATGATACCGTGATCGTATCTCAAAGTCTGCTCCCAGTTATTCACAGCCTCAACCGTGCTTTTGTTGAATCAACTGCAAAGCTTCAAATGACTTCAGTGAAAGGCAGGGTCAGGACTATTTTTCTTTAGCAACATAAGCCCATTATTTTCCGTACACTCCTAGGGCAACAACCACTTTGTTTTGTACATTGATTATTCTGGCTGAGCGACTTGAGGCCAATTGAAAGTTGTAGGACAAACTTTTGCATACATTTGTGCTTTCGATTAACATGGCTAAGTTAAATTAGTTGGCTTGGCAAGCTTGCAGGGGAAAGTTGAAATCAACATGTTTGCTGAGGTGCTGTTTAGGTAGCAGTAAGAAAGAAAACAGAAATAAGATAGTTTCCAGGATTTCTATGAATTTACAGAGGTATTTGTGTATAAAACATTGAAATCAATGCTAATAATACTTCATATTTTKATATTGTTTATCCACCAAGTACATTCTACCACTTCTGCTACTTTTGGCTGTAAAATAAAAAGTAAATGACAAGCATGACATTTGAAAAGAGAGGAGAAACCTTGGAAAAAGTTTGCAAAGTTAGAAGAAAGATGTTGTACAAGCAAAGTTGAGATGCGCTACAACAGCTCTAACAACGGGGCAGAAGAGTCTCTACCGCAAACACAAAGAAATTTCTTGACAAACTTTAGCCCTACAAATTTTGACATTACTCCAGGGTATCGGAGTAACTGTGCTCAGTAACATATCACCTCTGGAAATAAAGTTTACTGAGACAAAAAACAGCTCCCACTAGACTAAGGAAATTTCTTACTTCAGTTTCTATCATTGAAATCTACAATACACAAGTCTTTCATTTCCAGTTAGCTAATTAAAACACAGAACATGTTCTCTTTTCATATGTATAACAAATAGAGGCAGTTTCTCTTTYCTTTATTCTTTTAGATTAAGAATACAAGATAAAATGTACTTTCTCCTCTTACATAAATAGCCATAAAGATGAATGGAAATAGATGACTGGAGAAACTAGTTTCTTCTGTATAAATAGAAAAAAAATAATAGCAATTACTAGTCATTTTAGATTATTTTCAATTGTTTGTCTCAGATGTTCCTGCCTTTGAGAAAAGAGTCACCTCATCTCCATACCTCAATTTAAGAGTTGCATCTCATGAGCTTGACAGGAATTTCTTTCTCTGGTATATTAATCTCCCATAAATATTTTCTTGTAGAGTTTAGACTGCCATTAAGAAATGCACATTTTTGTTACAAACCCACCCCTTGGGTATTTCCCTAGCCATCTGTCCATCTTTGCAACAGCGAGCTCAGCGCATTCCTCATGGCTTCTTCATATCCATGTTCATTACAGCAAGAAACAGCTTTCAGACGAGAGGTGAGTAGGTAGTTTGATTGATCCTACTCACTGCCTGCAGCTTTCCCTGCTAGCTGAGTTAAAGAACTCTCCTTGGTCTTGTGTGGATTAAGGGAAGTCAAATTAAATTACCATTTAGAAATGCCAACTCCTTCCACATACAAATTGCTAGCAAGTACATTATTGGTATTGACAACTGTACAACTAAGTTCTCATCTACTGGAAAGGAAGCTGGTAGCCTGTATGTTTATTATTACTACACCCATTTCCACTCCAGCAAACATCTGCATTTTCAGTAACGTGCAGTAAAACTTGAGGTTAGGCAGTGTTCACACAGCACCAAAACAGAACCCATTTTGGAGCTCCCTAGTTGGACTTTCCCTGGAAGAAATTGCTGAAGATAACGATTATACAATAAGAAATAAACAACATAAGCAAGTAAATAAGTAGAATCCAATCTTACAGATGGATACATGGAATTTTATCATTCTCTTGCTGCTAAAATTCTTAAAGCAATTATTTGAGATTAACATCTCCACTTTTTTTTTTTCTTCTCTTTTTGGAGGTTACCATGAAATAACATTTGATTAGAACCCTGTCTCTGCTTCACTTGAATGAACTGCAGTTAAGGAGGGATTTATTCCTAAAAAAGAAAGTCTAACATCCAGGGAGCTAAATGATACCAGCAACTTAAAAGCTGGAAGAACATTTTGAGAAGATTGCAGTGCTAGATGAAATCCTGAACCAAACTAAGACAGGGGGAAAAGATTTACCATTGAAATTGGGCTTAGCATGTCCTCTAGATTCCTAGGCTGTTTTATGTGGTTCGGTGCTAAACGGATTGCTACAGCTGTAAGATACCAAGTACAGATGATGGCGACAATTCATTCATCTGAGAGCTGCTTATCTCAAACAGATAACACAAAAATTGCTCTATTTATCTGAACTCCACAATGTGAGGAGTTTAATATTGCTTATCTTATCTGAAGGTCCATAAATCTACTGCTTTATATGCCAATACTTATATTGCACTCTTTCTCAGATGTCCTCGTTCACATATGGCCTTGTACAAACACAATCCTCATCCTCCCAAAACAGGTCCAATGTGAACAAATCTACCCTTACACCTGCTTGCTCCTTAGAACCAGAGATTCAGCTATGACCAACTGTGGTAAACAACAGTGAACCATCATTCCTCATCATCCTCATCATCCAAGTCATCCATTTGTAGTTTTTACTTTCACATTCTCCTCTGCCGAATTTAAGATATGCCTCTAAAAAAAAAGAACTGATAGCTGAGAACCTGGTGCAGACGGTAACAACTGAAAGATATAACAAAATACTAGCAAGGACTTTCTTGATGGTGTCTCATTAACCGGATGACCTCCAGACATTTCCAGTTTGGCCTAGCTGATATGATTGGTCACTGGAGAACAAAGGTCAGTAACTAACTTCCCAGATATTTATGTACAGAATCCACACTTACCCCCCTTCAAACTTCCAGGGAGAGAAACTTCAATGCATCTTCAATAGCAAGTTAACTCTTAATCAAGGGACCCTGTCAAGGGACAAGTAAATCAATGCCAGTACTGAGACCACCTTAATCAACCAATAGCATTTTGTATTCTTAAATGACTTGAATTAGTCCGTGCAATAATAGTCTGTGCAAAACCAAACAAAAAACCACCAGAAAAACCCACTCACCTAAACTATTTCCTATCAAAGAAATTTTTGACACAGAATTTTTGGATCGACAGCTACTTCCCGCTTGTATTCTTTCTTGAAAACTTATTGGCTAGAGGCATGCCATGGAAAACCTACATGGATGTCCAAGATAATTAAGGTYTAGTAACCTCTGCCAAAAGTTAGAGCACTGCAAGCAAAAAGCAAGTAAGTGGCTATGAATCTCTTTCCTCCAACGTTGCGGGCTCCATTCAAGTCCAAGCAAATACCACAAAGATACCTTTCAGGCTAAGATCAACCAAAAATCCTCTATTCAAGAACTTTTCCTAAAACACCTCTAGAATTTTTTAACCCCAGATTGAATACAAGAAATCTCAGTACCACCCAGTAAGATCTCCTCCTCTTACCAAATACATCTCCGTATTAGAATAGTAAATTAAAATTACTTTTAACTGGTAGCAATGAATATATTTGACGAAGTCAGTACAGCTCTACTTGATGCCTGATGACACCATTCAATGATATTTTCATGAATTTGTGAAATAATTCCTATTCTCTGTAGCACTGCCTGTACAAACGTTGAGAAAGCATATCTTCCTTGACTGCACCCTTGCCATATGTAAAAAGAGAAAAGGACAACATACTTTCATCTACAAATGCACATATACTTTCTAATGCAGATACTTTTAAAAATCACACAATATTATTTTTGGTTATTTCATGTACATACATATATTTCTAAGGACATAAGGCTCAAATCCAGGCACTGCTTTCTTGTTGTAAAGCAAATGCTTTGCTTTTGAAAACTCGCTTTTGTTAAATACAATGAGACAGAAAGAGTGAACCAGTTCAGTTACAAAGCAAACTAGTCTACACTTTACAAAGCCCTCGATTATTTCAAAGCCTAGGACTGAGGTTTCAAGGACATATCGCTAACTACTYAAGCGGACTGAAGCATTCTCATTGTGAGGAAAATTTCATGGTAAAAATAGCCTTTGTGCAAGTCACACAACGTTAGCAGAATAATTAGTCTTTGACAAATTTCAAGGGCAATTCAGAATGACTTATTTTAGAGGCTGACTTTTGTTCTTAAATAAGTAAAGAGCAACCTGTAAAGATACTGCTCTTATTTTCCTTATATTACAACCATGATTATTTACATAGAGATGTTAGAAAGCTCAGGCATATGCAGTACTTTATATTTACAATAAAATCCTGAAGCTCCTTGTCCAACACCACCATCCAGAAGCTCTAATTATGATGCATTTTTAACACAGTCTTTCAGATCACAATGATGATAACTGTAAATATGTAAGCAGATAAGTAGCAGACCCAGTAGTCTGCTTTACCAAAAAGCTCTACACTATAAGTATTAAAAAAGCACTGCAAGCAAGTCGCACAAGCTGCATCCAAATSTGAAGGTTAGAATACAGCTGACTTAGCTAGAACGTATGACACTCTCAGCAGAAGCAGCATTTTAGGTGTTATAGATTATTCCATCTGGGAATAACAAAGTAGCAGATGCTCTCCAATACTTCAAACAAGCATTCCAGTTGAGGTCATTCATTGCAAAAGTTAGGAATGCAAGTCGTGAATATGCTCCCCTACCTTTCCGAATTAGGACCTTACTAATTATGAACATACTCAAATACCCACAAGACATAGGACATCAATCCTGCCTGCCAAGGACATCTCAGAAAATGTACTGCCCAATTCATATTTCTCACATTTTTCTCCAAAAGAAATACATTGCTAGACTTTTTTTTTTGACAACATCAAGAGAGCTGACTCTATGACMTTAGGTTTCAGTACAAAACAATTTTCAGAGGCTGATTAACAAATTAAACACAAGATACCTTCTCTCAAAAAAAAAAATTAAACATTGCAAAAGGCATGGCTAGTAGTTTCCTGTAATCTGCTGATGCGTCCCAGCATTTTCCCTAAGGACTTGGCTTAAGCAGCCCTGCTTGCAGTATCATCCAGCAGTCTTTTCACCCCTCTAGTTCTGAAACGTGCTACATGCAGAGCTAGTAGAATCTGGGTCACAGATTTTATATTGTGGCATGCCGGGGGACTTGTTATTTCACTTATTTTCTCTCGGACACAGCCTGACGCAAGTTGGCATGCAAAAATATGTGCAATGTCACATTGGCCAGGAGAGTAACACACACCACCCTTGGGCRGATCAGAAAGCCAACACTCTTCTGATTAAATGCACGGGACAGTTTTCCCCTCATTCACACCAGCAAAACTCTAGCTCTTCACAACAGCTCCTTTTGGATGTGTGCTTGGGAGTASTGGTATGAAAAAGAGGAAATGATGATTTACAAGAAAATTTGTCAACTTATGATTTAGAACTTCTTAGGAAACTGTGAATTCAGCTCACACTTAAACTATGATGACTGACAAGCTCATATTTAACTTAGATGATTTTTATGCCATGCAAATTAGTTACAGATTGGAAGGAAAATGAATCAGTGTTTTGAACCGTTGCGTCTCTGTTTTTCCTGTTAAATTGATGGGTACTGGCTCCCACAGCCTTACAACCTACACGTTACTGCATCAGGCACTATTATGGGCCTGGACAGCAGCTTATATTTTTATTTTCCATACCACATTAAGTTTGAAAGGCTCTACTATTACTACTACTAAGCAGCTTTATAGAATACAATCAAACAACTGAAGATAAATAATGGCCTCAAAAGCTATCAAATGTCATGCATAATAATTCCCTATAGCAACCAATGAGTTTAGCCAATTCAGAGAAACCCTAAGGGTTTATAATGCATTTTAAATCTATTCTTTTTAACCAAGTATTTTTCACATTTTTGTAGGAGATGGAAAAATGTTTAAAAAAGAGTGAAAATCCTCAGCTAAAAGAACAAGCTCTAGTTTGAAAGGATATTGAGACATTTTGCTGTGTCCAGCATTAAACTAGACTAATCTTTTACATTCTAATATTATAGAATTCCATACGCTTAGATTCTAAAGAGATGTGCTGAAATACTTGGTTTGGATTGGTTGAATGCTCTCTAAATATGGCATCTAAATGAATGTAGCCAAATTTCTAGTATTAAATTTTGCTCCAAGAGAAGTCAATCTTTTTGACTTGACAAGAAATGTAAAAGCATCTGCACCACCGCTACCCCRGGAGAGCTCTGCATCTATTTTTGGGCAAGCCACAAAATGCCAGTTTCTACTGTCTTGTGCAGGCAGCTGTTTAACACAAGCATCATATATAGCTTCCTACATCAGGAATGAAAAATGTCTGTACAATTTAACTGAGGGCTCATTTGCTTCTACTAGCAATTGGTTGCTTTCAGAATAAGGAGCATAACTTGCTATAGAAGACAGTTATAATAGACCAAATATTAATTTCTCCCTGTTCCTAAAACCTTATGCTTAACTACCTAGCTCAGACCTCAAATAAAAGGTCTTAAAGTCAGCATTTACTTCAAGTTAAAAGAAATTCAAGAGAGTTGGGAAAAAGCCACACAACCTGCCAGTCAAAAAACAGTGTCCGTGTGGAAGGCAGTCTTCTGGAGCTTTACATACACACCAGAATACTTTTCAAAAGTTTTGATGCTATGTTAGCTTTTGAACAGCAAATAGGGTGTGGTTAAGGCATGATAATGCCTTAGCATTAACCAAGCAAAGACCAAGCATCAAAATCATGCATCATCCATAGTATCATATTCATCCATACMGTTATACTCATCACAAGATTCTTTGTTTCAGGAGCAAACAGGTATGACATCACTTACTTTCTCAGGACAGAATGAATAATTCATAGAAATGCTACCTATGCACCATCTTTTCACTTTTCTACAGCCATCAAAAAAGGAAACTCTTTTCTTTATATGTATAGTTTTTCTYATTTTACTTCCTCTTGATGTATTATTCCATTCTGATTAGACTTCTTCCCCCCCACATTTTAGCTGCTATCAATTCCATCACGCTCATGAGAAAGCTGCAAAAAAATTTGTCTTCCTCCCAGCTTTATTCCCCACTCATTCAGGAAAGCACACAGCACTAAGATGAGCCAGTCACAACACAGTCAGAAAGAAGCTCTATATTACATGGCATTCACTAACCAGGGTTCTCCTATGCAACTTTTCATCATGATGAGACATCATCACCTTCAATATAGTGTTGGGCTGATGACCACTGGTACTTTCTCTACAGAGAGAGTGTAAGCTCCAGCATTCCCCATCTCTTCTCAATGAAAAACAATTCTAAAAAATTTTAAACTACTTGTCATCTGCAGTGGTTRAGCTTCTTATTTGAAAAGCAGTCCTTAGAGAAAGAAACATACCCATTGGTGTCAGACACTCAAACTAAGGCTCATGAAGGAGAGTTACAACTTCTTTAAGAATGATTTCATGAAGAATGAAGAATTCATGAAAATACATTTTCAGTAAGGAACTTTTTTCAAATAGAAGCTACTTTACTTTTTCCTTTTTTATGTACATATGAATAAGTCCTCTTAAAAGGCTATACCTGTAAATTATAATGGAAAGCTTACAGATCAGTTCCATAACTGGGAAAATTAAGAGAGAAAATAAAACAAACGGAATGCCCACAGTGAATGATTCCCTACTAGCTAGAAAATAGAAAATGAAATACAAAATATTTTTAAATCACTGTAATCTTTTAGATGCAAAGGAGTCTCCTGGTATTTTCATTAATGAACCATTTCTGAAGGTAAGTATTCAGGTTGCCATGGTTAAAATACAATTTTAGGTTGATGAATAGGAGGTTTGTTTGTGTACCTGGCAGGGGGCACTGGGAGTCATGTTTACATTTCAAGTTAATGTTCTTGTTGAGCACTTTGTGAAAAAGAAAACAACATTACTGTGATTAGAATAAAAAAGTTTTTTTTTTTTTAAAATTTGGTTTTCATATTTTAACAATGCAGAAATAAATAAATGTTCTGTCTATTCAGCTGCAACACCTAAATCACACAAATGCTTATCTCTCCGATAGCTATTTATATAATAGCCCTGAAATAAATATCAGATTCATTCCCATAAGTGAGGGGGAACAACTTATCTTCTCAGAAGAAAGTATGGAACTAGGGAAAATAACTTATTATATCAAAAGATAGTAAGACAGCAATAGCAAAACACTAATATCAAGGCTACCATATTCACAGTTATCTCACATTCCCATTATTTTCAGACTCAGCCAATAACTACTTGGAAGGGAAATCTGTATTTACATGTTGAACATTTATTCCACTGCTAAAACAATCAACATAACTAGTCAAAAATGTAGTTGATTGATATTCAAAAAAGGGATTCAAGGAATATAATGTTCTCACTGAAATTTGAGGAGACTATGATGAAGTTTACTTTTGTTTTTGTTATATACTCTATATACATTCTGCAGTAAAGCAAGCATATTATTTTTGGATTACTATTTGAATTACCTATATTTCAACATTCACCTCCTTGTATTTATTAAACAAGGCTTACTTTTTTTATTCTAGCATATTGTCTCATTATTGAAAYGAAATATGCAAAGCAACACGACTCATTGTTTACAAACTGAACTTTTGTTAGACTTAAACAGTCCATGAAAAAATCTCATTCTCTATACCAATCCAGAATGATACTTTAGTGGCTAAAACGTTCTTTACGGATTTTATCAGTGAACAGCTGATTAACCAGCCTTTTTGTTTTTGGCAAGTATAGACATATGGTGCAGCTGGGTAATGAAGTTTTACTTCACTGGACCAGATTGTTTGAAGAAACAGCATGTTCTTAAAAATGTATTGAGCTACCAAGTAATAAAAGCAGAAAAAAAGGAGCAATATATAACAAAAAATTGAGAGTATATTTTAAGGTGCATCTCGACTCTCAATTTAACACTCACCAAATCTATAGTTTTTCCTGAACTACCTTTGCGCTCAAAAGTAGCCCTTTTGGTAACAACAGAACGTAAATATTCCTACCAGAGGGCAAGACTCATGTGCTGTTTTCAGACACTTTTGAACTTATTGCTTAAATCCAAAAATAGCCAAGTATGGAAATGCATTTAGTGAGTTTCAAAATCTGTGTAAGCATCTTCATGTAGAATTAATGCATTCTCCTTTTTAATGTTCAATAGCTTTTCATAAGTACACATGGTACACATAAGTACACTGAAAAAGATGATTAGCCAAATGATAATATAAAGGCATTTGGAACACGTGCCAAGGTTATTCTACTCAAATCTACAGTGCCAAGGTAATTCCACTCAAGTCCATCATTTTAATACAGGTTGAATGATGACTGGTATCTTACACTGAGAGCATACGTGTATACAGCAAAATTAATGCATAAAATGGCCAATCTAAAATTCATTACAATATAAACAGRTGCATGTAATGCTTTTCCCTTTTATCTAAATAATAAGCATTTACCTGACAGAATTATCTCAAAGAGAAAAGATATTTGATTTTTCAAGGCCAGGTTTTCCAAACTACATTTCTTTGCTGAGATGCTTGTCAGGAAGCTACTGCCAATTGTGGAACGAACATCGGAACAAAAACTAGAACAACAGCCAGAGCAATTCTCACCAGTATACTTTTTTTTTTTTTAATCATCACATTTCTGCCTAAACTAGCCCAGAGAGAAGAATTTTACTTAATTTCCACAGTCAGTATTAAGCACAATGCCACATGTTACTCCTATCACTCAACCACAGAGATGTGTGAGTTACAGCTGTGCTGTGCAAGTGTTTCATAGGTCCAAMATGCCATGACTCTCATTTATAAGGGAAGATGAAGGAGCCTCCATCAAAGCATTGGTCACACACAGGCAATGGTTCCCGGGCATTGCAATTTTTTTCCTCTTTAGTTATGGGTCACCTGGTTTGGATTTAAAGACCRTTCACACTCTATTACCTACCATCTAAAAAAACACTACCAAATGCATTATCTTAACCTAGGAAAATCTCAGAACGTGCAAACGTGAGAAGGGTATACTGAATGTCAATGGTAACTGTCAATGCTTCCATTAATAATTAACCTAAAGTTAGAGGTGAATCACAGATCTTTTCTACAGTCCCCTCCCCATCACCCTCTTTCTGCAGCAGATGTTGAACTGGTAGATAAAGTTAGCTTTCAGTACAAATTAAATGCAAAACGTGCTTAGATTACTGRGATCTACTGTTCTGAGATGCCACAACTTCCATTCTGTTAAACTCTTGGCACTAGTCCTTCAGTGATGCCCTACCTTACATTCATTAAACTGGTATTATTATATCAGTGCTAACACCAATCTAAAGCATAAAAGTGACCTTTAGAAGCAGAAAGATCATACAAGTGACACCTTTCAATGTTTAATAAGGGCTTRAGATATATTTTAAATACTCTTATAMTTTTGAAGAACTAAAACATATTAACCCTTGCAAAACTTTACTTAAAAYTGACAACATGCAGAGCATTTAAAATACATATTTTTATAGCTGACATTGCATACCCCATTAGAAGATGCACTGATTATAGACATAGTACAGTACTTGAAAAAGCTGCTCAAAGTATCATTGTAAATACCTCCTATGTTCYTTAATGTATAATAATTGTATATACAGTCATTCTTTATTACACCTATAACAAATATAACCAACATATCTTATGTGCATGTTATGTACTCCTAAACACTTTTGAAGTGTATATTATTAGAATTTCAAGTTGTTTGCATGTTATCATATATGAGATGCAGGATCACACTTCTCAGTTTCAAGATTTGAGTTCATTTTCCACTCTTAACATGCACAGTAGACTAGACTTCCAGCATACACTTTCAGCCAGTGTAACCATGAAGTTAAGTGTGGAACAGAAGCAAAACCTGGTAAAGGATTAAAATGCATTTAACTACAGTACTTCAAAATCTTTTTGAAGGAAATCGTATTTTAGATACAGCTTTGGCAGCTGCTAAGATGTTTAACCATGGTTTTGCTTGTGGATGTGTATACTGTGGTCTGCATGCAAATCCACAAACATCAGTGCTAGTATAATAGATCATAAAATGGAGAGTGTTTAAAAGTAAAATACACACCAAGTACAAAACTTCTAGAGATGAGTAGGATATAAAAGACTCTAGACTCATACTTTACAAATCAATCTCAGTGTTTCAGATGCAACTACTAAAAAATAATTTTCTCATTATAGGAGGAGAATTTGTGAATTTTACACATTAGAGAGGGAGAAAATATGAATTTTCCACAAGTTCCACAAGCACCAGGCGCCMATCATCTGCTTCAAGAATTAACTTCTTTCTATAAAGTAGGTTTTTGATTGTCCTATCCAGCTCCCCAGGAATCGTCTTAGAATTAATCCAAGTTAAAAGACTTCGAAAGGATCTGTACCTGTGAAATAACTATATTTGGTATTTAAAATTGACCCACGGAAATAAGGCTGTGTTCAAGTTAATTCCATAAAAAGCTGATTTCAAAGGACCACGGAAAGCAGATGGATTCTGGGAAGGAATTAAGTGTCTGCTGGTAGGAGGGTGATGATTTGCTTCATTAATAAAATGTGAACAGCAGGAGGACGCTAATGAATACGCACCCTAGAAATGGCTTATCAGATTTATTCCACTCTCAAAACGCAAAACCAAACCAAAACAGCAACAAAAAAACAACCAAACAAAAAACCCAGCTTTACCACACACACAGATTGAAGGAGACTGCAAAGTGCAARCTGTAACTGCAAAGTGAAGGGAGACTACATGACATAACTTTAAAAGCAATAGACCCTTGAGATGCACAGCTTAGAACAGAATATACTCCCATTGAGCATCAGTTTTCTGCWTTTTCTGCAGTGCCATTGGAAATGCTAAATTATTATTCTCTAAAAACTAAGAGTGGCAAGGAAATCTCAAACTTTTTCCCCTCATTTGTCTAGAGTTCACTGATCCATTTTACATTTATCACTCATCTAACATGAAATCATTACTTTGTGCTACCCAAAATCTAGATGTGCTCTATTCATTGGAGTTTGGGTGTGGCAATAAAAATATTATGTATTCTCTGGGAATATTGCAACTTCCAAAGAAAGGCTTAAGATAGGGATAAAATAGTCCAAAGCCTACTAATACAGTACAAGAGGGCTCAGAGTTAAAGCATCTAAAAGGAAACTGGGTTCTGAAGTACAATGAAATGGCATTTTTCTCAATAAGTTTTTTGAAGCAGAAAACCCCAAATCACCTTGTGATCTTATGAGAAATTGACTGTAAGATTTTATCAACATTTTATTAACTTAGACAATCTCTAGATAATAAATGGAACTTTTCCTTAGGCTGTCATGGAAAGGGTACAGTCCGAACATGAAAGAGTACCTTATTCACACTTTTCACCTGGCTGTTCTACAGTCTTTGCTCTTATAGAAGCAGGATGCACCCTGCTATATAGGATAAAAAACTGCTTATGTACAAGGATTAGATAGGAAAAGAATGAGGGYATCTCCCAAATAAAAGCAAAAACAAGGTTAGTAACATGGATTTCCTTCTCTAGCAGCACCACCCAAAATCCCTYAACCCTGTGGAAGCTGTCAACACTACCCAAAACCTTACATCAGCAAGGAAGAGGGATGCACATTGTCTGTACAGACATATAGTGATATTTTACAATTTCAGGTGGACTTCTTCTGAGGGGAGCAGATATTCTACAGCTCTACTGCTCTCTTTTCACAGTAGATGCATCTTGGCTCACGTGCTAACATTCTGCAAAGCCGTTCCAACGGCACAATGCAACACCCTGGTATTTCCTTAGGCTCTTACYTCTTGCCCTCATTTGCAAGCAGTGCACTTAGCAGATTGATTTCCCACCGTGATTGTATCTGAATGTAGATATCTAAAAAAGGAAAAGAAAAAGTACCTATCACTTGCAGTCTCCACAAAAAGTATGACCTTAACTTCTCTTTTTCTCAAATCTTTCACTTCCAAGTGCAGCCACCTAAAAGGGCAAAGGATGGATGAACATTGGCTTCTTGCCACCAACTGTTTCAAGTTGCCAGTGCAAGCTAGCTAGTAATAGCTTTAAAAATATTAAATGCAGATTTTATTACTTTTTTATTTAACAAGACTAAAAAAATAAGTAGACCTATTTTCTCTCAACGTTAAAAAGCCAATTCCCTGGAAAGTTCTTCAATGTTCTCTGCCATTAGACAACAGCAGTAATCCCAGCACTTAGTCCTCTCAAATCTTACATACACTCTCTTAAATTTTACGTGCACTTTCATAAGGCTGAAGTGTGCATTTTCCCTTTACAAATATCATTTTATGTTTTCTCCATTCATTTTGTATACAAGCAAATGCAGCTAGGTGGGCTTAGAACTGGGTTCATTAAAAAGCACATCTAAATATTTTATCTAGAAAGTATATTAGGAATTAYAATGAAAGAGATAATGCTTGCAACTCTAAACAGTGAGTAAATTAGAAGAATATTCAAGACACAACAAGAGTACAGTACTAATATGTCAAGAATTGCAGAGCACCCAGGGATCTAAAGTCATATTTCAAGAAACACCTGTGAAAAGCATTATCCTTCTCTGGAACTACATAAATACTTTAAAACTTCCCCTATGCTTATAGATAGGAAATATTTCCTCCCCCAGGAAATGTGTTTTTTATTGTTTATTGTATTGTGGATCAATTAATTTTTCCTATAGAAAAATAATTTTGCAGGGCATGTATTTAGTATTGCATGACAGCACAAGTTCAGTTTGCATACTAATAATTCATTTCTAAATGCTAAATAAATGTACCTAGAGGATTTTAAGGCAAATTATACACTTTRGATGCACACATACAAAATACTAAGAAAGCTCTTCCAGCTTAGCATCTGTATTTACAATACATAAAAGATCCACTTGCTGAGAAAGCAGTAGCATTTTCAGTTAAGTGTAACTCCATACTCCTTTAAAACAAGGCTTTTAGAAGACATTTGTGCATCTAAACTGCATGCAGGGGTATGTATGACTACTTTGGAAAAATGATTGAAATGATCTCAAATGTTGCCCATTGCCTCATCTCTCCATTGCACCTCCCAAGTTTCATCATCTGTTTTTTTTCCTATGTCTTTTCTACACCATCTTTTTAGGTTAACTCTAGACAGTTCCAAGACTCCCATTTTACCTTCTCAGGGCTCAACAAAGCCAACTCTCAGGCTCTTAATATATCTATTCTCCTATCTTGTTTGGCGTGCTTGACTCCTCAGTAGGAAGCAGGAATTCCTTCCTGACCTCTTTCCCCAGGCTCTTTTCCCCATAGCATCACAGAATGRTCAGGGTTGGAAGACACCTCTGTAAATAGCCTGGTCCATTGCCCTTGCTCAAAGTAAGGTCTGCCAGAACAGGTTGCCCAGAGCCATGTCCAACAGGGCTGTGAATAACTCCAAGGATATCCTGAGGGTCTTCATAACTGGCTGCCGTTTAGACCAGTGATTACTGCTCTTAAAGAGCCCAGYCCACTTCTACCCATCTTCTCATCCACTTATTATGACCATATCTCATCAGTTTGACTGCACCTTTTACTCCAAATGTGGTTTAACTTCAACAACAGGCAACAATTTTTCTATTTGCAAACAATGAAGTTTTCAAAATGACTCGTTCCCCAATGCCCCAATCCTATGATAAAATCTGAACATGATGCACTGAAATCACTAGGGATTCCTCATGGCTGATGGAAAGTCTTAGGATAATAGGGTTCTTCAGGATCATTTGAAATAGCTGCTATCTAAATATAAATGTACTATCATTATTTCAATGGGCAATCACTGAAGTAAACAGCAACATTTCTATCAGTGTKAAGAGCTCCATCGCAGACAGGTGCACATATATTTGCATGCATCTGAAACACTGTGCATTGGCACACAGTTATGAATTTAGCCAGAAAGGGAGGATTTGCAGTATGCAGTTTTCAAACACTTCTATGCTATGTCTTAAATGCAGAGACAATTTTGTCCACACAGCAGTGTTAAGTATTAAAAATAAACTACTCCTGACTTATTCATACTGAAAACAGCAATCTAATAAGGTCTTAAAGTCTGAAAAGAATAGCTTTCTGTTCTGGCTAGTCTCAAAAATGAATTMCATTCATTAAACCCTTTGGGAATATCTGATGTTTGAATGCATGGATATTTTCAGGTTGAAGTTTCTATGTGAACACACTTTCTCTTCAAAAAAGTAGGAAAGGAAGAAGAAAAAAATAAGTCATTATCAGTAGGAAAAGCCAGAAAAGAGCATCTTGTTGCAACCTGTCTAGTCAAAGGCTATAGCTGCTTGCTATTAAGTATTTCAAAGGGACAACAAATGCACATGCAAGAAAATTGTTCCTACAAAACAAGAACAACCTTGAAAGTTAGTAAAGATATAATAATTATCAAAGCTCTCCAAAGAGATGGAGCTCTTTGGAGCTCACTGTTGTGATATGGTAGAAGYACACTATCAAGGCACCCTTCTACATACAGATCTTATAAAAACTGATTTTACAAAGTCATTCCCAGTAGGGGATGCTGCTGTTTAAATTTCTTTTATTCAAGCCAGCTCAGTTTGCCTTTGGAAATCCTCACTCTTACCCTAGTCTCTGTCCTCCAAGAGGTAACCCTCTGCTGAGCAGCAACATTGGTGCAATACAAAATGATGAAAACATCAGCAAACTCAGCTGATTGTGTCTACAAAGAGAAGGCAGCAGCACACGGGCAGGGAACGGACTGCCATATGGGCAGCCAGCACCACTGAACATGCTCGTTTGCATCGGTGCCACCRTGAAGCATGCACAAAGGCTGGATGTGCTCTGAAGGCCATGAGAAATATCCTTCTCAGACCCTGGGGAGATGGTTTGAGCCACCAAGAGTGGTGATATTTAAAACCAACAAAAAAACTAAAAAAAGGAGGGAGGAGCTATAAACTCAACTATTGTTAAGTATTATTGAGTATGTAAGCAGTTTTTTTTAAATCAGATGAGATAAAGAGCTGTTAAATAGCTTTCTCAAGAGTTCTGTAACATGCTYATCTTTATGAACCCATGAACTTTCCATAAATGCATAGTGAGAAAGGCAATAGGTAGGAGGGAAAGAAACTTTGAATGGTATTTAGTCTCAACTTTCGTAGAGTACAAAACTCAAGCTTCTAGACCAAACAGGAATGAGGTTATGCCTGCATTTTTTCCTACAGTCCCAAAGCTCCTGTTAGGGATCTAACAATTTTTTTTTTTTTTTTTTTTTAATAATATTCCTGCTTGTAGGTGAAACTAGATTAGCTCATAAATTGCAAATAGGGAATGAAGCTCCTAAGTTATTTGCATTTATGTTCAGCCCTTAAGGGACTTGCCAATACCAAATGCTATAAAACACATCATCATTGTGTCTAAAAAAGTGCTGCCTTGTCATCAGTGATAAAAGACAAGATCATCATTCCCTAATTATATATATTTCTCAGGTGAAAACCAGTAGATTCTAGCTGCAAACCGCAGATCAAATTTTCAAATTGAATGACATATAATTTTAAAAAACATATATGTTTCTTAATTTTGCCTTATGAATAAAGCTGGCGAAGTGCTGCAGAGATTATTTTGAATTTGTAGACTGAATAAAAAAATTTATATAGATTTGCACTAAAGTAGGAATAAAAATAATGAGAGCAATACAAATACAAAGCAAGACAAAGATGCACAGAAATCTTAAGATAAAACTGATTTATAATCAAGAATTATTGGGCCTTTAATAAAGCTTTTCTAGCTATCTATGGAAAAAATGGAAAAATAGAAATATTTCATGGATCATTTTTGAATTGTATTAAAATCAAATTTACCTGATTTTAAAAACAACAACTAAATGCTAATTTTCCCATCAAATATATTTTATCATTTGATTTTGGTAAAAATACTTMATCTTAATAAAGAACAACACTAAAAAAAGCTATAATTTCAAAAATTAAAACAAATTTTCTCTGCAACAGAAATAATAAATGTCAGCCTTCTCTTCTAAACTAGCATATTTTTTAAATATATTAGAACTCCTCATAGAAAGGAATTTCTCATTTGCATTATGTATATTCATCAAAACAAAAGCCACTACAGCAGAATTTTCCTAAAACTTTGCAGCACTCTTGATGTGCCTGTGCATTGACTAAATAGCACCCAGGAGATAAAACTCAATTTTTCCTCATATTTGTATTTTACACTGCAATTTAATTAAAACCCAACAATCATAGCATAAGACCAGACCTTGCTACCATAATATCAAAGATCAAACATGAATTGGCTTGACTGGGGACAGGATCAGAGCTCGGGGCAGCCAGCTGGTRCATTCCCAGAAATATAGAATAAAATGCCTTCAAACTGTTTGTATCCATGGTAGTTGAGATCTGGCCTCACTTTCCACAGACACTCAGTCCCAGGGGAGAAAAAGTTAACAAGAAACATCATACTTAACATTTTCATTACTCTTTTGATTAGAAGATATGCCTTAATAATGCTTTTTACACAATTAAATGTTTCAGCTTACTATATATTATAAACATGTCATCYTAGATTAGAGTTATTATAGCTATTAAGACTTTCAAAAGCATTATGCAAATTCTGTTTCAACTACAATACTATTTCATACAACCAGCAGCTAAGAAAGATGAGATTAGTTTAGCTATAAGAACACAACTTTCTTTTATTATTTTTATGTGACACACAGCATAACATATGTTCTATTCTTAGTTCAGACATCAATTTTTTAATCAAGCCTAAGACATCTGCAGTAAACAAGCTTCCTATCAAGCAGTACTTTTTGAGATAGCATGAGAACTTGTATTCAAATCCTGAGCATTCCCTAGTTAATTATGTAAATAATAAATGTAGCATTGTCTTGTAAACCATACAAACAATTTTGCTGCTCCTTCTCAGTACTTGACTTTTAATAGTCCTGTAATCCAAACACTTTCAGGCCGTCCATCTGGAGTAYGCACGCAGTCAGATAAAACTATTTACTTGCTTTTAAAGGGCAGCAGACACACTGTGCTTTTTTCCTGCATTACTGTGCTTATTTTATGCAGACCTATTGCCCTGGCTTAAGGTGTTTGGAGACCCTGACTCTGAGGAAACCAGGCAGAAATTTTTCMATGTTCACTAAATGCCAGTCAGTACCCTTCAGGAGTCACTAAACCCTTGGCAATAGAGGGACCTACCCCAAACCTTGTGCTACTGTCAGAAAAATCAACACCCCGCAGACTTAATGAGGCTCAGATAAAAGTCTACTGCCCCACTGATGGGTTTTTATCTCTATTGTGAGCAAACATACCACATGTACTGACCTCATTAATATTGTTTACATAATTGTTGGAATACACATTTATAATGATCATAAGCTTCCATAATGCAAAATTCCACCTGAAGATATAYACATTGCCTTACCTGTGCAAAAAACATTTTGCTTCTCAGTGGATCAATGGCTTGCTAATAATTTAGGTAAGTATGGAAGCCCTCCCTGGTTTACCAAAGGGATATTACCATCTCCAAAATAGTGAGGAACATCAATCATCTGAGGGCACTAGGTACAGATACACAAGCCAGGCCAACCCAATTTGATGATTAAGTGATTCTGAAAGAGGTGATCCCATTCCTGGTGGCTGCTACCCCTCTCTCACTGCTGCCGGCTACCTGAGGCATTTAGTAGGGCCACTTCCCGTCTTTAAACATGCAGAAGACAAAGTCCTAAAAGTGAAGAGTTTGCCATTAGGAGTAAACAGAATGGAAACTTTTTTTTGCTGAGAATACATACATAAAAAGTTTAGTTTTCTTCCCTTTATTCACTCACATTTTCAYGAACTTTTATTTCCAGAAACCTGAATAAAAAAATTGAGGATTTATACCAAATTTTGTTCCYACCTCACCCTGGTTTCAGACAACGATGTTTTCAAAGTAGCTGTTCTAACCTCCAGGCACGTTGTCTTTATAGGCATGGCCATCCTCAGAGCTGAGGCAGCCAAACACTCCTGTCTTCTGGCAATTTGTGCTTGGAGCAGAGCAAGCGGGTGCCTAGGGCAGAGCAGTAACAAGCAGGTTTGAACCCTAAAGGCTTCAGAAAAAAAAAGTGACAATTTTTACATTTTGAGACACTTCCATAAGGAAGTTTGCCCTGCTGTTGAAAATCTTAAAGGAGATTATTTGTCATTCCGAGCGCATAAATGGACACTCTGGTTCATTTCCAGTACCAAGAAAGATTTGCTTCTGCTTGGAAAGAAGAGAAGAATACTCCATTTCTATATTTGTGGACATTTCATTCTGAAAAAATGAAATATCTCTCTCATTTTTTTTTTAAATTCTTTCCAGCATTCAAAGGCAACYGTTAAGGCAGAAAACAAAGGATATGTAATTTTCACTCAACTTTTCAACTTTCTCCCTRATTTAAAAGGGATTTACTGAATAAAATTCCTTCAGCCTCCAGCTCTACCTTCTAAATCTTCTGGTGGGCTCTCTGATGTTTTTGTCACAATGTGGATGCATTTCCTAAGTCAAAAACTACTCATTTAGACTTGTGAAAGCTTCTTGACAATCTCCACTTGTGCACCTGTTGAAGACCAGGGTCCCTGTTTCGCTAAGGAGACTCTCCAAATGCACACTGAGCAGTAAGCAAGAGACAGATGAGTGCCAGCCCATGCAGGGCTAGCTAAACACACTCCTTTATCTGCCAGAGGATGGGGATCCTAGCATCCTGTTTTATAAAATGCTATTATCYGCTGTGCTCGGAGGCAGCAATGGTAGTACACTTCAGCTTCTCAGGACATCACAATCCAAGCTCACAGCCCTCCGTCCAGTCCAAAAGAGAAGATGAATTTTTGTTGTCTGTCTCAACCGCAGCTATGACCTTACCTGGTAGTATTACCTGGTTTTGCCTTTTAGCACAGATGCTGTCTCAAAATAGCACACATAGAGAGTTCAGCTCCAGGTCAACAGAATTATTTCTGCTCTGATAAAAGACTGGTACTCCTAAATCTAAGATTTTATGACAGCGTGTGTGATTCTAGATACTTCAGGGAATGTGTTTTGCTAGAACAGAGACTGTGATTTGCAGCAGCGGTCACTATGTAGCATCACTGTTCCTAGCTTAGGTCTGCATGTTTTGGTACTTTCTTCAGCAGAGAGACTACTTATTGATTCATTCTATAACTTCRTCAGCTGCAGAAGGGAAATATCAGGTTGGTTAAAGGGATGTTTCTCAGAGCCATGACAGTAAAGGGCTTCATGCTGTTGCCACTGCTGCACCCAGCTCTTGTGCTGCCAATTCAGTTGTCCTAACACGGACGTGCTAGGTTGTCCGGTCCCTGTACAGCAGCACTCACATGCACTCTCCAGCGTGTGCAGCTCCTCACACAGCAGCAGACTGATGACTGCATTTTTAGCAAAACAGAAACAGCTAGAGATCTGCAGCCTAGGAGCAGCTAAGCTAACGGGCATGAAGGCTTTACTTACACATGCCAGTACATGACGACTTCACACACCCCATAACTACTCACATAACTTGGGCTTTTACGACTCTTTTTGCCTGCTCTGAAGACTCTGAAATATTCTGCAAAGCAATGTTGTTGAACAAATCTATTGAAACCATAGAAAACACCAGCAGTGCAAAGGTTAACTGGACTTCCTGCCTTCTGCCTTCCCTTGGGAACRTGCTGTTTTACAAGGTGCTTTCTCCATGACTTTTTCCTGCATGTTTTATATTGACTGATGTCATCATCCTTTGGGATGTACCTGCACAGATAATACCTGCATCCTTCTCTGTACCTGCACRGATAATAAAACAGCAGTAAAGCTTCCAGTTTCAGATTGGAAAGGGTCCAAAATCCAGTAGGTTACTTAGCTGTCCTTATCAGGAGGTGGCCTGGATACTCATAGCTGCAGCTGAGTTACTGAGTTATAACAGTAAGGCTTATAATTCATCCTTTCAAGAAGTTTACATCAGGCTTTTAAAATTTTTCAGGTTCATCCTTGTCTGAACTAACTGCTATTATTGATTAGCTAACTTGTTTATTCTTCTTCAGAAACTAAAATAAGTATGAGGCAGTTCAATAAAAAAGCAATTTCATGCTATGATAACATTGCAAATAAGAAAAAAAATATCTAGTTAGGTGTGTGTCTGTGAGAAAAGGTATCTTAACAGCCACAAGACACAAATACATCAAATAGCAAATCTATCTATTCTTGGCTTGTCATGCAAGCTCACACCTAAAGAAAGAGAGTGTAAATTTATTAATGTGAGAACTGCATTGCTAACACCAGATCTGAATTCACACAACAATTTCACTTAACATTTCATGAGTTTATGCCCAGAAATGGAAAGAAAAATAAGAGCTTTTCCAAACCTCTGTTTGCCAGGAATACAGGAGATGTTTTTTCTGTACCACACTAATAACAAAAGATTTTTCAATTAATAATTGCTGCAATGCTGCATCAATTCAATGTTAATAATATTAATGAAACAGAATTGAAGGAAATAAGTGGAGGTCGTGGATCAAAATGTTGTTCATGGGATGCATGTCTCACAGGCTAAAGTAGCCAAGCTTCAACAATTTTCCTTCTTGTACACCATAGACTATCAAGCATCGAGTTTGGTGTCCAAACCTGGACACAGCCTTCTAATTCATAACTCGGAAAAAAAATAAACGTCGTGGAGTTACTACTCTGTAGGTTATACTCTTTCATACAGATTACAGTATACAATTTATCATACTTATAAAAGGATAATACTGACAATTCCAATTTAAGTCATGATCAATTACTGCTATGAGAATTTATGGCAAATTTTGTATCTTTTCCTTCCCATCCTTCCACAGCTGGCTGTTCTTACTTACATGGAATATCCCATACTTATCTGTACTGAAATAACTTTATGAAAAGATTTGATCATATGCCAAGATTATACTAGAAGTTAAACCCCTCCTAAAACATTTTCACATATTTCCTAGAATGGTGTCAGCTGCACCTGTAAGAAGTGTACTTTATTTAATCAGTCAATTAATTGCCTAATTAAAGTAAGGGAGATAACCGTCATACATGATTCCAAAACATTATCCTCTCCATGATTCACCGAAGTAATTTATGTGCTCTTGAGCCATTTCTTGAATTTGCAATTTGGCAATAAAGCTGTCACAAGGTTTCAAACATAAAATGGTAACTCGGCATTGGACTTCAGTTTTGCTATTTTGTGCTTTCACCTTGTTCTGTATTGTATTAGGGGCCTAATTTCTATTATTCAGTGTGGGCTCTTTTGCTTTCTTTTCACACTGAATTCAGATTTGTTCTTTACATTGTTAGATAGTCACCATTATAATTAATGGCATAAAGCACATGTGCTGAATGAGGCCCCAAAATTTATTAAAGTTATTCCTTCCTTCACTCTAATAAAAAAACAACCTTGTGCCAAATTAGTCAGGAAAAAATACAAGTACACTGAGATTTACGGTAAGAATGTGGTCTAAACTGGGATCTTGCATCACTAGTCTGATCTCCTGTGCTGGATTTGCAGTCCCTTAATACATGTCCATCAACTGGACTAGCAGCTTTTCACTAGGTTTGCGCTCGACCTCTTTATCAGTAACGTCATAAAACATTTGGCACAGAAAGTTGATGCACAGATGACAGAAAGCATAAAAAACTGCTGGGGGTATCATCTTCTGTGCCAACTGGGTTTCTTAAAAACAAAGATCCTTCTACAAGTATGTGTCCTAAAACAGGTTTGTAATGGGTATGCAAAATTAAGTTTTTAGGTTTTCATGAAAATGGAAAGATGAATAAAATACAGTGGAGTTTAAAAAAGAATAAATAAAAGTCAAGAAGCACAACAAGTCAGCAATTTTCAGGAAAGATTGCCAGGTTAAAGTGGCATTTGCGGTAGGGAGGGAAGATTTTTTATAAAGGTCCCTTTTTATTATAAAACCTTACAGCCATATTCCTTAGGAAAGAAAAATGTAATAAAAGAAAAGAACCAATAACAGAGCATACACTGCCTTCCCTGGCAAATATGAGTTCATGCCCCCATCTATCTTTATGCATCTACAGAACTTTATTTGCATGGACTTTTACTAGCTAAGAAATAGAGATTTATAAGAAAAGTTGCCTCCCAAAGAATATTACAGTTGTATTTCTTCATAAGTGCATAGATAATTTTTGCTTTGTTGTTCCTGAACAAAAAAGGAGCTAGGCAAACTGGATAGACTAGCATAGACCGGACGTATCCTATCAATATGATTCCCAAAGCAGTGAAAATTTTTCAAAAGGGTAGTAAGGAAAAAGATAGAAAGAACCACCAAAATATTTAATAAAAGCCACTATCAATCTTTAGAATAGCAAGTTTGCAGGGAAAAAAATACTCAAGAGAGTATGAGCTTTATCTTTGTTTTTATAGTTTGCCTGCTTGTTTTAAAAGGAATAATTTCTGTTTTCTGATTATAGACCTTTAATACATCCAGGCTGAGTCCTCTCAAAACATGCATCTGAACTGTTTTTTTTATATTTTGCCTTTCAGGGAATATGTACAGCCTCTGAGATCTCTCTCTCTCTCCCCCACAATCTGCTTCCCAACAACAACATAATCCAAGACTGAATTTCTGAACTCAACATTCAGGTAAGTCCAAAACACATAATGACCCCTAAGAGCATCCCGACTTTTTAGTTACGTAATATTTGGTTCCCTTGCCTCTTGACAGCTTGTTGGCTTCTTGGGTCTTATGCCGCCTTCGCTCTCTCTCAACTCTGCTCCCATCTACACAGAACATTATCTACACCATTTCAGAAAATTGCTTAAACTTCTTCTACTTCTGGTTTCTCCATATGTAAAAAGCAGGAAGAGGTAATAAAGTGGGTACTTTTGTAGATAAAACACTTGGACTGTTACACACACAAAATAATCACAATAAAGAAAGAATTACTGGGATTCTTAAGCATTTCAAGGGCTGTAAGAATTTGGCCCCTAAATTTCTGTTGCTGTTCTTACTTGGATGATTGCTCTTAGGCTGATCACAAAGAGTTCTCACATGTGTACAAATTTAAAGGGCTGTTTTATAGATCAAAAATACATACTCAATTACTTCAAGTAACATTTGGGGAACTGCATCTGAATAGCACATAAAATTGTTCAATGAATCAAAGTCAAAGTTGCTTTCAAAATCAGAAATCTGGAGGTAACTATAATCCATACACACTTTCAAGGGAAAGCTACTTACTGGAGAGTAGTTTTCGTCTACATCGTAAATAAAGCAGAGGTTTTATACAAAGCCGCTTCAAACATGCATCTGCACCGATTCTGCTAAGAACGGTAGTGTCCTGGGACAATCAACGTAGTCCGAGTCCATATTGTCTTGATTTGCATTACAGTATGCTTGTACTACATAAACACTTATCAAGCAGCTTATCTTCCACTGTAGATGTTTCCAGCAAGCTGACTAAAGCTGGACATACAACAAGATGCAAGTCAAGGGTATGACGCTACTAAGTCATAGTAACTCCATGAAGGAGCTTCATCAAGTTGGAATTTTCCCTTGCCATCTATATTGTTATTATCAAGGTCTTTGTAATGTATATAGAATGCATTTTTACCATTTATATATGCTATGATTAAATACATATATATCAGTTGATACATACCAAGTTTTCTTCATTGAAGTCAATTTTAATGCTTCTGCTAATTTATGTAAAGTACCTTAAAAATTGGTTCCTACAAGATGACCAAGTACCAGGTGATTTGGTGGTTGCAAGGCGCACAGCTTTTCCATCATGCTCATAGACRAATTTGTTGATACTTCAGTCTATAAAGCTAAATAAAGAAATGAAGATGTATACTGCTGTGAGACAGGAGGCATTGATTTTTTTTTCAACTACTGCATTATGAGACTGCATTAAAAGCAACGAAACCCAGCAGCTGAATATAACGCGGAAATACAATTCAGTCAGTATAKAATAAAATAAATATTAGTACTGTCATCCACTATAATTACAAACCATGCCAATCACCCTGCACAGAGCAGAGCTTCCTTAACACAATTTTGACTTCTTGACCGTTGAAGACTGACAATTGCTTCCAAAGGCAAATGAATCTAGAAGTGTGCTTTCCACTGTGTACTTTCTATCATGAATCCCCAGTTTAAATGGACTATTTGACTGGACTTATTACTTTTAATAATTCACTTCCAAGTGATGCATATCTTGGCTGGGAGCAAAAAGCACTTTTTCCCCTAAGGATTCTTTGAGCCCTAACTTCACTTCAAAAATATCTCAATACCTTGCGCCAGAAAATAATGGATAATGCTAGGCCAATTACACTGGCAAATGGGGCTTTATATCACATTTCCCACCCTGCCTTTTCATGCATCTATGCACAGAATGAGTTCCTCATACACATATGCAAAGACAATGTATTACCCTCTAAATTTCTCCCTCATGGCAAGAGCCTTTCATAATGTCTGTTTAAGCTAAGCAACAGCTAAGCAGCTTGGATACTCTCCTGGTCACACAGTTCAGAACTTCCTTAATTTAAGCTATAACATATTTTCTTTCCTGACCCAAACCTCTTCTTTATACTTTTGTGCACCTGTTACTTGAATAATTTACTATTTATGGTAAGTACAATCATATATTTGCACAGTGCCAGCCGCAAAAATTTAAAATCTGTGAATACTATCAACACCAATAGTATCAACAGTAGAAGAAGTAGCAGAAATAAGTATGATACTAATTCCATCACACAAAAATATCAAAATCCTCTTTTAGTGGATGGGCTATTGCAACAAAAAAAAGGAACAATTTTCAGAGATGCTTAGTGACATAGAGAGAAACACAAACATTCATTTACAGAGTTCTGAAATACTAGGTAAATGTTCTGGTTTTATGTAAGAAAAACCTAACTCTTACCCTAAATGCCCCAGGTCACTGGATTCCTTGGGAGGAATCTTAATGTACGAACTGTATTTTTGCCTGAAGGCAAAAGGCAGCTTTGTCACAGTAGGTTATCCCACCTACTTAGCGCGAGACTGCTGCGCCTTTGGAAAACCCTGCGCAGCCARAGACCAAAGAATTACATGGTGCACAGTGGGCAACCGAGGAGAAACAGCACGAGCTGGGGGACAGCCAGGGTCTGAAGGACTGCGCAGGCACCATCTCTACAGACACACTATGGTGCTCAGGAGGACAGCTAGAGAGGGATGACACTGGGGTACATTTCCACACAAACTGTATACATTTCAAACAAACACACCAACCAAATCAGAAATATTTGTGGATGAGAAAKATCTCAAGCTCTTGGAGCATATACACCAAACATTTTTGTATATATATATTTATATAATTATTTGCTCAATGATACATCAATACTGCTTGACAGAATCAAGAATTAAAYGCAGATCTCATGACTCACAGACCAGCACATTAACAAAGAATAGGTTGTTTACTGGTTATCTCCCATCTAACAGAGTAAAAAATGCGAACACTTCAGGGAATATGCTATGAGTTAAGTGGGGAGAAATTCTGTTCTTTTAGTTTAGAATGTAACAAATTCAGCAACAACTATGAATTCAAATGCTTTCAAGCCTATTGTRTGAAATTCYTCTACTGCAGAAAGCTTACACAAARCTATAGACTCTTAAAGTTTAAAGTTTAAGTTGTACCTTTTATGTTYACACCTCAAGAGAAGCAGAGGAGCTCTACAAACCCCATCCCTGAGTAAGTTCTCTCTCAGACCAATCTCTTGTAGCAGATAAAGTAACTTACTTGTATATGATCTAACTATTTAGGACAGAAAAATTTAATTAATAGTTTTGATATAAAGCAGATTTGTAACCTTCATATCAAATATTTCCTGTTGCATCCAGYGACATAGCCGGACCACTGACAAGTGGCTTTATAATCTAGACACTGTTCTTTTCAGGCATCGCATGTCAAAACTCAGCAAAACATTGTGGCGTAACCCTATGACTTCCATGCAGAAATTCATGCTTTATTGTGATCTGAAAGCTTAAATTGCTCCTCTGGTTAAAGCAGACAACAGTGCTATCTTTATCAAACTGCTGGATGCTTCATCCGATTGCCTGAGTCATTGGCAAAATAGCTTGAGGCTAGACAGGTATATTACTCTTTAGAAACAGATGGTGATGCACACAGGAGGCTTCAGAAACACAGACATTCTCAACATAGTAACAGATTTCTCTAACRCGAGCTGTCCCATTTATTACAGTTTATACAAAATTTTTGCTCTTACCTCTATTACCCTGCCGTTAAAAGTACTTGGAAATAGGCATCAGCACAAGGAGTTTTATTTTCTGAGAACCACCGTCAACACAGAAGAGCTATTCATTCCTTCTTGTGTAGTACACATTTTGGCAGAGACAACTAACGCAGGAAATTAATGTTGAAGATTAGCATTAGATAAGGATGTTTTTGGCAAATGGGCCTGAAACACCATAGTTCTCTGGAAAAAAGATACAGCAGTTAATGTTATTTGGGGTATTAATAGCTTAGAGAGGAGGGAAGCAAAAGAAATGCAGGACTATTGCAACCATTTTCTAAAGATTATCTTCCTGTTTCATCTGCATTTTCCTCATAGTAATAACTGAATAGCTATTAAAGTTATATCAATATTTCTTTCCAATCCATCTCACAAAAAGTCAATGTACTCTAACATATAGCATTCACTTTCACATTCTCAACATTTCTGAGCAYAGTGCTCAAGTTAGAAACTAAACCTATTCTTCACTTTTCATAATTGCAAATAAATTCTTTGTAGAAAGGTCTGCAGAAGGCGGAGGTCACAAGAGAGATAGTAAATAGACCTACCATTTCCATATGTTTTCACTTGGGATTTTTATAGATGAGAACTTGACAGAGAAGGGAAAATAAATAAGTATCAATTTCCTCTTTGCAGGAGTTACATAGCATAAGCACATAAAAGTATCTAATACRACTTTAAAAGAAATCATTTCTATGCTAAAACACAGCAAAAAGACAATATCCACATTCTCAGTACAATCACCTGTCAGAATAAGTCAACAGTACATACCAGGTTTGGTAAATACTTGAGGTTAATTCTTAACCTTAGTACTGCAGGTTTTTGCTGTGCTTTGGGGTTCATGGAAAACTTGTCCAGTACTGTTTTACAGAAGAAAATGAAGAGATGTTGCAGGTTCAACTATAATAATTCTTTTTTTTTGGGAGATGAAATTCTAATTGGACACTTTTTTGTTTAAGAGAAAGAATACTACAGCATTTCCATGAGAACTTTGTGTTAGTGCTAGTAATAAATCTATTTAGGGACTAAGTATTTGCTGTTTTTTCTTTCTTTTCTTCTTTTGCCTAGAGTTTTCAAGCACTATGAGTTTAATGCATCGACCATGTTTACAAAAGATGAAAGAAAAAGCAAAGGGGAAACGAGTAAATTTGTGGTAGTAAGTGGCAGATATTCCTCACTATTGAGTTAAACAGAATTAAAACAAGTAAAAGGAATTTAGGAAATTGCTCCCAAGACTGAAATGATGACATTTCATTACCAAGATAGCCACAGAAGGCATCAAATAACCCAGTAATTTATCAAGATCTGGAGACCTAAAAGGAAAAAAAGCTGCCTCTGCTGCGTGACTGATTTTGTGTTCAACTAAGTCAGGATGTGCTTGCTTGTTTATGACCTTTTTTAGAACCAACAAGGTACTCATCTATTCTTCAGGAAACAGAAGATAAAYAGTGTTAAGTATTACAGCTAAGAATAGACTGACTCATCTTTTACTTTATGGGTGACATCATTCCTCCAGCTGCTCAGCACGGAGGAGGTCAGTTGGTGATAATCCCTGCCAAATGGGTCCAAAAAGCACAGATGAGGAGTGGAGCTGACACATCACCATAATCTTCTTCACTCTGAGATTGTGGACTCTTTGGGATGAGCACAGCATGCCCCAGGATTTCACATATTTTCAGGGGAAGTGTCTAGCCAGAAGGAAATGGAGCCAGACAGCAGCCACTCTTGGTGGCATTTTTCCATGGCAAACAGGAAGATAATCCACCAGAAAACCCACTGGAAGCRCCGACTGGAGATGTATCACCCCTTGCTTGTTGGCTCTGCTCACATTACTGAGTTCATCGTGCATATGCATGGAGAGGGAACGAGCAATTAAAGCGAGGCCACTAATGCCATCCTGGCTCAGGACTGCATTTTCCTGCCAGGGAGAGAAGCCAGGTAGCAGCAGGAAGTGCCCAGACCTCTCTAATATTACCCCAAAATTTGCAAGGTGGYAATGAAGATTCGCTGCAGATCCTTATGTTAGAGATAAGTACGGACACCCTCTGTGGCTCCCTGGCCACATTTAAGGATTTGTGGCACGTTGCTTTCACCCATCCAGCTAAGATGAAAGCTGTTAGATATATTGTTTGCCACGAGGTACAGAAGGGAGCAGGGATGAATCTTGGTACTGTCTGATAATACACTACTGCTTGTGCCTGCGTGCAGCAATTTGGGAACTAATTTTTGTCAAGAAGATGCAAGAGGAATAGCCTAAATCCATGCTCATCAAACATTTTGAGAAACTGTGCTCAACCAAACTTTGGAATACATACATCCCATATACAGAAATGCTTACAGATTCTTACACAAACTTCACTCAGTTTCAGGGACGTATTGTACTTTTACTGGTCTTCACATCAGAGTCTTAAAATTGATCTTTTTTTTAAAATACTCCTGATTCACAAGTCGCTAACTTTTCAATAGTCAGCTAAGACTGAGATATTTCCTCCCTTGAGCTCAGCATAGAGTGCAGTGAGGAAACAGGAAAAAAAGACAGTAACAGAGAATAATAAACAAGTAAGCTTTAAATAAAGTGTTCGATAGAGGAGAGTCATTTAATTGCAGCTACCATTCAGCTAGCAGATAATTGTATAGGTACTATGTGATCAGCACAGGGAAAAAATGTAAATTTATTCATCTCTTCTAACCAAGAAATAATATCCTGATTAATTTTAGGCCATCTTCATTGTTCAATAATAGTCTGAACAAATAAGCTCACAATTAAATCCTGGGTGGAAGGCAGCAGACAGCTAAGATAGTTGGAGGATAGTGAAATCTATAAGAAGTCTTCCTCGGGGATTTTTGATTAGTAAGGTGGTATTTAGTGCTTGCAGAGGATTTAAAAACATTCCAGTAGACAAGTGAATAGAAAACACCTACCTAAGCTTTCCCCCCCCACCCCTTCTCTTTACAATAGACAAAAAGCTTCCTGGTGTGGGAAGCTAACATTTCAACAGAAAATTAGAAATATACATCAAAACCATAAAAACAACTGTGGCTTCTTTATATTTAAGTACTCATTTATCCAGCACATCTGAAATTACTGAGGCAAGCATAATGCCACATCTATTTCTACTGAGTAGTGCTTTGCTCCACAAAGTTTCCTATCAAAATTAATCTAGCATCTTGCGTATGGGCAACACACGCTAGAGGTGAACACCTTGATCAACAAATCTAAAATGCCACAGTGACAAAGACCTTTGCACTCAGTGTTTAAATTGGAGGGGTCTGAGGACCAGCTGCTTCATACTCTGCTCTATCAATGTCTGTTCTCACCACTCCATAGCAAACCTAAGATCCAAAACGAAAAAGCAATATCTAGTAAGATCGCAGGTAACACTAATAACATCTGAGGTCCCTGATACCTCAGAAACCTTGTTAAATAAAAATAGAAATGATAAACCAGCTTGTCCCCAGATCTGAAGATAAACTTAATCCCAAACAAGTGGGCAAGACTAAGACATTTTTCCATTTGATAAACAGGTAAGAGAGCCTGGTTTCCTGTAATGAAAAAGCTAAGTTAATGCAAACCAGAATCTACTGTACAAATATACACAGAACAGAAAATCACAGTTGCGTAAAATTGATCATTTCAACACCCCTGTGAAAGAGGAAGAGAGCAGGTGGTGGTCACTCAACTCCTTAGACAGAGGCAATGCCTCTGTGCAGCAGAAGGCAAAAAGCCACCTTTCCCTGCATTTGCAGTAGGCATTTTGTCAGTATTTTCTGTTATTACTTTCATCCCATCCTTTCCCAACTTTAGTTCCTCAGTCTGTCACCTCCCTAGCACCAGAAGTCAACRTCCCTCTCTAATGAGCTCTTCAGTGAATTCTTACAACTTACCTGGCTGTGAGGAAATAGATTCTCCTTTGCTTTAAGTGCAATACTTCTGGGCCCGATTCTCTACCTTCTACACATGATAATCAGAGTTCTGATATGAGGAAAAGAAAAGCTAACTCCTTTCCTTCCATTCCACAACAAAGGAAAATGAACTATGCTAGCTTTTTCCTGTGACCTACAAGCCTGTGGGTAGCAYTCATAAGAGTAAGATATCTACCTGCAAGCTAGACAAGCATTAACATCACCAGGCTTCACAGTGGTGTTCTTCCCAAACTACTTTTCCCCCTTGCCCATGTCCTTCTCCAATTTCAGTCATGCTAGTCAAGTTAGAGATTTTATACAAGACATACCAGGGTGATTCTTGTGCTATTTGACCTAATCCTTACACAAAGATTCTGCGCTCCACGTGTGCACACACCAGCCACTCTTTTGGCTTAATTCTGTAGTCCTAGTTTACAATAACATCTTATGCTGTATTGATCAGCCCCACAGTCTGTTCAGTTATATCTACTGAGAGGAACTAGTAACTCATAGAACTGTTTTGAGATGTTTTCTCCAGGCAGTGCCATATTATTCTTCATTTGTTAATTACGAACGCAGTTGCACTGAACTACTAGTACAAAACTTCATTACCATACGTTTGAAAAGAAAGCCCAATGAGACAGGCAGGCAGCATAAAACTCACAGCATTGCAATCATTTTGGACTCCTACAGGTATGTTATCATCTTATATAGAAATCAGAAGTTCTCATTCAGCACTTTGTGGACTATTTTTTCCTTTGTTCCTTCACCTAGGAATAATCCTAGTCCCAAAATTTGTTGGGGACACATCCATCTCACTCCTCCAAAATTTCTTAGAGTAGGTTACAAAGTGTCTCCATTCCATACGGCAAAGCTCTGCTTTCCTCAAGACTCAGATGTCTTTCTTCAGAGACTGAAAAAACAGCCTATATGTTTATGGATCATGTTTTAAATTTATGGCTCAAAAGGGTTCTGAGGGCCATGCGGCTGCTATGACCGTACCTGCTATAGGGTAAGTGCTCTTTGTCTACTGAAAAGTTTAGATACTGCAGCTCAGCTTCATAAATAGGAAGGCTTGCTGCTTTATGTGAACTCCCTCTGCCTCCCTATACCAATTTAAAAGTATCTTTTCTAGTGCTGACATGTTCAACATTGCTTTTACCTCTTGTAGGAATCTTGTCAATTCTCACTACAATGTGGCAATACAGTTTAAAAGATTTTTTTCCATTGCTCTTTAGAAATTTCAGGGTGTATAGCAAAGCTTTGTATGGCACCAATCATTTTCTAAGTAACACTTAGACATTTTAGAGAAGCAAATGTCTTCAGGTGTTTTGTCATTCCCTTCTTTCAGATTCCTGTTGCTACAACTTTTTGCACTTAATTTTSACTTTACATTGGAATGTGAAATTAATAATTGATACTATAAATACTTTTGTCTAATTTAACCATTGGCAGTAAAACCACAAATTAGCAAATTTTACAAGTGACAATACCTCCAACTCAGTCTTCACTCAGGAGCATGAAGTACTGCTCTAGCTCTCAGGAATTTGCCTAGATGTCAACCTGGATACAAACTGTAGCTCTTACCAAAGCTGCTTATTCTTAAAGACACCAGATATGTCTAAGGATTTCCCAGAGAGTTACCATTTTTATAAGGTATAACCTAATAAGTTCAGTTCTAAATCTAGTAACTCTTTGTTCACATATCCAGACCACAAGTCTTGTTTTGTTGCTTTCTTCCCTTCCCCTCTGGCCTCCACAGAATCAGTCTGATTTTTTTGATTCTATATTTTGCTGTGACAAGCTATCGCTTATCTGATTTCCTTTTTGTAGGTATTCAGGCAACTATACCATTTACTCACCATTGACCATAGCAGTTTTACTTTTCCTCTTAGGTGGTATRCAGTCCTCCTCTCTAACCCCTTTCAACATATATTAAGAGCTGGTTTTATTTTACCTTTTGGTTGGTGTTTTCCCATCCTCCTCCTGCACTCGTGGGAGTTGAGATGCAATTTGACAACTACCCCTGCTTTTTCAGGCTAAAAGTCCTTAAGGACTTGAGGCTGGAAAAAAACAGTGGAACACTTAAAATTTACAAACACAAAATAAGCTCCTGTACTTCAGAAACACATTTCTTGAGCATGACCCTTCCAGCTGGCTCCGCACTCTGTTTGCTGAATTGGTTCACTCACCCTTGCTTTCTAAATGCAAATCTTATGGATTCCTCACCCGCTGCTGTCACTGCTCTTGCTAATTCTATTGCTTTGGGCCAGGCTACTTTCCTATCTGCCAGCAATAATCTCCAAATGCCCCTGTTACTAAAGCACAAGCCAATCCGCGGCACACGCATCACTTGCRAATACCCAAGTTATATTCTGTTAGTCTTCCTACCTATGCCACATAAATACCTATAATTTCTTCCTGACTCTTCSTACCTGTGAGAAACACAAAACAGTCTGTAATAATGTTGTGTTTCAGTGCATGTGGTTTTTATAAGCCTTTTGTAGGTCTTCAACACAATTGTCTCCTGTCCTCTGAAGYTATAACAGCATTAAAAAGCAGATTTTACACAAACTGGAAGGAAACTAATAGGTCTTGGTTATCATTGATCATAGTAATTTTGGCAAAAGAACCCTAATTAATCTTTTGATATATTGCCACAAACCATTATCTTTCTTGGCTGTTTGTTTTAGTTTTTTTTTTTTCTCTCTCCTCTCTCTCAAGTTATCACCATTTCTCCAGGCTTGAGGTTGCTTTATTTAAATAGCAATACAAAAACAGGGTATAGAAAGGGGATCCCAAACAGGCAGCATGGATTGTCTCTATGCCATAATATTCTACATAATATTTAGATAAATTTCTTCACCTTCTAGGTGCCAAAAAGAAAAAAATAACATTAAACCAACCATTCTTTGATATTATTTAGCCAGCTTTTGCTGGCATACACTGMACAAGTGTACTTTATGTTTGCCTTTGCAATGCTTTTCCACCTTATCGGCTTCTAAACAATTCATTTAAGAACTAGCTGCATTTCATTTGGTAAGGTTGGCATRCTGCACAGGCGCACAATGTTTCTTTTTAAAGGCCTGACCTTCTCCCTCTCCCCATGTTTTTCCGCTTTAGGTTAAAGTCAGAAAATAAAAGCCATTAAAGTTGAGGCACRTGGCTTTTTGTGCTGAGCCATTGGATGACAGTAATTGCACTCTGCTTCCCAAAATTTTCCTTTCAAATGCAAAGAGAAATTTCATCTTTTTGTGTTCTAAGCTACAGCTCTCTACAATCTTAYCCCACAACCAGCTGCTTCATTTCTAGAATAACTTACAGATGTACAAACCTAGCTTCCTCTGGGAAGAACACTGCTAATGCTGCGTAAATCATGACCAGATTAGCATTTTCCAGCAACATTTCTGCCCTTCTTTCTAGCCTCCTTAGATGAGCAATCTGTGTGCAGCAGATGACATAATGGGCTTTGGCACGCTGTACAGTATATGCCATATACATACTACAATGTGACAACRTGGGATGGAAAGACATGACTACTTACTTCGTTAGCACCGGAGGTACTAACTCTAGTCGTTAGGGGTGTTGCTTTTCTTTTTAATAGGTATAATAAAAAAGGAAGTAAATGACAGTAAAAAAATCATAGGAAAATTATCCAATATTCACCCTTGAATTCTAAGYCTCCTGACCAGCTGAGGTACAGTCAAATTTCTTCTTCACTTATCTTCACAAATTACACTACTTTTATTCCCTGATGATGCTTAGCCCTCAATTGACTTTCAACACTTTAAACCTAAAGAGATACTGTAAAACTATATATGCTTCAAAAATACCTGCCATCTCATAAAGGTATAATTCCAAATTAAAACAAAAAAGCCCCAAACCCCCAAAATATAGGAGATGTACRTATGATTTCCATAGGCTGACTTCACAACCCAAGACTTCAGAAGGGTGACCACAAAGCACTTGGATGTTCTAAAACCTGAGGTGACTTGTGTATAACTCAAAACCTCAATAGCCAAACTCATAGACATAGATCTTTGACATTACACCAAAAGTCTATAATATTTTTTGTGGGTAAAATTAAGGATGCTAGTTTTCAAAAAAACTGCTTTGTTTTTCAGTTTTTTAGAATTTCATATGAAGAAACAAACCTTCTTCCTGAATCTCSAAAGTATTATTTAAAACACAGATGTGCAGTTCATTCAAGGAAGCTCTAAGATTAAGCAACCTCTGAAGGTAGGAAAAAAAAAATCAGTAACTAAGTCCATGACATCATTGGTTTTATTCATTCTTAAGAAACCAAGGTTTCCTTGGATAATTCAAAGACTAAGCATACATTGCTATGAAAAACTACCACTTCAGACAAGATACAGACTGGCTTAAAATTGGATATTGAGAGGAAAATCCCATTAGTCACCTGAATAAGAAAAATATATGATTAAACCTGGAAGTTCCCATTTAGCAACACTCACAAAATATTTCAATCCTAGTATCTTCTCTAGACTGAGCTATATACTTGGACTTCAGCTGTAACTCAAGTAGACCGTGGTCACATTTATTGACAGAGAAAGTAGTTCATTATGGAGTCAGCCTATAGTGAGTCACAAAAATGTTATTACCTTGAGAGTCTGGCCTATGAGGCAAACAATTACTGTTACATATTAGGAGACACTAATATGAGATGTACATATTTACACGTACATTTTGGTCTTTGTCCCCCACTCTCCTCCAAAAAGAAATCCTAGGTGTTTGCTGCATTTGCTCTGATTGTCATGATRTGTCAAGTGCTACTACTTTAGCAAAAGGAATTATTTTCAAGGATAGTGTTTTTGTTGTTATGTTAGTAGCAAAGGAAATAAACTAACTGCTCTGCAGTGTGATGTACTGTGTATTTACACGCTGCTTCTCTGAGAGGAATTAAACAGGAACAACTTTCTCCTTTGTGTTTCTCTTTTCATTATGTTTGACATTTATGAGACTTTGTGTAACTGCAGAACTGCCGATCACAGTGAGCAGTAGGGATTACACTTCAGTATGCTACATTGTGTAGGCACACCAAAAAAATAGTGAAGACATGAGAAACTGGAATGACTTGGCTGTGCCTGAAGTCATTGAGATGGTGTCCTAGATGAAATTGTGAGATAAGATACATGTCCTGTGTATCAAAAACCCTTCTATACGCAATGAAGTAAATCATATGCCTTTCCTTGTTCTTGCAGTGCTGCAGTTTTTCTAACCTTGGGGTGGAAAATAGACAASTTGTACTTGCAAAATTGATAAAGTAAAATTTGGCTTCAGAATGGTGAACCACACTGTCTTAGAGATTCAAAAGCTGTCTAGGATGATGTAGGTAAATTAGGTATTTGGTACTTCTTTAAAAGAGAGCCCTGGCTATATTACATTCCTTATTGTCAGTACCACACAAAAAGGCATTTCAGAGTATTGTTTGGCCAGTTAACAGAATTCTAGTAGTCGCACTACTCGGTTCTTATTTCCTTCCTGAATATAGTTAGATGCAGCGTAGCCTGGACCTAACTCACCTTAACGTAACTGCACAAATGTTGCAGTACTTGGCCAGGGCATAGGAACACAGAACTTGCTTTGAAATAATTAGTGCTTGAGGAGTCATTTGYGAGTAGGAATCACTAATGCTGTGAGCATGAACTACCTTTCAGAGCTCACATTCACTGTCAAACCTACATTTGGCATTGCATTTGAATGAAACTTGCATTTCATTTCAAATCTGTAGAACTGAATTGCAAGCAGCCTCTAAGCTGAGCTCAGYATTTCTAAATAAAACAAGGGAGGAAAAAAAAMCCCACTTTGCCACCAACATATCCCSCTTTGTGCTGGAAAGCAGACAGTCATTGAGGCAGCTCTGTTTCCAGGGATTATTTTAAACTGGCTATTTCTGCCAGTTTTCTACTTGCGTTGTGTCACTAGAACAACTCAGCTACATTACCAGGATTTGAGCCTCTGAATAACAAATCCTTCTTGCTCTATGAGAGCCAATTTTCTTGGATGGTTTCCTCCACTATTATTCCTTTCTTCCTTTTCAGTCTGCTTTAAGAGCGCCAAAGTTATGATCTCAATATATTATAAACCTTTCAGATAACAATTTCAGGATTATGAATTGTTGAACAACTAGCCAAGCACATCTTTTCTGGTCCTAAATCAACATCTCAGAAGTACTTTTTTTACCCTCTCAGTGCTGAAAGCTTAAACGACTTTTAGCAGCTTACATATGCAATATCTCCTTAAAACCCCCTTCAGTTTAGCCTGCTTCAATGTGTACCAATAGACCAGTACTTATATCAACAGTACAAAAGCTTTTTTTTTTTTWAARAAAATCTACTATTCCTTCCTTCCCTTCATGCTTATTCTACAGTTTTTCCACTGTTTGAGTTGTCATGCTGATAAGAGGGACTCTCTTCTTTTTTATAGCAACGTAAATCAGCAAAAGCTTCATTGACTTGCGTGAAGTTATTCCTCATTCCTATCTGCGTGCATGCAGGCCCTGGGCAGAGGTGGAATCCTGTCACTTTAACAGCCCTCCATTAAACTGCACCTCAGCATCTGCACAGAGATCAGGACAAGCAGGTATTCAAGAAAAGGTTGAACAAGCCAGAAAACACTTAACTGCTCCATGCTTGCTTGCATGGCTATACTGTGGGTGCTATGACTTGGCCCTGTAGCTACCTATTGACAAAAGGAAAGTTGGGAGACCAGTGTGCAGAAATCCTAGACCTGTGACTAGCCATGAGATTAGAAAGGAAATTTGATAAGTGAATTTATGATAGTAGTAGTACTAGGCAAGAAAAATTGTAATAAAAAGCAAAGATCAAACCACCATAAACAGGTGAAAATATTCACATGAACTTTCATAGGTAAAAGGGGCAAAATAATGTATTTTTCAGTGAATAGGAAAGCATAGAAAAAGATATTTTAAGACTACTTACATGGGAAGCTCACAGGTACATGTTCTAACCTGCTCTGATGAGGCACTGAAACAAGGACCTTCAGCTGTGTTCARTTAAATTTAAACAAGAAAGAGCAGGAGCAGCAATTTTTAAGTGGTCCTGACACATGCTGAAGAAACAGTTCACCAGTTCTTCTGAAAACCCCAGCATCTTTCTGCATGGGTTGAACATTTCTTACACCTTCAAGCACCACCATTCTTTGGTGAGACACAGGTTGCTAAGTCACAGTCCGAATGTCGTATGTAGCTATCACATGCGCCTAGGGTTAGGGTGAGACTGCCAGGACCTTCACACACTGCAAGCAGAGTCCCGAGCACCCCAGTCGCTCCTGGGGGAGGAAGGGAAGGGATGAGGGTGAAAGGACATCCCAGGCACTCTGCAGTTCTGCAGCTACTAAGAGAAACTCCTGAAAGGCCTAGCTTATGAGCGGGGGGTCCCACGTTGCATCAAATTGTATAGAAACACTGAAAAATCAGAAGAGGGCCATCTAGATTTCCTATCTCCCCACTGGACAGGATGTGACATCTGCATCTGACTGGGTTCCCAGGTCTTCCAGGTTTCTGACAACACACACACACAAAGAAGTCTTAACCTGTGCCGAATCTGCAAGGCAAGTTCATCTTAGAGACTTATAAAACCCAGTAACTCAGGCTCAGGGAATGGATATTCATGGGACTGCCCACATTTTGCAGCCTTGGGAAAYGAGCTGCAAAACCCAGGAGCTCACTGGTCAGGCAGCCCAGGCAGGTGGACAGTGTCTCTGTTCTGCATTAAGACATAAAGTAGTTGTACTCTGTACACCTGACACCTCTGTATCCAGCAGCACACAGCCAGGAACCCAGCAAGCGTCAGATTGATTTCACTTGACAGTGATGGAGCCCCAGACAGGAGACACTGTCCATCTGTTGCCCTTCTTCACAACAGTCATTCTTTTATTTTTCTCCAATATTTCTACTCCTACACAGAATATTAAAAAAGTTATCTTTGCAATCTGCCACCTATTATATCACAACACTAGTCTGTTGGTGTCTAGTTTTTTTTCTTAACGCTTCAGAAAAGCAAAACACTATCGTCTTCCTAGCTGCTTTCCCTCCTACAGCAGCGCTCTGCTAATTTATAGAACAGCACAAAAGCAGCTCCCAAGATGTTTTATGGGGCAGATCTTCAGCTGATGCAGCRCAGCATAGCCCTGCAGACTTCAGTGCAGCAGCGACAGTTTACACCAGSCCATGATCTGAACCTGCTGTAATTCCTCTATCCTTGAAACAATACAGAAAGAACRAGACTCCTCACAGCAAAAATCAACAGTATTAGCAGGTGAGAAAGGCTAAATCACATGATCAATGAGGGGCAACATGCAGGACCACAAAAGCASAGAAAAAAATACAACTACATATTTCTTCATTTTGACACGAGCCCAGCATGGCCAATGTCAACAACTGACTCCAAAGACATATTCCAAAATAGAGACACTGCATGATGATTATACTGTGCTACAAAAGTGAACAGATCTTGTTCCAAGCATCAGTACAGGTATTTTCCCTTATCCAAGCCAGCACTCGGAGCTCACGAGCCTTGCTGCCCTGGGCAGCAAAGTTGCACGCTCACGTCAGAGCATTCAAAGTCTCACATGAGCTGAAATAACAGACTGAGACTTGTTGTGACCCTCGCTTACTTCTTTGCCTTCTCAAGTCAGCTAACAGTTTCAGTGTACCCGATACACTGCACTGGCCAGCAAGTGCAGAAGTGCCAATTTTCCATTCAGGGTTACAATTAACAGGCCTACCAGCTCATTGATTCATTAATAGAAAGTGGATGCATTCTTTTTTTTCCCTCCCTCCTCCTTTTTGGTTGCACRTGGCTCACTTCAGACATGCTCCTGTTTTCAGCAATGTAAGCAAATTAACACCAGAGAGATCTGGAATCTATGAAAATGAATCCTCTGAGCATCTGTTAAGTAGATTTTTGTTATGCCATATAAATGAGGATCAGACCTAGGTCAGGTCAAGTGCTGTGAAGGACATGCTAAACATATCAATTTGCAGCAATCACAAACCTCTCTTGTCTACATTTTAGGATACAAAGTAATAGCTTATTTCTTAACCCAACATGAAGACCTACKGATAGAATTAACAATTACACTGGCAAAAGCAGGAAGCCTACAGSCTTTTCTAGCGTTTAAACCTATTTCACAGACTTGAAAATCTGCAGAGACTTCACTCTTTGCAGTTCTTGATGGATCAAAACAGTATTYGTAAGGTCTGGAAAAACCTGCAGGTATATTCTAAGCACATCCATTAAGAGACACAAACCTGGAAACCTTTCAAAAACACAGAAGTTCCTGCTTAACTGCATTAGCCTCTGCTTTCTTGCCTCAGCAGGGATGAAGGGCATCAGAATAGATTAGGATGACTGGATAGACAGACTGACCGACCAACCGAGCTGGTCCCCTTCTGTTAAGCAGTTGGCAGTTTGCTGTTGTCAGGGGTCTATTTAATGCACGGCACTAAGCTGATGTACACCACATATTACAGACACAATGTGCCTAACGTGAGTGGAGAATGCAAAAAAAAAATTGGCTTTGCTTGTGCTGTCACTCTTCCAGTGTATCCAGACCGTGGCTTTTGTTAGCGCTTCCTTGTGCATTGCTACGGAGGCAAGGCACAAAGAACAGCCACGCAGAGAARCTGTGGAAAAAAAGCACCTTTTCTACAGGTATTAGTCAGTGATGAGCCTTTGGTGAAACCCCTTAAGCACCAGTTTCATACCTAATATGAATACCTGTTATTTAGTTCCTGCACTAGTACTGCTAAATATGAGCAAATAACATTCACTATTTTATATTAGRACTAAACTGCATGTTTGCTTCATGGGAGACAACTGTCCCCTGGGATCTCAGCCAAGACAAAGAAATACCTTTCATTCTCCTGCCAGCACTAAGGTGTTACTAACTCAAGCAAGGTGCAAAAAAATGAGGGGCTTTGACAATGTTCAGTGCCAGAAAAAGAAACAGGCAATACAGCTGAATTTCTCAAGGGCTAGTCTTCAACCTGATGTCGTTTACAACCTGATGTCATTTACAACCTGATGTCATTTAGTCTGTTCATGATCTCAGTCTGAAAAACAAGATTGTAGCAATTATTGATATATAAAAAGACAAGAGGAGGGGAGAATAGAAAAGGCATCCTAAAATAAAGGGAAGAATCAGAGAATCAAGCAGAAAGAGTTGCGTGACCTTAAACTAAAGAACTAATGAAATCTGTAAGACAACATGAAGGAACAAAAGTATGATTTGGGATCTCATTATGGGCAAGCACCTGCAGAAACGAATGTGGCTGTTCCAGTCAGTCACAAGCCACCCAAACGGGAACGGAACAGAAAGCATCTACCTGTAGCGAGCAAGATCAGTTGTACAGAGCACACCTAGAGCTTCACCCCATGGGGAGTAAGGATGTCTAACATCATGTGAGACCACTTCAGTGAATAAAAGTGAGAGAGAAAAAACACTATCTGAGCTTACTTTAAGTTTACCCTGGAGAATGTTGGGGCCTATTCTATGTAAATGCAGCACTAAGAYGAAAAAGGGACTATTTCAGTTAAGGACAAGGCTAGAAGAAGCCTGTATACATTACTAGAGCTTCATAAAATAGTAGGAAGAGTAAGACACAGGAACTTAATTCCACTTCAGCTCTTAAGCTTTTCATTCTTCAATTAAATGTTTAGGATAACAATCAATAGCTACAGAGTGTTTGCATAAAAAAATAGGACTGTGCAAGCTTCTGTGTTATGCTGTTAGGGTTGAAAGAAGAAAAAAATTATGGCAGGCAATCTCTCCACAGGTAAAAGTTTGGAAATTATACCATGAGTAAGTATATATTTAAAGCACTGTAGTTCCCTTATTCACCTTCATGCCAAGAAAGCATTATGTTTTTATTGGCACTGCAGATTTTACATGTTAATCTCTTTTCAGTGTTTTTTAAATGAGAAATTTGGGGAGCAGTATWCAGTTTACAACGCATAAGAATCCAAAGTAAACAACTCAACCTATAGGAAACAGGAGAAAAAAGAAAAAGCATTCATTCATTTAATCACTGTGAATGGGGAAGAGCCTGTGATATTTTCATCAACATCTTTCCTCAGACATCCTTACTGACTCAGACTGAGTCAGACCATAAGACTACAACTATATTCAAATTTTATACTACAGCACTACTTCAGTTGCAACTGCTTGTTAAGAAAAGTCTCATTACTGAGGGGATGTTTGTTGTAATTAGTAATTTCATTTCACTTTTGGAAGGAAACTATTATAAATGTTTTTCAGGCAGTAATACTTAATGATACATTTCAAATCCATTTTTACTTAGATTATACAAACACAAGGGCTAGTTTTTCATTGCAGAGCTGAATCAAGTTCCTTATGAATCACTCAAATCACTGTTTTGCAAGGCTTTATCCTCAATTAACTAAAMTTGTTTGGCAGATATTTTTTCTAAGGAGTCACACAGTTTAAGAACTCTCACAAGAAATCGAGGAGTCCAGCCAAGTGAACAGTACCATCACAAAAAATACTAAACTGTGGTATTAAAAAGGATAGAGATGTGCTAGCAATTTCCACAAGGAGAAGCAGCAGCTATCTGAAGGTGCTGTGACTAATAAGTCACCAAATCAGCAGTTCTTTTATGGCACCTTTTCAGAGACACCCAAATAAATCAGATTTGTCATAAGTCTAAATACCATTTGAAATGTCAGCGCGGATTGTGAACCCAGAGCACCACGGCAGCGTGTTTGTGAGCCTCAACTGCACTCCACAGGAGCTTGTTGTTTTCAAGAGATCAAGAACTCATTTCCTGTGGGAAGAATTCAGTTTTTCCCATCATCTTTCTTCAGTGTGCTTCAGGTGAAGATGCTCAGCCTGAATATACTGCCTTCTTAACAAACACACTGCTCACTGTGTAGAAGTTGTTCTCTCAGAGGCCGTTTTAAGCAATGCTGGCTCTTCACTCAAACTGTTTTGATAAAGCACAAGCAACAGTGCCATCCTATCGCACATCCTACCAGGCAGCTCATTCACCTGTGGGGTTGACATGGAGCCTCATATCAACTTTTCCTTGATTTTTTGTAAATCTTAAAAAAAAATCATACCACTCATGTGAACTAGAACAAGGTCTATACCTTGTAGACCAAGGTCTACCCTACCAGACAAACCCAGCTTAGTTATAGAGCAGTTTCCATCTGCTATACGGAGATAACCTAGAGGAAGGATGAAGAAAGCTTTGACTTGGTTTTGTGGCATGAAAGCTCCTCCCCAATACAATAGTCATCTTCTATGTGGCTATGTCAGATTTAGATACTTGTTACCACTTCATCAACACAAATTAACCACAGTTCAGTGGGAAATCTAAATGTTAAGTACTATCTTAGGTTGCTCTCAATCTCTTTTCTAATGATTGTGTCAACCATAGGCGAGAGGACGTCAGCCATAGGTAAGAGGACRTCACATTGTCCTGTACTGAGCTATTACTAGGTTAGGAAAATCCAGAGTTGGCATTCCGTTCTGAAAGCCATGTTTCTATTACAGTCATTACAGAGCTGTTTTTCTGCTCTGCTTTCAATTCCTGGGTATATGCATTTTTCAGTACTTTATTTTTCCAAGTCATACATGTATTTTTACTGGCTTTGGAAAATTGTGTGTTTATAAAGCGTAAGACTGGGAAATRATCTAGTTTCTACAAGTGATTAGCCTATTAAACAATCTGATAAATTCCACCTTCACAAAACTCCCATGCAATTCCCAGAGAAACAAAGGCCAGCAACACTGAAATTAAAAATTGTCAGTGACCTTCTTTGCCTCCAAGATCGAAAATATTATTTCTCTGAAAAAAATCTACTGCAGGGCAGAATAAATGGTGTAGCCTAATAACTAGCCACTTGTGTAATTATTTACAGTACTTTTACAGATTTTACAGATATATTTTCTTAATTTACAGATATGTTTTCTTAATATAAACCCATACATTCATTTCTAAAGGCAGCATTATTTTTCATGCTAAGATMAAGCAAGAAAAAATTCTTACCTCTTCTCAATCTTTTAATGTTTATAACCAAGATAATACTAGAAGAGCTTATTCTCTGACATTGTTTGGAGAAAGGCATTATTCATTAGCCAGTCCAATGGAATTGATTCCCAATTCTGGACTATTACACCCTTGTGCACCTTGGAGATGGTGTAAAGAGGATGCGCAATTTTTGTAGGGGGCACATRCAGAGAAGGAAGGCAGCAGGGCAGAAATGTGCTGTCAAATTCTGTGCTGCAGAACCAGACCCCATGTAATTAGAGGGAGCATCACGAGTAGTTTGGGACTAGTTAAAGCTTTCTGGTTCTGCAGGTATTTAACTGAAAGGACTAAGAGTTCCTGCAGGACATTAACACTGTACAGTAACAGGGACAGTAAAGAATAACTTCCACAGCACAGACTTTTTCAGAGTCCCCTGATATAAGTAAATATTTCATTTTTTGGTTAATTCTGATCTGTGCTTCAGACATTTTTATATTGATCTATACACCCACATCAAAAAGCATTGTAACTATGCAACATACTACAATAAATTGTCCATATATACTGTACAGAGCAAAGTATAAGATTTTCACTGCGTCCTACCCTGAAAAAGACGACAAATCAACACCTATATTGGAAAAACAGTTCTGGAAATGCAGAACTTACCACATACAGAAGGTCTTGCAACATTCATGCATGTATAACTGTGCAAAGATGGTACTGATATTTTTAAGGACATTAGGAGTCCAGGGTTGGTGTAGRGTTTCAACTGTAAAACAAGCCAACATGGTGAGATTTCCACAGATATGAATTATCCTGTGCAATTGCAGAGGATAAGTGTTTTGTGGATCTAGGAGAGCCGGATGAGTGAGGGCAGCCAATGCACAGATTAAATCTAGTGAAGTCATTTGAATCTCAGTAACATCTTTAATAGACTTGATATCAGGACCTAAGAGATATCAGAAGGCCCTCTGTCTATAAATAACATCTTACATTATTTGTCTTTTTTAGAGTAAGTCAATGGAAAGGTGGAGAGAACACATTCAAAATGCCTCTGCATTAAGCTTCCTAATACTTTGATATTTTCTTTGGGCATTTCTGTTGAGAGTTTAAATAATCAGTTTTCCTGAGCAATGTTTCAAAGTTTGTTTTTCATTTTGAAATATCAGGTTGCTCTTTATTTCCATTAAGATGCATTCTCCTCAATCTATATAAATGTTTTTTCTCCTTCTCTAATTGCAAAAAGGTTTTCTCAAGAAAATTTGAGACAGAGACAAATATTTTATACTTCAAACCTTAACCATTTCTCAAAATGTCCTAAGAGTGCTGGCAGGAATTCAGCTTTACAAATGTATTGTTTTCAGAAATACAATCAAACAGTTGATATTTCCTCAGAAACATCATAACCTTTCTTAGATCCACAAAAGCAACGTTACATAGCAACAGGATGAAATCCTCAGTTTCGTCTATTTAAGTTTGGTCTTTCTGACAAATTTTGCTATCAATTTACACACAATACTTTGCCAATAAGTACATTTTCTTTAGAAGTATTGTTAACGTCCAAGTGAAATTTGGAAACTATAACTCCGAAGGATCTTTTGGGTCATCATTACAGTTCCTGATGCTGCAAGGCTACCAGCAGCAAGTTATTACTATCACAAAATAAGTGCCATTTTAATTCAGTTTTCATAGAAGCTCACTGCTGTCACCTTTCCATAAACTCCTGAGCAGCCAGTTTACTTTTATGTGAACCCATGTGATCTGATGAGCTTAAGAGTCAGAATTGTGTCTCTGCTTTTCTACAAGTAGCCTCAATTCTGAAAATTCATTRCATAGGCATCTTTTCAGTCAGGATTCAGTTTGTGCAAAACATTCATTCTAAAGCCCACCTATCTTTTCCCACGAGGACCAATTTTCCCCCTTGCTGTCAGTTCTTCAGTGACATTGGTTTTTTGGCATATCCCAGTTTTCCCTGACTGCACACTGAAAACAGTTATCTCAATCAGCTCTTCTTCCATCTACATTTCTCTGTAACACACCTGTACTTTTCTGCCTATATGCCTTCCATTACAACTGACATTTGCTTACAATTCCTTGTGTATTTGTTCAGCCTTGGTTGAAACCACCATACCTGTTCAAGTGCACTGAATTTTTCATTAAATCTTTCCTTTTCTGCTGGCATAGAGAAGAACTTAGSTGATAAACACAAAACCAAAACGAATACACAAAAGACAAATAAAGTGATAGAGATGTCTGGAAAGGTCTGAAGAGAGAAGGGCTGATATCCCACCAAAAAGCAAAGCCAGCCTGGAAGCTCAGTTGCTCCCATCTCAGCAAGTGTCCTCTAGAAAATAAACGGGCCACAAGTGAGTAGACACAGATGGCCCTGAAACAGATCCCTACCATCCTTTGCACCTTCTGTATCTGACACAATCGTGGATGGAGTTGATCTTCATAAAACCATGCCAAAGCTGAAAGACACAACCATGAAACTGCAACATGGGAAGAAGAAATCAGGATGCAATTTGGGCAGTGAAGGAGCTGCAGACTGCACTACACAAGGTATGGAGTTTAGATCTATATAAAACACCAGATAAAAAAGCAAGAAGAACTGAGTTATGAGCCTATAACTCCACCTCACAAGGTTCTGGTGGCATATAAAACACCGATGGTTTATGTCACCTGACCCCACAGTGACAGAGCCATAATTCACACTTACCTATTGTTTTCCCATGATCAGAAATTTTGAAATGAGTTAGTAATATGATCAACTAAAAAAAATTATCTAGACATTGCTATGTCAAAGACTGAAATTCCCATTTTAAAATGAAAACAAGACATAATATAGCACAGGAATATCCTATTTCATTCATATCTTATGCCTTTAGTTAGGCACAAGTTTACCARTGTTGATTTTTTAGTTAAATTTCTGTTTTGGAAAAGTCTTATTTGACTTTGTAATCAAGCCAGTAACCTGCCATTTATATGATATTTCTTATTTGAGAAATGCTATAGTAGAGATATCCATAAGATGTGCCTGAAAAATAAAAAATGTGTTTGTGGTAGGAGGGCATGGTACTACCTCCATGTCTACACATTTTGGTCCAGCAAAACATTGCTCAGGAATCTGAACCTGGCCAGATTTATCAGTCCTTTAAACCCTCCCATTGGAGCCAGCTCTGACTCCTTGACACACACACACACAGGAGAGTGCTGCAAACGAGTAGAAGCAGTAAATTCCTTTCCAGGTGCAAACCTATGCCCACAAAATTTCCTCATGCTTATCATTRGGTTTCACTGATCTAGATTAATATTTTTCACACACACACACAGCTGCATTCACGTGCCAGACACCTCYGCCTCTCTCTCTGTTGCCTTTCTCTCCATTAAGGGACATCACTAAGAACTTTACCAAGTACTCAGATTCACCTGTTTTTTTTTCCTTTTTAGGCAAAAACATCCACATTGTAGCAATGTATTGACAGATAAGCATCAAAGTCAACTGCTGCAAGAGGAGGAGAAATTTTCACTTAGCTGCCATAGTCCCTGTCACTATGTATCCACAATGACAACAACAATTACATTCACATATTTCTCCATTTTCAYGCTCAGTGCTAACATTAGAGTGAAAAAAGGGCAGAAATAGACTCTCCAGCTCCCAATAACATAGCAGAGACACCTAAATGCACACCTCAAAACACTAAGGCATTAAACAGGTACATGTGTAATAAAGATGGCAATCTACCATTTAAAGCCTTTCCCTTTACTCATTAGTGCAAATAAAACACGTTAACGCAAGTGTCTACGTGACTTGTGCAAAGCTCAGATGGGTTTACTATGTTTTCCTAGTAACTRTACTAAGAAACATTAATGCTTGTGTAGGTAAAGAACCATCCCTAAGTGTAATGTGTCATTTTTGAAAACGCAGATTCAGAGAGATTAAACGCACCAACTAGTTCCTAGTATGTTCACAGGGGAATTACACATTCAATAAGGAATCTGAGATTGATTCTGTTTTTCAGTTATGCATTCAGATTCCCTAGGATCTTCCCTATGATCCCAGACAATTATTTTGGGCAACTCATCACTTAATTCTTTACATATCCAAGACTCATTGACTTTGTTAGAACAAAGCCGTTACTTGACAATTTAACTGTGCAGACAACTTAGTTTCCAGATCTCTTATCTCTCAGTTTAACAGACTTTTTTCTCTCCCACCCCATGTTGTACATATTATAGGCTGTTTCCTTTATGGTTTTGGTTTAGTCAGGTTTATGGCACTCATGGGACACATACTAGTGCATTTACAGGAGTTAACCTGCAGCTACCGCTTGGTTAATTTTGAGGTAGCTTATGATTCTTGACCACAATATCTAATATTTTTACAAGTTTATTCCTCTAGCTAGTTTTCACAGAAGGGTCCTATTTCATCTAAATACTTAGGTATGCATTTAGCTTTAAGTGCTGAGAAAAATACTCTTGAAATCAGCTATTCCTTCTAAATTAAGCATGAGCTTAAGTTTGCTGATTTGGAGTGTCTATGTTTTAAGAGCTGCTAATAAAATGAGATTCACACATTGAAGGTTATGGGTCCCCATCACCCCCTCCCCTTTTTTTCCTCCCCTCCAAGGCTCTTACCCGTTTGAAATRAATTTTCTGGAATTAGCAAAAATAGTGACAACCACAATCTGATTTTTGTACATTTTCACATTCATTATACTTAATTTAAATAAACTGTGCACTTAGCATTTCCTATTATTTAGGTGAGCTAGTTTCCGCAGTAGTCAGTTTTGTCACCTCACAACASCTCTCTCCATTCTCATGACAGAAAGGAATTAAAAATCCAAAAGAGAAGTCAGTCACTAAACTGTCAAGAAACTAAACAGCTGATGCTTTACACCAAGGAAGTTGGGGATGAACTTTTAGACYGAGCAAGGGATGGACCAGCCAGGTMCAAACTATGTGCTGCCCCTTACTGAGGACATATGACAAGAGCCCACAGAAACCCTTGCATCTGCTTCAGCACCAAGCACAAAGTCCTTTTAATTCAGGAGAACGGAGCAGCATTGCAAAGCTACTATTTATTATATGACTCACTGTTAATAATGTTTGCTGGTTTCTCACAGTGGTAAGCGCTTCACTAATAGATGCTTTTGTTATTCAGCAAGTTCCAGTACTTATTATACCCCTACAATGAACAAAAATATTTCATTATGTTTAAGGAAAATACTAGCCGAAACCTTTCCTAATGCAAACGCAGAGAAATGCCAGAGAAACTAAGAAATAATAAACATTTTAAGTGGTAATAATGCAAAATTTTCCCAGAAGTATTTTAATTAGCATGTGAACTGCAGCTAACTAAGTCCATTATATTAGAGTACCCCAATCATTTCTTTTCAGTAAGTAAAATGTATTTCAGCTCTAATTTATTGTACATCCTTAGAGYTCAGCCTCTCCCTGCTAACCCCCTTCTATCTCATACTCTGCAGGAGAGTTGATTAATTCCGTGTCCAAACRAGTGCAAAATATTATTTATTAATATTATCACCCTAGTAAGATTAAATTGGTAATCACAGTGATTCTAACCAAAAGCCATAAATATTCTCCTCCCTTCTCCTTTCTGTTTTATTCCTTACACTGTCAGTGTGAAGTTGCAGCACCAGACTGGGGCTGCACACTCTGCTGCTTCCCTTCTCCCAAAGCTCAGAGCAGCTGATTTACTCAGTTGCTTAAATAGACTGGCAGCCTGAGCTACCACCCGTGTTCACAGTCAGCATCACCCCTTCCACCTACAGCTGCCAAATTGGAAGTTTTCCTCCTCACCTTCTTTTTAAGTAACACAACAGTGGACTGTTGTGCTTGCAGATAGCACCATGCTGAGTTGTGGTGCGCATGCCAGCAAATGTTGTTGACAAACAAGAAAAATGGGTTGGGAATAAAAAGCACAAGAAGTTCAGATAGGCTAAGCCCATTTAAAGATAGTAGTAGGCAGCAATTGTCAGTGGGCAGTAGAGAAAACAAGAGGAATGAATGGATCGAAGCCAAGATAGGCCTCAACTTTAAAACAAAAAAGTAAACTCAAGATAAAGGCAAGAGTAGTGAAGCAGTAAAAAGCTGATCTGAGAAAGACTTGGAGGCTCCTCCAACACATTTAACATAAATGTGGGACAAGCCTGTACCAGGAGGGACACCGAACCTTCTCCTGAGGCAGAGGCAGCAAGCTAGATGACTTCCAGATTCCTGTACCTCTCTCCTTTAAATAAAGTCTTTGGCTGGCTAGCTTCCATGCAGCAATACCTTTACAGAGCCCCATCTCTGATCCCCTGAAAGCCACCCAGACAGCAAAGCCTAGGGAACTTACGCTCTCCTAACTTCACAGTCAAGTAGGAAGCCAAGTTGCTTAGAATAACTCCTGGGCAATTTCAAGCTGTGCTCACAGCACTCCTCAAAAAGCACTTTAGCACAAGAGCAGCCAGCCAGGCATTAACCTCAGGGACTCTCCTGTATCAGCAATCATCAACTTGAAACTGCATCTTCCACTCCACAAAGCACCTGCTTTAGCCAGAAATACAACTCCTCCACAGGCTTAGACATTCCCACTCTGGTTTAAATCTCCATGGCATCCTGTCTCTCAAAGGGCTTGGCAATGCTATGACACATCCCACCAAAATGGGGTTGGCTCCAGTGCCTAAGGCAGGTGAACACGGTACAGCAGGAAAAGAGCAGGAGTGTTAATTTGGCCAAGTTGAGGGGAAAAAAAGGCAAAAGGAATCGTTTGAAATGCACAGTGCCAGCACGGACTTCTTTGAAGGACAGCATTCAAAAGGACAACTTACTCCTAGATGGATTCTCTGAACGTATTGCTCCCCAAATCACAATTATGCACAGTGCAAATATATCCCGCCTGAGTTCTCCTCAAACACTAACGCATAATATTAGCAAAGTGAATTTCTTAAATGCCAGAGAAGTATAATAAAGCCTGAAGGATATGAATGTGCCTTTTACTTGAAGCTGTAATTTGTAGCTATCAATGATGTTCATTACTGAAACACAGTGCAATGATTGAAGTACTTAGTTCAAACTGTGTGAATTAACAAAAAAGATGCAATCATAATTCCATAGGCAGACTCCTTGGGCCAGACCCTTAATAAATGCAAATTATCAGCTAAGGATCTGGTCCAGCCTTGCTATGTCTTTCCCCCTATTTAAAAGAAAATGCCATTAGCTTTACATAAGAGATACTGATGCTTCATTTTAAATTAAACACAGCATGTTGTATTTTTATGGTGCAACCTAAAAGAAGCTTGCAGATCAACCTTAGTCAAAGGGTATGGACTGTTCATAGAAGGCCTAAAGATGGAAAGAATCATTATGAGCACAAGATCGGTACTAACCACGATGCCAATGATTGCTGACACTTAGAAAAAGAAAAGGAATCTGTTTGCAGTACACATGAAAAGCAAGAGATGCTTGGCAAATATAAATGCTAATGAAAAAAACTTACATCTACATAATGCTTGATGAGTTCACATATTCAAATTATTTCTCAGAATCTTTAACATCTCAGTTAGCACAAGCACATTTCAAAACGGTAAAAAATTGTTCTATCCACGAGGGTGCAAGGTTAAGTGATGTCCAGCTCTGACAACTGGCCATCTGATACACTCTAAATAATTATGTCGTGAAGCAATAGCCTGTTTCCACAAAACCATATGTACAAACCCTATACAGCCCGCTTCAGTGACGTGCCTATTTACCCAGACTAAGCTTCTGTAAGTGCAGCTTGTCAGAAGAGTAACTGGGCTCAGAGGCCCATCAATCAATCAATTCAAATGGACATTAAGCTGGTTCTCAAGCTCAGCCCAGATTTTGTGAAGAAGTTACACACCGCTAAAATACTTAGGGATGTAAATACATTCACTGTGATGTCKCTGCATGTTGCTATGAATAAGTGAAAGGGACACTGTCAAGGTTGTTTGAATAAGGAATTKTCAGGCACAATATTTAAAGCAAATAAAGCCCGTATATGACTTACTGTGTAACCCAATAAAAACAAACCTGATCCAGGTACCGTTTGGTGGCTGCAGCATTTGCCCATGCCCTTGAAAGAAGTTGGCTTTGCAAAAAGAATACATTTTTGGAATCAGGAAGCTGAGACATATAGAAGGATTTTTTTTTTGGCAAGGCATTTTCTTTTTGTTTATCAAAGTTAAATAATAGATGTAGAAAAGCAAATCAAGTTTAAGCACATGCTACTGGAGGGGAAAAAAGATTAAAAAAAGAGTTCAGTCAGAAGGTATTCGAGGTATAAACCAATGCAAGCTGAAGGTTTAATACCTGCTAAGCATTCTCTTCAAACTGTTTTACCCCAGTATTGARTCAGAAAATTAATTATGATCTATTTCCGTACCTGAAGGCTTAAAGATGGCATCTTCAGTTTGTTTCACAGATACCAACAAGGATGCAGAAAAGAGTATTTAACAAAGCATATTTTTTCCCTAGTAAATGCAAGATGTGACAACTGTGTTACTATTTACATATCCAACCCTAGAAAAAATCCTTCAAGGAAGCACAAGGGTAACATTAAGTAGTTGAGAATAAAAACAGATTTCAGCTGAGGAACAGTGGAAATATACTTGGAGAGACAGTCACAGTTCATGATATTTCTATATTTACTTCAACAAGCCTACAATAGAACTATTCTGTTTTATGATACAAAAACAACCCATGAAATGCTCTCAGATTCATTCTATTATTTTTTCCCCATCCCCGCCTCTGGTATTTCTTAGAACTTTTTTTTTTTTGCTTTTGCTTTTTCTTTAATGAAAAGCAAAAGCTAGTCATATGAAAAATGTGTTGCCTCCCCTCTAAAATATAGTGCTTTGGGTTTTGCTTTGGAGTAGTTTTACCCTCCTCCCTTCTCCATGGGATTTCCTGTCTCAAGCTAGTCTGTGTTAATCCGCTCTAACATCATTATGTGAAAAGGTTATTTCCTCTCCCCACCCCCACTTTTTTTTTTTTTGGTTCTTCAAAATATTTCTGTTTTTTTGTCTTGAAGACACAAAATATTCTGACCAATGAAGAGTCACTAAAAAAAAGTACATATGGGCTATGTTTAAGACATGCAGATATTTTACACAAGGTTTTCTTGTGGCTGTTTGGCCTAGTATTTTCTAAATACTCAAAACAGTATAATCTGCCAGTAATTCTTCATGGTTAGGTATCTTGTTCACAAAATGAAATCCAGAAATCTTTACATAAAATTGCAGATTGACTATTTACATTTCTAAAATTAAAAAATGATAGCTTTGTGGTGCAGATTCACAAGAGGAAGATCATTGACTTTCTGCTATTTTAAAGGTTATTGTGGAAACAATTTCTGTTTTGACCAAAATAAAAGTCAGCATATACGACCCCACATCAAATATTAAAGCCTACAGATTCTACAAACATTAACGATCCTATAAGGCACATCTTCCTCAGGGACACCTTTGAAAGCTACTTCTGTAAATATCAGAGGAGTTTTTCAGAGAATCCTAATGAAGGGATGTTATTAAAAAGATTGAGTAAAAGAGAAATATGTGGCAGGAGGTCGGTATAAAGTCTTATTTTCAAAATTATTTATGAAAAATGACAAGGCAATCAAAAACTCTTTGGAAGGCATGATGGAAAATGCCCAAGGGCTTCAGAGAGAGAACATCAAACCAAGCAAGTATACAAGTATTTTTAATAGGAAGATAGAGGTCATGCAGTCTGGGCTGAAAGAAAACAAATGGCTTTTAACCCCAACTGACTGCACATAAATATGCTTATAGCAGCATTGGCATCACTTCATCCCTTTCCTAGTATTAGCAGTGGGCAGCATGAGTAGGGGGTGACTGTAGAGATAGATATATATACTGAATATATATATATACACACACTTTAGAGATATAATAWTCTGAAAAAGTTCAAAGTTGCACAGAGAGATTGCTTTTAATCTTCCTAAGCTGACTTAAACATCATTTCTTCCAAAGTGAGGATGTAACCAACAGATAAGGAACTAATAACAGCTCAGTTAATTTCAAGGATAAGACTAACCTCAGCATTAATTATTATTATTTTGGTCAGTAACTGTGATCACTCAAACTATATGTATCAATACACAAACTAGATCTTCACAGCAATATTAAATGGTCTTTATCCAGCAAGCTTACTGTAAACCCCTCTTAGTTGTTTTGAAGTCTGTAGAAAGATTGACTCAATCCAAAAAAAGTATAAAGTTCAGGAATGCAGACATTCCTGCTCTCTCCTCCTATTTGTCGAGGTAGCAAGGGAGGGGAATTTTCATTTACACAGAGCTAAAACTTCTCAGAAATCCTAGTCCAATAGTTCCAGGAACCCAAAAGTTAGGTGTGTTCATGTGCGCACACACACACACAATTTCCCTGCAAAATGGGAAAAAAACTGTGAAGCTAAAGGATTTTATTCAAAAATTTTCCAATGTTCCAATTTTTTTACTTAAATATATACATACAGCAGCCTAACTCAATTTTAACAAAAGTTATTTTAAAAAGGATAAACTTGATTCAAGCATGATCAATATCTTTTTCTTCAAAAAATCTCATAATTTATTCCCTTTCCTCTCAATATTCAGTTTCACCACTGATAGAAACTAGGAAAGGACATCTTGTTCATCACACAGATCTAGCTCTAGCKCTTTACCTGAAGAATCCTTAGATATATTCTTAGTACGCCCTAGTTGCCAGCAAAGAAACGATCCAGTCTAACAACTGAAGTTCACAARTCTCTTCTCAGTTTATATCTGCCATCCCAACATCAAACAAATAAGAAAAACTTAGATTTTACCTTAGCATTTTGCTCTCCTCCTATTGACTTAGGAACAGGCAGAACTTCACAGAAGAACAGGCAAAGCAGCCATCCTTTTAAATTAAGTTCAAACAAGCAAGTAGGTGAGGAGTTTCACATCTGCATTTATGGATATCAAAACCCAAAACCAATTTGATCACATTTGACCTACCTGTGATACAATATTATGCAACTACCAAGACTTAAAATCCAAAGTCAGATGTGTTTCTCTTGCTAGCAATACTTAGCAGAGAGGAAGGTATGATTCATCACTTAAGCTTTATGCCTGGTGCTAAACCTGCTAAATTCCCAATTGAATCCCAGCCAGAGTTTATCCAAACAGGCCGTTTGTCCACAATAGTCCAGCTTGGGGATTTAGCTGTGAACACTTTGTTTTATTTAAGTGACCTTGATGGGAATGAATGCAAAGGACACAAAGTTAGAGACTATGGAAATTAAGAAAATAAGGCTGTTAAGTCAGCAAGAAAGTAAAACACAAATTTCAGAACCGGAACAATTAAACCATGGCTTCTTGATGTAGTTAAGTCAGCTTGACTACCTTTACATACTCTTGGCGAAAAGAAACTCCTATAGTTTGTATTATTAATCCACAAAAATAACAGTTGAAACAAAATGAACTGAAATTAGCCAGTCTGAAAGTTTTTATAAAAATAAAGTTAAAAGCTTTGTCTTTTTGGTGAGATTTTGCTTTTCCTATTTCCAAGTGTGACCTGTAACTGCTTGTAATAACTTATTTCCAAAATTCTTTTTATTTGGTGATATTTTCACCGAGACTTATCAGAAATGATAAAACATCACCCTTTGGAGGTCTGGTCAGAAGACACCATTCACCAGGCATGTTTCTTTGCAGGCCTTCACRTTTGGTCCCATTCAAATGTTGCACGCATTAAAGCAAGCTCAGGATGACACAGATCATGAAGTTGTGGCTCCCATCATGCTTGCATTTAAGGACATATATAATTCACTCRCACAGATAATAAAACATTCGGTATTCTCACCAGGGTAAAAGGTACATAAGGGTTTTCCTGTCATTTGGATAGGGAATATATAGCAATAGCCTAGTTGTGAATCAAAATTCTATTGCAAAACTTTGACTCCAACTTTATTCTGAAAATTAATAGAATTCAGTTTTATCAAGATTTTTCCTGGGTTAGCATCAGATCTGAGAGAAAGCCTGAAACCTTTCCAAGCGAGAAGACTTTTCTGACAGCCCATTAATTTAGCCCTGCTCCCTGTGTCATTTTACTTGCCTTTATGATCATTTCTGAAATGCTGCGAAAACGACATTTCAGAGTTACACAGGAAGGGTTTCAGGGGCACCATACTAAAAGAAAGATTATACAAGGGATAAAAGGAGGAGTCCCTGTCTGACGTTGTAGGGTTTACAGTCAGGCTAAATTCACTTATCAATTCGCAGCCTATCATCTTTCATTAGTCACTTCAGTGCAGGGTCYGAGCACCTCATGGACTGCTTGTCACAGAGACCAAGAGAGAGATAAGAAATGATGTAAAACTATTTCCCCTGACAGCGCAGACACAGATGGAGACTTCGTTCTGACCATATTGTCTGCTTTAGTGCCATCCCTAAAGCCATTAACTATCATAATGATGGGGCTCGAGTTATTTATTTCTTCACCATTTTCTGATTTTTTTTCCAGCATTACACTCGTGTATCGAGCGCTGCCGCAAGCCTTTGTGTTTGTCCTTGAAGACATATGTCACAAGCAAAGCTCTCACTCTCAGGTATTCAGGTATTATTAGCAGAAATACAAGTATGAGTTAAGACACCAGCTCTGTACAGCAACCAAACTAACACTCCAAATAGAAACACATTACATTGGTTGCTGCAGATCCATCCTTTCTTGCATCAGGGATTGAGGTTTTTTTTTTTCTACCTGACATTTTAGTGGGAATTAGAGACAGTTGGTAACAGTTACTATTACTGATTTGTTATAATTGGTTTTACTTCAGTCACTCCTGTGAAATTCATTACATTTCTTGACTTCCAGGGAAAATGAAAAAATAGTTTACAAAATTAAAAGTAAAYGTATATTAAGATATAGATTTAGGCAGACAAACAAAATTAGGATATACATCTTTTCCCAAGTTTTCCTACTTCACTTCAAACCAAGCAATGAAGATCCTAAGGAGCTCCCTAATTCAAGACATAGCAGGAAAACTAAAGGCACATTTAAAATTGAACCCTACAGACAATCAAGTGTGGTAGAGTGCGGTACAAGAATAAGCCATGGCCATCTCACAGCAGAAATCACACTGGACCCATTGACAAGGAGTTTCACATCTTATGGTAAGTGGGGAGTGTGAAGTTTGGCAGAAATGCTCTTGCTGACATCCCRCTTCCCCAGTCCACTTGTTTGCATCTGACAGACAGCTTTTGGAGACGGAGCTACAAAAGGTCTGGCACAGATTGCTGCCCCTCGGATGAAAGGCAATGCTGACATTTCTGGTCATGCCCTCCTGCTAGGTTGTCGACATCGTACAGCTACTTTTATCCCTCAGATTTGACTTCAAAAGTAGCAAGCAGGCTGATCTAACAATTGCTACATACACTTAAAGCAAACTTAGTTGGTAAGTCACTGCAATGTTTTACAATGCAGCAAGTAGCATTCAAAACAGCTACAAAACCTTAATAAGGCACTCTAAATAGCTCATTTATGAGAACAACATTATTTATCTGCTCTGTGCCAAGGGTTTTCCCACTCCAGCAGGTGCCCTGATGGTAGGAAAGCAAAAAGGAAAAAGAGAAAGACAACTGAATTACTGGAGTGACACATTTTGCATTCCTAACACTTCCATCCCAGGTGTAGTCGAGTCAGCTTTTACACTCCAAGCCAGGCTCGCTCCACACGTGCCGCCAAAGGACAATTTGCCCCTTGGAGCCACAGAGACATTTGAGCAGGTGTTCACATACACACCCCAAAATATGAGCGAAAAGCATCTTAAAGAGCTGGGAGGGCTGCCCCGCCGTTTGTCTGATTGCATTTACCTTGAAAACGCGCCGCGGCTGCTGCCGGTGCTCCCAGCGCAGCACRTGCCAAGCAGCCCTTGCTGCAGCCTTTCACCTCCTCCCAGGAGCTGGGGTTTGCACCTGAGCTACTCACGTTGCTGCTCATCGATACGGAGCAACAGCAGCCCTGCTGCAGCTTAATTGCAGTGGTAGCACGGATGCTCAGAGATAATCCACGGAAATTAGTATGGACACGCTTGGTCCCTGCAATCATAGAGATGCTCATAATTTGCTGCAGAGCAACTTGGCTAGTAAGATCTTAACTAGAACAAGCTCTGTGGTGAAAGCCTGGTATGGACATGAGCATGTGCTGCAGCAGCAGTCACTCACAGGTGATAAACCTGGTTGCCAGCTTGAGTGTCATCTAAAAGATAATTTGCTATAGCTGTTAAAGACCTTATTACAAAAAATATGAAAAACACTTATCCAAAGGCCTCATTCAGCAAGATTAAATTTAAAATTTAACAGGTAGGTTTGGTAATAGCTGCATAAATTTGTGACATGCCTGTTMATACATGTATATGCATGGACACCTACAAGCATCTACATCCAAGCATGCATATAGCCACCTCTCCCCACCAACCACACTCAGATGATCCCTACAGCATGGACAACACATGCATTAAAAATAACCTTAGAACAACCACATYCCTCATTCTCTAATCCTGTTTTGTCATAATATCTAAATGCAAAAAACGTTCTCCTAGGAAAACTGAAAGATGCTACAGTTGAGGTACCCTAAAAGGACTTGTCTTTATAATAGAGAGAGAAGTTTTAGGCAGGTCGAGGTATGTATTCACACAGTTACCACCTATTTCCACAGATCTTCTTAAATACTCTGTGCAAAATTTTAGTTGCAATCATAGCTTCAATACCTCTAATGAATTTGATCCTCAAAAAATGTATATGTATACCACTAATTTGAAATATCATATCTAGAATGATTTGAAGATTAGAAATAACTACTGAAAGAAAGGTTCCCGACTTCCCCACAGAGAAACATTTCCGTGGAGAGTAGAGAGACTTGTCCTCAAAAGACAACATATGAGAACATTAAATGCATGAAAATGAGATGCACAAGTTACTTCAAGTCCCTCTCATACAAAAAAAATAATGCAATAACCACTGCAAAGCATGATAATTACAGACTCCCAGACACACTCCTTTAAGTGAAAGGTTTGATAGATTAAAACACTAGCAGATTTGTGTAAGGAAAGTACCCTTAATCCCCATGGAATAGCTGTGTCAACAAACTGCAAGTTCCTCCACTGTGGATCTTTTCATATGCTTTTTCCTACTCCAGCAAGAACACAAGGCAGTCCTTTTGGAAAGCAACGAGCTACAAAGATCACATACTTCCAGGACATAAGATATAAGCAAATATGCGAAGCATTTTTGACTAGCTCTAGAMTAGSTGCATGTGCTGAATCCCAGCYCCAGCTATGTTATGAGCAACRAGTCCTCTCACACATCACTCAGCCSTAAACAGCCACTTCTTACATTTTGTTACTCTTTCTGGCACAGACTAAAGGATGGGAAGGGTTGCTGGAGAACAGTGGCTTTAGATTTCTTGTCATACAGTTCTCCAGTGCAGAAACCCAACAGCAACAGGAACACAGGACGTGTTTAGTTGTTGGGTCTCCTCCTCCATTCTTAGAGTATAAAACAAAGCAGAATTTCTACCATAAGAGCAAACGTCATCTCACAGCACACAGGCTTTGGGAGGCTCATACATTTTTCTATCACCAGTTTCATCCCTCAGCAGTGAAGTATGGAATAGATTTTTATACAGATTAGAATGTAAGTGGGTGTACACCTGTACAGCCAAGTTTATTATTGACAGCTTTCAGTTCTGCTCCACTGGTGCATAAAAATGTGCAGCATCAAAACACCAGTCCAATTTAGTTGACAGACAACAAGTAGATGCTCTTGGAAAGCTAAGGTTTAGAAAAGAAACTCATATTAAACGAAAAGCTCCTACCTGCTCACCCCTTTTCAATTAAATGACCGCTTTCACTGCAAATTTTGTCTCAAAATTCCCATCATCCATACCAAGATTTCCATGCATTTTTACATCCAGAACATGCATATCTTCCATGCTCTCTGTGTGAAATCAACTTCTACTTTACTGCTAAGGAGAGGACTAGATTTCCAGATGCCATAGAAACCTTTGCTGGCATTCAGGCCACTTCTCTGCTCCCCTCTACCTCTGGGCTGCCTTTGCATACCTCTAGAATCAGTATGCCCAAAAAACAATTTTCAGAACAGAAACTATGCAAAAATAAGGATTCATTTTCAATTATATCCTAATAACAAGGTGATCGGTGCAAAAACTTATCCTTAGCAAATTGATTTAAAAAAGTCTTGAAGAAATCAGGTATTTTTTCTATGTTAATTGCAACAAGGCATCCTTTGCCACTTCAGTGATACAACTAGACATTGCGTTAGCAGCTGAAAATTTTGAAGGCATCAAGTTTTTCTTTTTTTTTTTTTTCCCCTCTCTCTCTCTCTCTCTCTTTAAAAAGCTTGGAGAAGTAGGGAATGAAAAAAAAACTATTTTTGAGCAACCAAGGTGAATTTAGTGAAACTGCAGAATTTATTAACTAGCAACTGCCTAAGGACAAAAGCAGCATGAGGAAGGGAAACCAGCTCCAAGCGAGAATCTGGAGGTACACAGCTCATCTTCCTCRCTCACCTTAATGATGATCACTAGCTAAAATCCCATTCAGGCCAACAACAACAAAACTATTCCCATCTCCCAAMTACAGCTTGTCCAACCTACAAGAAAACTTGATCATTCTGCTTCCCTATGAGTCTGTGTTCAAATTCCATGTAGTACAGAACCTTTTAAACAACACTGGAAGTGTCACGCTGAGCTCCAGAGGAAAGGAAAGGAGAGAGACAGAACGTGTGACACGCAGCTGCAGGGTGGCATCTTTTCCTGGTACATTGCAAGAGCATCATGGAGATGCAGCTGTTTCAGGAATTCAGTCAGCAGCTCTGTTCCCCAGTCAGACATCTATAAACAAGCACAAAATCAGCTGTCTCAACTCACCYACTCCCATACATGGTGAAAGAGGACGTGGTTTGATGATTTTTATCTTGTTTCTCAGGGCACATAGGAAAAAGAAACCTAGTAAAGTCTTCCAGTTCTACAAAGAGCCCTGGGAGAGTTGCCCTTCGGTTCACAAGCAGGAACCAAAACAATATTTGAATATTTTCTTCCCAATATTGTCTGCTCCCCATTGATGTGAGTAGTGCTACTGAATTAGCAGTGTCCTGAGAGTGACACAAGGGAATCACAAAATGTAACTGTTGGAATATGCTGCTACTCACTTGTGTTTACATATTTCTCAAAAGAAAAATTTTCATCTTAATATATAATAAAACTCCCAGTGGAATTTTGTAGCATGCCTAATAAGCTGATTTAGTAGCTAACATCAAGGAAGAAAAAATGGCATTTAAATACTCTAAAATAGTTTCTGCTCTCAAAGACTACCAGTATCTGGGGACTATTTATCATCTGTTCTGCCTCCAGATGTAGCACATTCCTGTCACTGAAAATGAGAATTGCTAAATGTGAATAAATCAGTATTTCTACCTGTATGAGCTTCACATCCAAAATTATTGCACTGACCCCAATTTAAAACCACGCTTTTTTTTTGTTTAAATGACCTGAGAGGGTCATGATCCTCTAGGTAAAAAGAAGAAAATGCAAAGTATTGCCAGGCTCCCCACAGCACAYGTGACTGGCAAACTCCCTGTTCTGTGATTTTTTCACATTATTCCTTCCAAATTAGCTCCAGTCCCACATACACACACAGACACAGCACCTGTGTGGTCACACATGTGCACCCGCATCCTCATGGAGTGGCAGGATGGACAATCACACCAGCTTTGAGGGCAGCGTCCCATCGAGCCAGCATATGGTGACAGCACGCTGAGTGACAACTGGAAGATCGGCTTCTGGGATGAACCCRGCCTTGCAGCCTCCACAAGAGCCAAGTAAGAGGTTTTTGTGGAGGTGATGGGCCCTGTGTCTCCGGGAAGACAGCTGCTCAACGCAAGAGCATCTCCCAGGAGAGAGAAGAGTTGGCAAAAGTCAGTGTGCTTGTCTCAACTGAAGCATGGCACACTGCAGAACAGATGAGTCAAGGCAAAATAAGGAGAGGGAAAGAGAGAGAAGGACCCCCCCAGCACATCCTCCCCTTTCTCTCCTCTACAGGGTACACAGACACACAGCATCCTTCCCCACCGCACACTACTGTTGTCCAGGGTGCTCCATGGACATTTCTTCTCCCCCACTTGAAAATGGTCCAGGCCTGTTTCCCTGTGCACAGTTCTTCGAAGTGCCAAATGCATCTGACATGAAATTGCCTCTGGCTTCCATTTCTGTTTTTCAGTCTATGACATTGGACAAGGGGAAATGACTAGACAAGAAAAAAAATACTTAACATTATCATTGGTCTAAGTCTGCCTGCCCCTCAGTCTTTGACCCTACCAGACTTGGCAGCTTGTTCCACTTATCCACTCCATGATCATTTTTATTTCAGATGTATCACAGGGGAGAGGAATGAAGCTTCCCAGGGTTACAAATTAATTACTTGTTTTCTCCCCTTTCATCGCTTCCCTTATGTTTTTCTGTGCCGCTTCTTGCTTTTTCTTACTGGAGCTCTGAGGTTCAAGCTCCACTTAGTGGTTCTCCAGCCTTCCCATCCCTCCTTCTGAGGAATCTTGGCTTCTCCTTACAKCTTTGGAAGTCACCTAAACAATGACCTCAGCTGGACACCAGACTAAACACAAGGAAGAGCATAAATTGTGCGACTGAGGACATACTCCTTCCCATTAATACCGCATTCCAAAGCCCATTTTCCTTCTTGCAACCAAGCACTGCATTAAAAGCGCTATTCCAACAACTCTCACTGAAAAATCTACAGGAGTGTGGGAGGACCTATGAATCAAAGCTTCTCCCCAAAAGGAAGCTGTACTGAAAGTGARACACAACAGCATGCTTCAATGTAGATAGAAGCAATCAATTCTGCTCCATAACATAAATGCCAGTAAGCATAATTGAACTGAACTGCATAAATCTCAGAGAGCCTGGAAATTGTATAATACAATTGTATTTTACATATATATCATCTTTATACAACCCTTCTTAATACAGCTTCATTTTTACAAGTATGTTAAGTACATTTACTAGGCAGAAGGAAGTGATGGGTGGGAGGGCAGTATCTAGATTTGGCCTTCAACGAGATAAAAGGTGTGGTGTTGCTCTGTTTTTATTTTTTGTTTCTTCATTTTTTTTCCCAGATTTTTTTAAAAAGCTGGTTTCATGTGAAATTAGCTCTGTGTGCAGTCTTTTCTACAGCAAGGCAAAACCTCAYGAGCACTGCTTGTGGTATCACATCTCCATTCACCCAGAACTCCCCCAGCACCCTACTGACCTTTTCTCCGTTTCCACAAATACAATTAAAATCTCTTAATTATTTATATTTAAAGATGTCTTATAAAGTCTTATAAATGCAAATACATACATCAGTGGCAAGAACACCTATGAACTCCTAGAAAGGCTCCAATGTTCAATAGGATCACCTACCATAATTTGGAAAAATGACCTGTTTCCGTTCAAGGAAAGGACAGTACTAGTAGCGCTGCAGAGCTGCTTTCACTGCAATTCTGAAGCATAGTTCAAAGACCACAATGACGAAAAACTATCAATAATTTTTCAATAAAAAACCAAAAACATTTAAGATGCTTTACATAATGCCTAAAGAGAAAGAGCTATAGTTATCTTTGCTTTAGCTAATGGGGCTACTATCAGATATACACACAGCAAATGGTTTAATCATTAGAACAGATGCTTCTGAGCTTACAGACATGGATTTAAACCCCAACTGGGAATTCACTGTTAGCCCTATCATTAGCATACATTGATTGCTCTGATTGGCTAATCACTTCATTAGGAAAGGTATTCTTAAAAACGGAACCAATTTGGAATGGTTTCTATAACTACAGGATATTCTTAAGCACATTCTGTTTCAACCTTGGGCTGTATTTGTTAATTGCCACCTATTTAGTTCTCCAAAAAAAAAAAAAACAACCTTAGATTACAATGAAGGCACCACAGAGCATGCTGGATTGCTTTTCATTTTGGCAATGAGCAAAAGGAGAGGGATAGATAAAAGATGAATTTCATCCTCAGTTTTTTACACCGATATTCCCCCCAACACAATTTAGACCCTACCTATAGGGTAAAGCGTCAGCATCAACTCTTCCACCACCCTTGGAGTCTCTAACCCACACTTCCCTTGACCTTCACAGGTAAGTGTAGCTCATAGGTACATTAGAAGACCATGCATTACATCACACAGCAATTAAGTATCATCTGACTGCTTTCCATCACCAGTCCTTTTTCAGGAATTGCCTTAACAGAGATAGGAAAGGAAGAGTTGAATACTCTAGCTAAAGGTAACACATGGTACTATATGCTAGACTGAAAAAGTATGGAAAATGATTTATTTTTCCAAAAGGCCATTCCAAGGAGCTCTGCAGAAGGACCCCACTGGCTCTGCTGCCATCCCTCTCCRATGAGCCACATTAACCACCTTACTCAGTTGCACCATGAAGCAACTAGTTTAAMACAGCACTTCAAGAGCTTTTTTAAAAGTAAGAATTAAGTGAGTCTGTCCCGTTTAATTTCATTTACTGCAAGCAAGCCTCTGAACTGCACTCCTTTGCTCTAGCACTGAGCTTGAAGCCATGCTGGCTGATTAATGCCTGGCTGTTTGAAGTACACTCCTTTCTTATCTAGCGCGGTGCAGGCCTCACCGCAGCCTGGGGAGACCCGCTGCTAAGTCAGAGCTCGAGGAGATTTTTGTCTGCTCTTCACAGAGGGGGATGGAGCCTGGATAAGCCTCATGCTATAAAGCAGAAAACAAAAAGAAAACCTGTTGCAAGCCCAGGAAAATATATATATTTGTATGGAAAACAGGAGGAACTCGCCACACTACAACACTGACTTGTTCTGCCTGCATATTCGTGTATTTCTTCCACTACATTGATGCACTAATGTCCTCTCAGTTGAAAATAATCAGATAGCACTGATGCCTAAAACCATGTTTCCAAAAAAACATGTTTCTCTGAAGAGGGCCTCCTTAATTCTCTTTAATCTTCTAACATATTATAAACATACACAATAATCATTAAAGGAAGGTCAAGAAAGATGTGTTTAGCTTTTAAAAGGGAGGCTGTCAAGACCCATCTTCCCAGACAGACTRGGCCAAGCAACTTGCCTGCGTTTACACTGAATTTCACACTGTCTCTCTCATCTACTGAGCTACCAAGATTCCAAGGAAATTAAATCTAACAGTTTCACTAAAACATTTGGAGGAACCTGAATACCTACCCACTCCATACACACTGCTTGGCAACTCTCTTGGTTACCATATGGTTAAAACAGAGCAAGAAAATTGTTCTTGTTGGAAACACCTCCTGGAGGTACTTTGCATTTTCTCTAATGCTATAAAGTTAGGTAAATATCTCATTTTTTAACAGTTTATTAGAAAAAGCAGCATTTAATGCGTTTAATCTCATTGGCATTGGAGCCAAAAGAATATGAAGGACATCTGTGGATTTTTTCCTAACCTCTTGTGACAATTTTTCACTCAAACTATGCAAAACAGCTTCTTCATCAACAACATTCACAGAAATCAAGAGATGAAAACAGCAAAATGGGTGCTTCCTTGTAGTTTCCAGGTACCTCCTGATAATTCAGGTGAATTTACAGGAAGCTGAGAACAGACAAAAGTCAGAGGCAACACATTCAAATGAGAGAAAGCTGAAAGTATGTTTTTCTGTCCATACTATTATTTGAAGGGCCTGTAAAACATTAGTGAACCTGAAAGAAAAAATAAGCAAGCCTCTGAGCTAGAAAATAGAGGGAAAAACAGCTTTAAATGCTACCCTATTAAGAACAAACTTACAAGTAAAAGAAAAACACTTCTAGAAGACCTTGTTGGCAAATCTCAATCACCCTTCAAGAAAGCAATAGGTTGCCTTGTTGACCAAATGAACTGTTACATGTGTAATCCTCAAGTGTATTATAGCTAAAATGATCTAAGACTATAGAAGACTAACTATTAGACTAGATAGGAACACTAAAAAGCTCAGGGGATCGGGGATAAAACAGACGCAACAAACAGACTGACCCCAATACAGAGAGAAACTTCTGTGTTGGGGAATTTGTTCTTGGTTGCTGTCACGGAACAAGTGGTGGCAGGGGTGAGTGATCGTTTGATCCTTCTTTTTTGCCTAAAGAGCACCACAGATCCACTTAGGAAAGAAAAGCTGATCTAATGTTCACATACACTGAAAGTGAAGTCTCTCAGTTTAAAAAAAATCCATGCATCTTTGGATGAGCTAGCTATATATTGAGTACCTGCACACACGAAGATACAATGACATAAAGCACATAAGATATAARAAATGTTGAGATGAAAACAGCATTTCAGAAGCAGTCTTTTCACCATGTTCAATAYAAATTTGATAGCAGACTTGTCTTACAGAGCCATGTGAAAATGGCTCTTTAAAGATATTTATTTTTTGCTGTTTATTTTTTCCTACTTCCTCATTGTTGTGAGCTGCAAGAAATAATTTCAGAAATAATATTTTCCACGTGGGATTGCTACTTCTGCTCCTCCCTTTCTGTTCTCCTATTTTTCCCTTCATTCTCCTCAAAGCAGCATATACTGTTTTTTGTGCATCAAAGAGTCATTCCTGACACTTGMAGACTATTAGGTTGTGATAATACTCAGAAAAAATATATATTACTTAGGCATGAATAATATCCACTGAAATGGATTCGCTCTGTCTTTATATCAAGCAGAGTGGCCCCATTTTGCTGCATTTTTTGGGGGGAACGTRAATGGACTGCCCTCCCTCCCATCTCTAAAAAGCAACATTTATCAAAGGAAGCWGGAATATAGCTTCCTTCATGTACCAAAAACCAAATACATAYGCGCACATTAGCCATGAAGTGCACRCACATACGCAGTMACACACACAYCACCTCTGCCCACACTGGCAACACAAACCACGCCACAGCGTATTAGTAGGAAATTCCTTTTGAACAGTGTTTTGAAGACTCAAAAAACATTATCAGGTAACTACAAGCTCCATAAGCAAGRCCGGTTTGCTCTCACCAGCCCTCCTTCCCCACAGGTTAGCTCTCCCAATGTGCCATCCCATGGCTGTAATGAATTCCTAAAAGTCTTTCAATCAARCAAGTAGATGACAGATCCTGTTACCCACTGCATTTTAGAAAGCATAGCTTTTAGGGCTGTTGAGTGATCTTCCAGATATAATTTCACCAGTATAAGTAACACAGGCAATCTGCACATGAAACCTTACCCAAACGCTCATTGTCTTTGACCTTTGTCATAGACCATTTCCTAGGTATCAGTTTTCTTCTGGAATCTTACATGATAATGTGTTCCTACTAGTTTTGAGCACATCGAGGTCACTTGTTTGATGTTAATTCACTATATATTAAAATGTCATGAATTTGCACTATTACTTGTACAGCAAAAAATTACATACAATGYGTTTGAAGGAAAATATTTCAGCTTTAGATGTAAACTATTTTTTTTAAAGCAAGCCAAGATYTGGAGAGAGAAAGCAAGAGCATGCATATGTGCATGAATCTTGTTAGACTGATAGAGTTGGCTAAAAACAGCCTCTAACATTGTATTAATACTGCAAATCGGCAATTAGATTTTAGTGGAAAGTCTGTAGCAGACACTTAATACAGTTATGTATTCTTCACATTGTGTACCATATTTGCATTCAAATTGACATGGTTTCATATTATTATAAGTTGTGTCCCTCTTCATTTTGCAGTACAGTGATTAGAGCATTAGGCGATTAGGTCTCCTACCTAGGGGTATGTCCCTACCACAGGGCACATCCCTACTGCAGATCCACTCTGCATGAGCAGGARGCAGAAAAACCACATGCATTGCTACGATTTGCAGCATTGCTACTGCCAACTCTATGGCTTTGCATAAATAACAACCTCTACTTATGCAAAATACTCAACTGTACAGGAGAGCAAGTCGCTGTATAAAGGAAATACAGATTTTTCTTTTCCAAAGATACCTCTTCCCAAAATTAAGACACTTCTAAATATTATTAGGGTAAAATCCTTTCTTCATAAGGAGGGSAAAGTAAATACAAAGGCAAAACACAGACCTAAGATTGAGCTAGACCTCATATTGAGATCAAAGTGACAGAATCAGTGCTCAAAAGTACCGCTTTATCTCTCTGTGACTAAAGAGCTCTATGGTAGCTCTTGGAGAAGAGTTTAAAAACAACAAACATGCACTTGTTTGCCCTGTACAGTATTTGAAAAATTGCTTTTGAAAATTCTTTGGAAATCAAGTGATTTCACCACTAATTTTCTTATTCATTGTCTACTGATGGAGGCTATCAACTCTAGTCTGGCAACATTTTGAGCTGCTGCAGATAAGGGAAAAATATAGGTGTATATAAATAAATTTTGGGATGAATCCAAAAGGAGACTTCAGTGCTTAATAGTGACTGCCACATCATCTCTCTTGTCACTAATCCAGGCAGTGGGACCTTACAGTCTCTGTGAAGTACCCAGATTTCACATACCTACACTGCAGAGGTTGAATGGCAATTGCTATGAGAAATGCCAACTGAAGATCATAATCATCTTCTGTCTCATCCCCATACAGTTTAAGAAAATCCTCTGGACTGCAAGGAGATACCCTCTCAATCTCTGATGCCTTACCAGAATGCAAGTTGTCCCTTTTTTTCCTTATTTAATTTCACTGTGCCAGAAACAGGGAGAGACTGCACAAACTCAGAAGCTCTGATCAGAGTAYTCACAAGGCAATAGGGTGCCACGAACCCTTCCCTCAAAACTTATTTCTGCATTTTATCAGGTTATTTTATAACCTACCAAAGATTCAAGATTTCTTCCAAATGAGAGTCATCAAGTGATGTCAGTTGCAGGAGTATCCTAAGTGCCAGACAGAAGAGGAACAGCCGAGTCCTGGTAACACACAGACTCCGATCACATGCCATCAGAATTCTAAAAACAAATCTAACATATTTCTAAACRCTATGAGTTCCCAACTCATTTTCTAGGAAAGGTTGTTCCTCTGATTTGCTAAACATAGGGCAGACTTCACATTTTTGCACATTAATGGCCTGCAGCCATTTCTTGATCCTCCAGATGGAAGACACTGAGGTGCAACACATTGCCATCCACTTGCATGGTGTGACGTGGACTATAAATGAGGAAATCTTTTCTTTGTCTTCCTCCCCAAAAAATGTTTCCTCATGAGCCTACAAGGTTCCATGCTTTAAACCTGGATTAAAGCAAAACACAGATCTGCTGCTGAGCACACACCACTCCATTTGTTCACTAAGCCTGTCCAAGTAATTTTCCACTCTTTCCTGTTGATCTGCAAGACAGACACTGTGACTGCCTGATGTCCACATATAATTCCTGTTGCCACTTGCTGTGCATTGGCTTTTAGCAAAAGACATGAGATGTTAAGAAAGGACCTTCAAATAATTTGTAATATAACTAATGAGAACAGGGAAGTCTCTATTCCAGACTGCAACATTATCTGCAACTCATTTAAAAGTCAGTTGCTGCTGATTATCAACTTACTGAAAATTTCTGAGTACAGGAAGCTCTGATCCAGTTCATCCACTATGGTTGTGTATCCTGCTACCATATGCCAGTCATTAGTTCCATTTCACTTCTAGTCAAGATGGGGCAATGCAAGCTTATCTGTGTCCTCATGTGATGTGCTTCACAATGACAGCTCTCTTCAAAGACAGGGTGATCAAAATTGCAGTCACGATGAAGGGAGCAAGGGGAGGGACACAGAAAGCCAGTGGCTTTCCCAGAACTTTGGCCAGGTGCCCACCGATAGCAAAGCAGGCACCAACACGCACAAGAAACAGCTGACAACAGCAGCAAAACCAGACTTAGGCTCCACAGGAATCAGTCACTGAAAGCCATGGCAACTTACAGGAGCCTCTGGTGGGAATTTTCAGACAAAAGACCCAAGCAGCTTGCAATGTTCTCATTATCTGCAAAACAAAGTGTACTAATAAGTATGCCAAAACACTCCCTGGTTCTGAAGTCTGTATGGTGCAGACCCGCTTATTTTTAATCATGAAAGTTGGCAAAATATTATCTATAACAGAAGAGAGCTGGGCCAGGCGCAAGGGGCAGCTTGGCATGGAGAACACAGCCAAGTGACTTCTCATTCTTTCTTCATTTCCTACAGCTAGAAATTCCTTCCATAAAACTTCATTCTACTTTTGCCATCACTTATGGAACATGAACTCTAATTTGCACAAACTTAAAGAATCATGAAGCTTATGTTATCATTGACTTAATTTAAATACTAAGACAATTATTTATTTTTTCTCAAGTCAGATTTAGAACTGTAATGCTAGAACAAAAGCATTACACAAAACCCTGAAGAGAAACCTATATGTGTATTACCCAGGGAATCTCAAAGGGAGAGATAACTCATTATGAAAAAACTATGACGAATTAAGATGCAATCCTCAAGTACTTTTAAGGTTTGAATCAAGAGTATTTATATCAATGTTTGATTTTTTTTGCAGATTCTGGAAAGCCCAACATAAATAGGTCACATTCAAAGCCAGAGTTTCAACCTCTCTACTTCAGTGAGAAATTATTCAAAGAGTTATTCATGTCTATATTGTCAATACTGAAAATATCACTACTAAGCAAGGAAAACACTACCATAAGTACATCATCTGGGCATGGATTGTGGGTTACAAATCTATTTTAATAACTACCTCTGTGTTCTGCAATTAGTTAACATGATATGACAGATAAAGCAGATGCACTTTCTTCGTATTCCCTTGTAGGTAAAAAGGACAAAAGAGACATGAACTCCCCTGAAACGAGCAGAAGTTGAAGGCTGTGACATTTGTCAGTGAAAACACTGACTGGAAAGCAGGAGAGTAAGACTAAAAAAAGACAGTGCTAAAAAAGGGGGAAAGAAAAGATAAAATGGGAGTAGGGTGAAAAATAGGAACCTGTTGGATAACAATACAGTGAAGGGGAGAAGTTGCGGCATTGGGGTTGACACCAAGAACATGGTCCTTCAGTCATATGCAGACTTAACTGCTGCCATATTTTGACTACATCTCTCCATACCTACTAATAAATTACTTAAGGTCAAAGGAAAAAAATAAATAAAAGCACCATTCATTTGCCTCAATTTTCCTTTGCCTCCTCCCTTATGAAAAAATCCTGTCTCTCCCTAGTGATTAATACAATTTCCCTCTGACATCATTTACTCACAACCCAAAATAACTTATACCTCTGCCTGTCAGGTGTCCATCAAATTGTTTTAAGGCCAATTCTTTCAGGAACATTAGTTCCTTCACCACCTACACCTCTGCCTGGGCCAGGCAGGAAAGATGCCATCTCAGTCTGACAAAGTAAACTGTGATCTTGCCAGTTTGTAAAGACTACCGGCTTGTAGGCGTTATTTAGGGAATGCAAAGCTTCCTCCACCACGTCCTATGACTCCTTGAAAATCTCTAGCAAGCAAGTTAACTAAATTTGCTAAGATTTTGATCCTCTGAATAATAAATAAAGCAACTCTGAACTACAAATACTTCACAGCTAAAACAAGTACATACACACGTTTTATATGAAGTAGCTACACGGAGAAGAGTTTTACTTGACATAAATGAAGGGAACCCATTCTCAGTGTGCTGCTTAAGTAGGGTTTGGCAGATGAGTCCCATCCCTTACTGCAGAACAACTGTCAAAACTGCTCCCAAGGACAAGCCTAATCACAAAAGCATAAGCCCCTTGGGACTGGCAGAGTGCCTTGCTCTTAAATCACATTGTCCTAAGCCTATGTTTTAGCACCTAAATTTATCTGATAACTGGACCATACACAGCACAATAAAAAGTTTCTTGAAGAAGGTAGGGTCAGGCTCTGTTTGCTATACATGCCTACATATTTCTCTATATAGTGAAAAACCATCATAAAGGCATATAAGGAAGAGACTGGCTGTCAGGCAGCCTCAGGTGACTATAATATTATTAAAAAGTCATGTTTACAAGTGTACAGGCATATGTGCAAGCATGCACAGTGTTTTTCTTATTTAAAAAATAAGCCATACAGAACAAAAATCATAACTCTTCCTATTTATGGTCCAGAAGCTCAACTACCAAAAAATATACAGGCTCAAAACGTTGAGAAACTTCTACAAAGCTCTCCATTTCCTAGCTACTTCTATTTGTAGTGTTAGAAGCAGTAGGGCTTGGGAATGCCTTCCATGCTTGGAAAGCTTTCCATCTGAGGAGGTTAACCTCCACTCTTGCTTTTTCCTGAGCTGCTGCTAATCAGCTGCTGTGGAAAAGCACAGGTAAGAGAAGCCAAGGGAAGCAGTACTCCTTTCCCAAGGTGACGAATCCTCCTAGTAGATTAGAATATCCAACAATTTTTCCTTTATTTCCTCCTTTTCTCTTTCCTGATGGTTTTATTCTCCCATAAAATCCCAACAAAATATGACTCATACAATAACAGATGGTGAAAAAAGGCTTCTATCTACACAGTAATGTAGATGATGTCACCAGATATCCATCTCAGCTTAATGGGCTACATTCAGTGCTTCTTTGCTACAGTAAAGAACAAGAATACATTCCATTTAAATTATTGACTTCAAGTCACAGCTATATATCCAACACATAAACGAAAGATCATTGCAACCAAGGGACAAAAAATTCCAAAGAAAAAAAAAGTAGTTGATTTTTTCATGGCCGTTCCACTACAATCTAAATATGACCACAATAAAGAAAAACAAAGTAAAACAGAAAAACATAGGCATCCATTTCATTATATGCACATAAAGCACTTAGCCAACGAAGAGATTGTGAAGCTGTTTTAAAGAGCCACTTAAAAATGCACAAAATCAATTTTTCACTTACCAAACCAATCATTTTACTTTGGATAATTCAATGGATTATTTCCATGCTTAGTTCTTCCTAGCATGTGCATTTTATAGCACCTTACAGGAATGGCATTTTGGAAAGACTCAACCTTGTCTTCCTCCATCACAGCTATACTTCTCCATGCAGCTGTATTATCCTTAAGGAACAAGTTTAGCCATAGAAAGCACCTGCTTCCTAAGCAGAAGGACAACTGCCAGAACACAAATAGGCAGGAGAAACCAAAAGCTCAAGGTCTTTGTAACAAAGAGCTACTGTGGAAAAGTTCAGTTCACCATTATATAAAGATATGGGTTTGCTCAGGCTGTGGCCGAGTAAGGTCGTGCAAAAGCATCCTATGAACACTAACAGTTGCAGTAACCAAGCGTGTGACATCTGCTTTCTTATAGCACTTATTCATCTGTCTTTTAAAGAATCCAGGGAAAGTCAGGAAGTCTTTAACTTTGTACATCTTGGTAACACATTTAATCTTAGCCTTAACAATGCCCAAAAGTACAGTGAATTTTCGTGGAGAGAGAAGGCTACTAAAGTTCAGAATCTGAGAAGTAGAGATGATATGTATGAACTTAAATATTGTGGGAGATTGAACATTGTATGTAATCTGCTTACACCTTCACTGATTTTTACATGTGAGAACAGTCATACTGAAGTCAAAAGGAATACATTTTTATACCTACAACCACATACAGACTTAGGCTATTAATTTTGATTTTGTTATAGGTTCTAATATCCAGCTTTAATATATATATATTAATTACTCACTAAGAGGAGACATTACCAGCAAGACATTAAAGGAGAAATGAGAAATAGAAACACATCAACTGCACTCAAAGTCAGAAGTGCAGATCAAAAATAGCATATCTGTCTTTTCCTTATAGCGAGGTCAGGTTGCATCATGCCAGATACTCTATGAAGTATGAGATATGGTCTTTGCAAGGTAGAATTTACAGTCTTATCAAGCAAGATAAAGAGTGGTATAAAGAGGAGAATTTATTTGTCCTCTCATACATGTCCCCTCTGAACAGACTCCTGACTCCCACATTAGTTAAAGACACCATCATATATTTTGTGGACTATACTACCTTTGACTGCTGATTAGATTGCTGAAAACAATCTATGAAAGTGGCTAGATAAGAAGCCTAGAGCAACAAAAATATTACTCACCAATTTTGCATTTTCAGTCAAATGATAACTAACAGCAGATCATTCACTTGAGTTCTGGAATAAGAATTGCTCACCATCCCCCGGCCCCTTGTCTATTTGTATAGAGCGCGCTAGATTAGTTTCTATGTGCTTCTAATTAAATATGTTCCATACACAGTAGCATAAATAGTCTGTTTGGGGGTTTCAGCAGAAATGATTTATATCAAGACATTCCTAAAGCAAGGTGCATTAAACACCATGGCAAGCATTTAATGCTCCATTTTTGTCAAAAGGTAGTTATTGAATCCATGAAGTAATTTTTCTGGTCTTGAGAAAACCAAAACAAAAAACCCCCATCCTTCCAAAAGCAGTTAACAAAACACTTTCCACCTGAAAAGCACATCAGATACACAGAGTGCCAGGACAAGGTATTTAGTGAGAAGCATTTAAAGAAAATGTTATGTTTGCTCATCCTTTCCAAGTCTGAATGGAGACTAACACAGGTTTTATTGCCCATGTAGCTGGTCAAAGAAGTGGCTAATCACTTTATTCTGCTGTCATCAATGACACAGAAGGGAGAGGCTTAGGGCACTTTCTAACCCATCTGAAATTACTAACTACTCTGGAGATTACTCCAGATGATGGAAAGATAATCTCTCCCCACACATCTGCAAATCCATCTGCCCAGCCTCTCAAGATCAGACATATTACTGACAAATGACATAATAACTCTTTTTTGCCTTACTCTATCATACTTCCACGCCTGATGAACTGCCTAGGAGTGGACAGAAAATTATTTCTATATATGCAGCTAAGCAGAGCTGACTTATTTCCTAGGCACTCATAATTTTTCTTTGGAGCCAGATGAATGCCCATAAATCTAACAGCACAAAGCCAGCTATTTTTGAGTATGCCATTGGTGCCCACATTACCTGTGACAACAGACTATTTAAAAAAAAAATCAAAAAACTAAACTTCACCAAGTTTCTAGAGTTTTTAGCCACAAATCATGGTGCTATCACACCTTCAATAAAGCACAAGTCTAATTTCCCTTCAGACAAGTCAAAGCACTAGAGACAGTCCTGTTTACTAGCCTGGGCCAAACTCATTTGCTGGATTCCCTTTAGAGAGGAGAAAAAACAGAAGTGTTTCCTAACAAAAGCAAAATACAAATCACTGTTTGATAACAGTGAACTATATTAAGTATTAGTATTGAATGTCTTCTGACTCCTTTGATTCTATGATGAAAGAGAAGAGACAATGCTAGAAGATTCAAAAGTCATTATTAGTAGCAGAATATCAAAGGCAGAAGTATTAATTTGAAGACAGAATGACTATCAAGATGTTGAGTAGCAAAGAACATCCCTAAAATTACAAAGATATCCCTCACCAAAAATAGTTTTTCAATGCCTTCTCAATAAAAGGCTGGAACTGAATCTAGATGATTTAAAAGTTAACATAAGCCCCTTTACCACTGGATCATCTTTTACTTGCCCACTTCAACCAGAAATGGTAGAGAACAGTATGAAGTTACAATAGTATCAATTATGTGAAGAGAACCCACATAGATAGACTTTTCCGTTTCCAGTATTTTTATTAAATATTGACATATTTATCCTAGTTGTAGGAGCAGGGTAGGCTGATGAACATTTAAAAAAATACTCCTGAAAAGATCCTGGATGTGACATAGAAATTCATTTTGAATCTGGACCTTTCTTCTCACATTTTCCTTTTCTAAAATAGCATACTATGACAACACATCAGTTCCAGAAGTGTTCTTGATTAAAAACTGCCTGCAAAAGAACTGCTAGATATATTTCTATGTCTGAAATCATCGTGGGGAGCCCATTGGACCAACAGCAGACTGGCCCAATTGCTAGATTGTAGTAATGAACTTCTGTATGCTCTGAGAATGTAGATTAGCCTCTGAAGTCAGATATTTAGATAAAAATTTAGATAGTAAAATTTAAGCTATAAATTTAAATGGAAAGCAATTCTGTGCCAAAGAATTTTTACATTTCTATGTTTCATTACAGTTTTGGAGATTGGTTCTTACAAGTGCTACATACATATAGCGTGCTCTTTTTCTTCCCTGACAGCTTGCAAATAATTTGTAAGGATGTGATGTGTGGGGTGTATTACAAAACCAAACCAAAGCCTAAGAAATGACAAAACTTCCTAAGAGTTGCTAAGCCACACAAGAAATACCTGTTCTGTAAGGAATGTTTTCTACAAGAAGAGCAATCACTGCTGCACCTTTTCCGGCCTTTTCTGCACCCATTTTTACCACATACTCATTATGGAGCTACTCAAACCGCGCTCATGTAGAGCTGCAAGTCATTACTGCAGAGAAGCAGCCTCCAGAAAGGGCTGCAAAAACAGCCTGTACCCTGGGCTGTTTATATATGTATGAGTTATAGCACATACGCAAGTTGACAGAACACAACCAGCTTCAATGACCAACTTCTCTTCCTGACGGGTCTRCTATGAGTGGCAGGAAAATTATCCACAGAACTATATTTTTAGCGACAATTCAAGGGAAAAAAATCTCTTCAATAAATGTAAAAACAAATTCCACTAGAGTTTCATTTTGAAAACCTCYGCTTAAAAAGTATTCTTCCACATGCTAAGATTTTTGCAAGTTGAATTTTCACAGCTTCTCCCCACTCTATCCCTTGAAATGACAAGCTKCATTCTTGGTTTTCATGAATGCTGAACACTTGGAATTTAGAAGAGGAGGTGGGAAAATAAACAACCAAAACCCAAAACCAAAGTCCAGTTGTAAACAAATCAGTGTTCTTATAAAATTAAATCTGTGTTTCAAAAAACTCTGATTAACTTGATACAAGCAGCAGTTACACAAAATTACAATATATGTACACACACACTGGAACATACATTAAGTAATGTTATGAGTAGGCTAATACATAGTTGAATTATTGCCAATTAAATTTAATGAATTTGGTACTTAATATTTAATTTAAATAATGTGGTTATACTGTGGCACTTAATACTGCCCAAATTTTAAGGGAAAATGTTTTTACCCCCCTTATCAGACTTAAAAACCTCAGAAAAGCATTTTAGCTGTAATCCTAATTAAAACAATTCAGCATGAACTACAGCTGACATTTAACAAAATTTCAGAGCCCTAGGGACTTAATCTCAACCAGGAGTTTGAAATAAGAATGAATTTGCAATTGCAACAACCTTTATATTCATCTCAAGGTCAAAAATAAGATTCTGAGGGTGCACAACTGGAAAAATAACAGAAGGTCAAGTAAAATACTAAAAGACAGAAGCACAACACAAACCTATCTTAAACATTGAGTGATATTTTAGTTCTATAGCCCTCAATCATGATTGCACCACGAATGTACTAACAACAAACAGTGCAATGAAAAATAAAACCAATATACAAGCACATGCAACATTTTGAAAACAAATGCTTTTATCCACCTGTCTACAAAAGAGGACATACTCGCAGGTTCAAGTATTTACAAGTTTTCATGAACTTCACTTTCCTAAGTGTCTTAAGTAACCATTTTGGGTGCTGAAATAACACCAGCCACCCTGAGGAGAAGTTCAGCTCACAGCCAGTCTAGCTGCTCGCTTTCCTCTCCCTGACAGCTTTGAGAGCTTCCTCCTCCTCTTCAGCAGAGGTTTTGCTGCCTGCTCTGAGGCTACTTCCCCACCTTTAGGGAAGAACCACATCCTTTTGACTATGAAGAARACTTCTCTTTATCCCTTTCTTTCATGCTCATTTACTCTTACTACTGAAGGAGATACCTAACTAGCCTTGACATGTCAGAGCACAGGACCTAGAGCATCAAGACTTCCGTAACTGCAAGAAGGGGAAGGCTGTATGTGCATTYACACTGAAGCTGCACGGTCACATCGAAGCATCTTGTAGGTGAGAACAAACATACTAGAGACTAGTTTTCAAAAGCTTCACAAAATATTCTGTGCCTTATTTTCACACGTGCATCTGTTTAAGTTCACTCCAATAATAGGCCACTACAATTTACAAAGTGCCAGCACTGGTGGATTSACAGGAAAACCTCTGCACTGTTTAGGAAAGACCTCTGGTACATGCACACAGACAGGCATGTACTTGGGTCTTCTCCTGCAAGACATTGCTGGGTGCCAGTCTAGTTTTAAAATATAGTCTCCCAGTTTCCAGAATTGTTCATCACTTACATCTTCTTGAACAACCTGCAGGAAAGCTAACTCATGTCCCAGTAGCATCATTCATTTCTTCCTCACCAGGACATAGGCAGTAACTTAGGGGTGGTTGTCTAAGAGTAGGAAGAACAAGATTTTAAGAAGAGGCAGTGGTTAAAGCTAATAAGGTATGGAAAGGCTTTGATCAATTTTTAAACATTTTTTTTCAAGTTCCTCTCAGTTCTTTTTCACATTGGAAAGAAAACAGATAGAACAAAATCCACTCACCATATAGAAAGAGCATCCCTCCCAGCCAAAGTGGGCTTAGTAAGCTCATTCCCCCTCAYGATGTGATGTTACCCAAAAGCTTTCAAACCTCATTCCTAAACATGTCTGAAGAGAAACAATATCCTTCAAGAACAGAGAGAAAAGAAGAGCCTAAGGGAAAAAAAATAAAATAATGTATGCCTTGTAATATAGATACAAGACTTATCTGTGGCATGAACCACCCATTTTTAATCTTTCTGAGGCTGGTATAAATAACACTAACTAGAAGGAAAAAAGCAAGTCCTAACACACAGAAATCATCCATCTCATTTGAAATCCTTTTCTGAAAATCATTAGTATTGATCTTGTAGGAAATCCAGCAGAAAATATACGTTATGCTTTTGTAATTGAGATCAATATGGTTATCACAAATCACTTCAATAATTAGAAGTGAGAGATTTTTCTTGCAATATTACTTATCYTCTTTAACATAACTTTTCCACAAAACACATTAATCATATTATTACATTCAAAGACCATCAAAAAACAGGTAAAAGCACTTTATTCTAGCAAAACTTTTTCCCCCCTCTTTTTCTACTCTGTCATCCACTAAGGTTATATTGTCATCCTGCTGCTCCAGTTAGCGACCGTTTAGCACRCAGATCAGTATTCTGACGCATAGGCACATAAAAAGCAAATGATTAAGCTGCTACTGGAGCTGTTCCTAAGGGGACAGAGATAAAKAACTTCCATCTGCAACATTCTAGGCAAAAATTAAAGCTATCCAGTGACTAGTTACTGTGCTTAGTGTTTTCTTCCCTCAAATAACTGGCATGGCTTAAAGCTTTAGAGTAGAGTTSAGTTATGCATAGCTTAGCTTTGCTGAGCATAACAGCATGGCTTCTGTATACCATGCAAAGCATCACACCAAGCTGCAAMGAGTGTGGAGCACTGGGACACACACATCCCTTTACTCAGGGCTAGAAACAGAGCAGTTAGTTGTGTCCCTGCCCCTGCTACTCACCAGCTAGTCCTCGACTGCCCCGGAGCTGCTTGTGAGCTCCGGCGTGGACTCCACTGCGCACAGAACAAACTCGGGGTTTAGACTACCAGTGGTCATCAGGAGAGGCATGTGTCAAGCGACAGATACCATAAGTCTGAGGAATATTTAATGAAATATTTCATATTAATCTTAATATTTAAGAAAAGATAGATGGATTTAAGAAAACTTCTATTTGAATCACTTAGTAGCTGCTTAAGAGCTCAATGCCACCAATTCCTGAGATCTAATAAATCTGAAGGTAGCCCGTGAAGAAATCAAGCTAAATGCCTCAAGATAAAATGCAACACCTCAAGCTTTTAAGAAACATAACCACAGCAGAGCATGTGCCTTCTCACAGCTGCTCCTTCTTAGCTGCGCACATACAGAAATCTAGTGTCAGCAACAGAAAGTCTCTATGTTCCCAACCAGTAAAGGGGTTACACAAATGCCATCAAAATCTTGCATGAAATACTACTACATATCTAGTTTAACACTTCAATGTATCACTTGAAAAATTAATTTGATTTCATTTGAGGCTATCAAACTGATGATTTGCAAGAGCTGCCATGCGCAGGAGTTTATTCATGCATAGCAAAAAAAATATTATCATGAGAGAAAATGGATTCAAATTGACAGATTTTTTTGGTTTTTTTAAATCTGCTTCTACAATTTGGGCATCCAACCAAGCTGTTCTGAGAGTATGTATTTTATATTTTAATAAAATTAAGCTCACACTCAACTAGTCACTTTGCTAACTCTAAGAGTCCAAAAAATAGTCACTGGTCTACAGTTAATAACCACTTGAGAGCTTTTTTTCTCCCCATTTGTACAACACACCTCAGAATGAGTGAMAAATACATTAGTCCAGCAAAGTGCTTGTGCAAACTGCAGAGAAGTCTGAAGGCACTGTGGCCTGCCTGACCTTTTGCTGGCCGTAGCGGAGGGATCAGAACTGTGGAACCACATCAGCAAATTAAAGTCTAGTACAGATCACACTACACAGTGCCAAAATGATATCTCAAAGACACAAGCCTTACATACTAATCAAAACTGAACAGTGAAAAATAAAGCACTAGAAAGTTTCTCCATCTCCTTGCCTAATTTTTAAACTGAGTGATATGCAGTGCCTGGACATTGCACATTTGATTCACCTTCCAGATTTTAACAATTCTCAAGTACACGCTAAACCCACACACCTAAAGAACAACAACAACACAAAAAGTACCAAATTGCCTAAATTGAACCCAAGCCTCATTTCGAGCATCAATTTGTCAAGCACAGGCATACCAAGTCACAGGCTCAGGTCAGAAGGTACAACTTGAAGAGTATTTTTCAAAACGTGCCTTAACAAACATTAAATCACACGAAAATAGATACTTGAGATATGAGATAAATCAACCAAACAAAAAAAAAATTTTTTTTTTTTAAGAAGATATTTAATTCCCTAATGAAAAGAGCTGCATAGTTTATTTTGGTTTCAAAAAGAAAAGAAAAAACAGCTGAAAAACTGAAAAATGACCTGAGAGAATTTAACATATTTGAAAGGATCATAATRAATTGGATAGGCAAGTGGTTCAAACCGAACAGGATTAATTCTGGAGTGAATTTTTGTTGAAGTAGTAAGACAGTTTTGTGTCACTTGAGTAAAGCAGGAAGTTCTTAATTAGAGCGCTGCCTTTACRTCAGTATAAGGATTTCAAATAAATTTATTGTGTTGCTACATATTTCTTTTCATGGCTTTCCCTGTGGTACTTGCCATATTATTACTCTTTTTAATTACAGGTTTCTGAGCTGGAGTATTTGCTTTGAACAGATAGACAGCTGACTGACAAGATAAACACATCAGAGTAGTTTATTATTATTGTTAGTACTTACCAGAAGCTTTCTTTAGATCTTACCTACCTGTTACTACAAATAAAAGCAGAGGAAAGCTATGCTTACCTTCCTTGTTTTCACGTGCAGTTGGAAGGAAATGCTGCTCACTTTGGAGCATCTAGATGCCACATACAAAATAAGATCAATTCCCATAACTCTGAGCTAATTATGATTTAATTCTCCATTTGAGTCAAGCATCTCACATGAACCATTGAAGCCAAACCTAAGAAAAGAGACTGTGTGCCATTCAGCTCTTCGTTTTGAAGGTCAAAACTCTGAGTCAGACCTGAACATTGCTGGCACATCTTAGGTGTCTCTGAGCAACCACATGGCAAAAATAACTCATTAAGCCATGCCAAGAAACAGAAAAGGTGCCTCCTGGGCTTGTGCAGCATCTGAGGGTYTGCTGGACAGCAGGACCATGGGACCATGATTGCTTCTAGCACCTACATAGGGCACATCATGGAAAGGAGGAGTGAAAAATGGAGAGAAGGGGAAGGAAAGTACAGCCTGTTCCTTCCAAATAAGCATACTGGGAAAACAGAAAAAGGAAAGCATTTGGAAGCACTGCTGGTCCCCACCACATGAAAGCAGAGAAGGCTGGTGGCTTCTTCACAGCATCTCTGAACCTCTTCCCAAAGAAGAGAAGGTGATCTGGACACACTGCCAAGACTTAGCCTTAAAGGCACATTATGTTGCTCAATATATCCCTCATCCTCCAAGAACCACCAAGCCAAAAATCTCCCTTAGGAAAAATGTTCCTTTGTGACCTTTCATGGTTGAAGATGACAAAACACATGCCTAGCTTTTCAGCAACTAGCACTTTACATTCATGGGTCTTAGATGTCTAAATACTTCCAGGTTCTTTTKCCAGAAAAGTCTAGTTTCAGCTCATTGAACACACATGCCAACAACCAAGTAATCAATTTTTCTTCTCCCAAAAGTGTATAAATGAACTGGGACTCCACAGATTTCTGGAATACCTGTAAAACCTGCTGGAGGATGAATGACACAAGCCTGGACATCTTACCCATCTCCTCTCAACCACCAAAGAAACCCATAGTCACTAACTCAGTGCTGTTAATAGTAATTCTCATTCTATTTTGAAAATACAGATTCCTGCTCTGATTTATTAGAGGGCTAAAAGACAAATTTATTCCTAACGAGTCCATTGTACAGGCCTAGTGATGCAGAAACTCATTTCCCTTCTTCTTTCAGAGCCTGTTAGACTACACAGAACCAGATAATGTTCAGATTTGGTGAACACACAAAAAATAAATCCCAGACGTTATTATGCCCTCCTAGCTGTAGCAGTCCTAAAGACAAATAACGTATGAAGAAAGTACACGCTAATTCTAAGCCTCTCAGAATTACTGCTCTCATTCTCCCTCTCTCTCAGCTCTCTCTAAAGCTCTTTTCTTTCTTTATAAGCTCAGCAGTGGGAAAGAAGACTTGCAGGGATAAAAAGGCACTGCCGTCGAAACTATTATTAAAACACCACAAGAAACACTGAGCCGATTGTGCCATTTGAGTGGAATCTGTCTCTGTTTACATACAGGCTAAACTGTTACAAAAAGCATAACAAATCAGCAAAGCCAAGACAGAGATGGCTTCTTTCTTGATACGCAAGGGGTTCTTTGTCTAAGATGGGGAAAAAAGAGCATTTTTTTTTTAATAAATCTAATAGCTTTCAGACCTGGACAAATAAAATATCCATTAAATCTAAATTTAAAAATGTGGCATTATTTCATGTTTCATTTTACAACATTCCATAGACGATTGCACTTGGGCTGAAAATAGGAAGGAATGGCAAATACAAGAGAGGTTCAGCACCACCTCAACGAGAACACCACTTCTCAGTGAGAAAATGAGAAGTCCACAGCGCGGTGGTCCGAGTTGGCCAGAGCAAATGGAGACCATACCTGTTCATTTGTTAGCCATTGGGAAAATAATTTGCTTGCTTTCTCCGACTCCCCCTGTTCCTTTTCTCCTTTTCATTCAGGCCTCCTACTCCAAGGGAAGACATTGAAAGGAGACTTGAACACCACAAATGGTGAAAAACCACTAAGYTTTCAGAGAGGGCTGATCATAGAAATAAAGCCAAATCATTATTACTTAAGCATGTGAGGGAGGTTTAAAAAAAATTGAAAGATTCTACATGGATTTCTTTTTTGATGCCAATACTTTTTAACAAAATTAACAGCAAAGAGAAAGTTCTTCTGGAGATTTCAAGCAGCAAATGAAATCCCTATGGTCTCAATTTTTAGGAAAAAGTCAGAAGTCAAGTTTAGTTCCCTAATGATTCACCTTTTCCTCTCCAGTGTAAATCAGCAGCAGACAGGAAACAACTCCTGTTTCTGCACTAACTTAGTCCCAGGTCTTTCCTGAAGAGATATAACTCAAGCCAACATTTTAACATGTTAATTTTGCATCCTTCTCCACCTCCAAAAGCTTAAGCTCATTTCATTTTATTCACAATAAGAGATGTTAGGTTGGGAGATTAGTTGAGAGGGGAGAAAAAATAAAACAAGGCCAGCAGGATTTGCATCCACTTGAATTGCTGTTTTTTAACTGTCAAAGAGCGTGTATAAAAAGCTAAAGGGAAAAAACCCACATACTCAACAGAAAAACTCTGGGGTTTTGAGGTTAATAACAACATCAAAAAGGGAGAGTGGTATTGAAAGGAGAATATTCTGCTCAGAAAGAAGTGATCAGCTTAGAAATACGAGCTCAGAGAAGGCTAAACGACAATTTAAACAAAGCAGCTTGCTTGGCTTAATTTAAACAGATTCCATAAATATTCTTTGGTATCATGAAATTGTTTATAATAATAACAAGCCCAATGCATCTGCTCCATCTTTGTGCAGTTACCTAGACTACATTTCTTGACACCACTGTTCTGTAATAACCTCCATCTGCTCTGCTGTGTCTGTCATTTCTTTTGCTATAACATATTGTGACAGAGGCTTCATTTACCTAAACTTATCTTGGCAACTTGTACTTCATTAAAGAGAATCCTGCAAGCATCAGTTAAAGCTTTCTTATCTGGCCATGCATAGCTAAGCTTCATAAATCATTCTTTCACTTTCCATTTTGCAGCTTCTGGAAAGGTAACATTATTGAATTCAGATCACTGGAAGGGAGCAGTACTAAAATGTTTATTGACCGGCTTTTAGGCACTGAGCTCTGCTTTGAATGCAGACAGTAGTATTAGCTAAAGCTTTTGAATTTAGAGGGGATGTCACTAATATGTTTTATACATTGCTATAAATACTGTTTGATGGCAGGCCACTTTAGCAAGCTGCTGCTAATCTAGCAGAAACAAAATATTATTAGCATATATTCCCTCCTGCCTTGTCTCCATTTTTTTTTTTATTGTAGCATCTGCAAATAAGTATTATATATTCATAGACCCAAGACCTCAATCAGGGCTGTGTTTTAGAAAGGAGGGAGGGTGCAAAGGGACCTTAAACCAACCTCCGTGTCCATCAGACCAGCCTGGCATTGCACCAGCATGGCACTTGATGCAGGTCGGAGCAGCTGTGGTTTCTGCCTCCGTCTAGACTCCTGTGTCAGGGTCATATCACAAGCAATAATATTCACATTGCAGCCAGCATTATCTCATGATAAGAATCATCTGTTATTAGCATGAAAATTACCGACAGGCAGAGCTCTTCTCTCCTGCAGCAGATTCAGRAGACACACGCTGTGCTGGCTGATGAGTCAAATCGCACAGGGTAGGAAGAAAGGAACAGGCAGCGCTTTATTTGCCAGACAAACAAGTCTTAATCACAGAACAGCATACATTCAGATCTAATTCAGCCTATAGCTCGGAATATTTGATATCGCAAAACAATACCCTAACTGTTCATTTTGACTATGTACACATTAGTTTGATGGTTAAGATAAGTTACTACAGCTTAGTAGTAAGTTATAACAGCTTGAGAACATGACAGATAGTAGGMTGCTGGTGACATGGATCCACAGCTCTCTCCTGCCTGACCCACAACAATAATTTGAAGTGACATTTCACACCTTACACACACACACCACTGAACTCCAGGGAATTGGGGATAGACCTCTCCTGCTTAGCATATATAAACTAGCTATGCTAACTAAGCATTTGGTAGCCCAAAGAGACAAAAAAGGATGTTAAGGTCATTAAGGACACCTAGCTACTCACCAAGTAACCTATATTTAATTAGCATTTCATTGTTTATAAAAATGCAGTGTTCAATTGAACAGATYATCAGTTCTGTGGAAATTACACAACCCTCAGAAGAAAGGACCTGCAGTTCTCTCTCCCTCCTGATTCAGGCAACACATGGCAAGATCGAGCTTCACTAGGCCAGATAAACATCCTAAGCCCTGAGTCATATGGGAGCCAAGACTGGGAAGACCTCTGTAATAGCTGCCTTCTAYCTCTAAAAAAGAATTGCCTTCCATTTCCTGTCACAATTTCCACACAGGTCTACAAGTCATCCATAGAGACAGAAGCGGCAAGGCAATTTTGAATAAGGGATAATTAGTCCCTAGGACACCCACAAAAAATACACAAAAATGGCCMAGTAACTAAAAGGACCACTAACAAGAAGCCACCACACTAGTACGCTTGGCTTCCTTTCCTGCCTGCAGTGCGGTAGGGGAGGCTGCTGCCTGCAGAAAACTCCAGCACTTTGATACCAGCTCTTTTTTGATAGGCAGAGCCATCACGAGGGTGATGACAAAAACGCTGCAAGACAACGGCTGCCAGCTTGACAAATCTAGCTCCAAGCAGATGGCCACAGGCTCCCTACGGACCCCATATACACYGAGGCCCTGAAGGTTGCATTTTTCTCCATGAGAAAGTGGTGCAAAGTTCACCACAACCTCCTCCTTCCCATTGAGAGCCTGAGCTGCATTACAGCTATATGAGCTCTTCATATGATTTTTTTTTTTTGTTAGTAGATCCTTAATTTTCCAGGAACTGTAATCCCCTTTCAAAAAGGAAGAAATCTGAGGCTTGAAGCTACCTGCTGATTTGACAAGATCCCAGTGACCTGCTTTAGAAGAAACCAAGGGAACAAAACATAACACTACAGAGCCACCGACACCAAGTAGACAAGTCTGAGGTCTACTTAACCACATTAAGTGYTGAAGAAAGAGAGCTCTGCAATTAGAATATGCTCCTTGGAGCATTAACACAGAATATGAGCATCATACTAGATTTAGAAAAAAGATGAACTGTAATAATTTTATTAAGTCTACAGAGTCCAATGCAGTGAAAATGACTGGATCCTCCCTGCAGTTGCTGGTCAAAAACYAGTCTTGAACCTTTTTCCATGAGTAGTAACAAGACCACTAAGGCATGCTGACCTCGCACGCCTTCCTCATGCTCAGAGCCCAAGCGCAATCAATCACCCATTAAAAAMCATCTTGTCTCACACCTTACCTGGATAACCAGGGCATCCAACTTCTAAAGAATGGAGAAAGAAGAGGGAAGTTAGCGAGTACAGATTGCCTTGCTTTGAAGATTTCCTCTTACAGCTCAATACACGGCGAATTCAAATCTCTAGATGAGCCTCAAGGGAACTAGTTGTTCATTCCTACTCCCTCAAACCCCTTAATAGGATTCGATCCCTGCAGTAACAACTTGTGAGGCTTATGCAATGTTTGCAGAAGACTTTTGATCCTCAGGTGAAAGGAAAACACAGAGCAAAACAYTATGATCTCCAATTACAGAAGAGGTAGTATTAAAAAAGGTTTCTTAAAGCTTTTCTATCAAGAGGTAGACTTCTAACATATAGGTTACAACTGTAGCAGACTAACGCTGTCTTGCACAAAAACCTTTCTCCAGTTTAAACATACTGATGTGCTTATTTTCCACAGATCCAGGCTGCTAAGCAACAGAGTGAGCAACACAATCACTTTTGCTGAATAGCACATGGAGTTAACTTTAAAGACATGGATATTTATTGTATAATCTTCAAATGCATGTATTAGGTAAGCCTCGCAGTTTGCTCGTATTATTCAAAGCTGTTTCCTTCCCCATTTTCATTTGCTTATAGCTTTGCCAAATTCTACAAACTATGACTTTGCATGCAAAAATCTCTTTTGAGTAGATAGTTTCATTCAAAGAACTTGAGTCAGAGCAACTGAGCCATTTTCAAATGTTATAGAAAAATAAGTGTTTTTCTACTTTCAACATTTGATTGACCTTTCATATCAGAAATGTGAATATTCTTAACATTATAAAATGGATATTTTAAAACTCATTCAGTCACAAGATTGCTTGTCAATGCGTGCTTCTACATATGCCTGTGAATTTTGCCAACTTAAACCAAACAGTAAACCTTCAGAAGGAATAAAAAAGAACTTCCTTACAACTGCAGTTGTGGGAAAGCAATAAATATTTTCCTTCTATTCCACTTCCAGCATCTAGCTGATTGAATTAGAGCAACAAACACAAAACCTGATTGAGGGAAACCTAGGAGAAGAGGCTAGCACAGGAGCAGGGAGAGATGCTGACCAGGAATGACAGAATTGGAAACTGGAAAGACACAGCCCCTTGAAACTAAACTAGAAATGGAGAGAAAAATAAGAAAAGGAAGTTTCAAAGCCAGGAACAAAAAAAAAAAAAATAAGGAAAAGATATAAGGATGTGGAGGAGTAGCCATGTAAAAAAGCTGGAACAAAAAAAAACTAATGGAGGAGCAAAAAATGGGACCCAAAAGAACAGTCAGGAGAGGGAGATTTGAAAAACTGAACTCCTGAGATCAGAAACTATTGCATTAATCTCCACCAAGAGGACAGGTTTATGAAAGAGGTTACCAGAAATTACGAGCAAGTGGCCCAGCTAGTTTTAATTATCTCTCATCAAAATAGGAGAAAAAAGGAAGACATCCTGCATTTGGATAGCATGTAACTGGGGAATTCGGCAATTTGGAAGCTCACAATTTTGTCCAAATCGGTATGGAAATGAGGAGTCCCCAGTCAAATTTGAAGGCCTCTATTTCCACAAATCTACAACCAAGCCTCCAAATAAAAGACAACTGCACAGAATTGTCACTAGTATGAAAAGACTACCTTGTTACACTATCACTTCGAAAGCAAAACTGAAAATATCCCATTTCTCTATTCTCTATAATCATTTAAAATGTGTCAGCATTATTTAAGCTTTTAAGTCATACCTAGCATAGAATTGCTCAAATATAGAAACCATCTTCTATATCACATTGGAAAGGGAAGGGATTCCCAAAAGCTGTTCAGGCATAGAAAGGACTCATGGATGCTGAGCCCTCTAAGGGCACAGTAAGGGTTATGTTTTAGCAGGGCAGCCAATCCTCCTCTGATCACACTGAAGAAAAACTACTCAAACTATTACAAAATCCTGAATTAGCCCTCATCTGCAAAATTTCTTCTGGAGCTTGTTTGCAAGGAATATTAAGAATGGTGAAAGGTGAAAACAGTCATGAATTAGCCAGTCTCCCCACCCCAGTTTGTGGGTTACTAGCACACTTATAATCTATGAGAAATAAAACATCCTGCAAAATCCATTTTGCTAACTGTATAAAAAAATGTGCAAGAGCTTCAAGTTCCTTTGTGTCAAAAGGACAAAATGCAGCRAAAGCTGAAAGACAGCATCACACAGCAAAGTCTTTCCCTTTAACTGTGATTCTTCTAGTGTTATTCAGTGTGTGCAGTTCTGATAACAGGGATTTCATTTTGCATGATAAAAATCCTGTGCCATTATCTCATCTTTTTTAGGCCATTATTGACTTTTTAGAAAGCAAYAGATTATCCATAATGTGGCTTTTCATTCATTTGTTGGCCACAAGCAGTTAGTTACAATCATATTGTTGTTACCACAAAGAATTTAATCAAGATCAGTAGTCAGATGATTGTGCAGAGTATGATTGCTCTGAATGAAAAGCAGAAGTGAGGGAGGAGAGAGAAGACAGAGAAAAAAAGAAAAAAGAAATCTGCTACTTCCCTGTCCTGTCTCCTCCTCTAAAACTGGTAGGAAAGAAAGTGCCACCTACTAAAATTCTGTTCAGAGAACCAAATTCTAAGATACTGTTACTGTAGGTAATGAGAAGGGAGAGAAACAGAATGGAGATAGGAATGGGGGAAAAAATATCAGAGTGTTTAGTGATAGACAGCAGGATCTTAGAATAGGAAGAGTCCGGGGATAATTTAGCAAGCGTGCACTGCCTTGAATGGAGCTGACCCATTTCACACGAGATGCAGGGCCAGCTGAGAAGGTCAAAAATCCCACACAGTTTCTGTTAAGTTGGCTGCTCTTTGATGAAAWTGAGCGCTAACAACTTGCTCTACTTCAGGATGACTTTTCCTCCAAGCACTCAGCAGCATTAACAAAATCCCAACCAAACCAGAACATTGGCCTCCTTCCAAGAGGAGATTACAAATATGCAGTTTGGGGAGCAAATACCTCATACATCATCCTCAGGTTTGGACAGCTCAGCACCTACTCCCAAGGCAATAGGAAGAAGCCTCCACACATCCCTTGAGGTTTCTCCATATGCCTTCAATGCACCTTTTGCACGTGTATAGAACATATCAGCTTCTGCTATAACAATTTTTGCTGACACTTCCAGCACAATTAGAGAA
>NW_020455523.1:538596-558267 GCF_003342845.1 Nothoprocta perdicaria | reverse complement strand
CACTACAAGGCAAATGCCACCTGCATGAAATTAATACCTTCACTGAAGCTGCTCATATTTGAGAGGTCTCTTCATTCCATGGAAATGGGGTAAGAGCACTTAATGATCTGGGCTAATAATAGTCAAGTTCCTGAGTCAATTGAGTGATGAACTGGGAAAATCCATCAATGCTGGATAGAGTCCTTGACCTGCTTTCTCAAAAGWGAAGTGACTTCTCTTTAAAGCACCAAATAACCTCAAGTGATCTGCTCTTACTGAGTGTTCKACTGACACTGGTCCAGTAGATGGGCATGACAACCAATGTATTGACCGAATCCGTAACAAGTTATGAAAAAGTTGTTCTCAGGAACATCATAGGCATAGACAATTTTCAGGAAGCACTTTTAACTTAGGGAAATAACATACCTTCTTCCCTTTTTCCTTTTTTTTTTTTTGAAAACTTTGCAAATATGCACTCAATTTCTTTGCTTTAACAGAACTCTAACAGAAGAATCCATATTACCAAAACTAAGAATACCAAACAATCAAGGGAAACTTTTCACTTGCAAATAATTGCAGACAAAATATTTCACTAAGGAAGGAGCAGAGGAGAAAAAACCAAGTGCGACCAACAGCACATTAGGAAGATGCACAGTTCTTGCATCCTTGTAAGTAGCCTGACTTACCCAGTTTTTATTCTGAATCTGAAGTCACCCAGCTTTGTGGCATTGGGCTGCTCTTTTACCCAGCCTCCTTCATTTGCACATATATTAAGGCAGGGAGGGAATATCAGCCTACATCACTGGAAKTATATTACTTGAAATTTTTGAAACATGTTTAAGGTGAAAGAAAACCTAGTTTAATGTTAGGTAAATGTATATTAATAATAACATGCAATTCTTAAGCCTGAAAGAGTGCAATATTCRCAACTTAAGCTGTGGTTAAATATGAATTGATCTAGCTTCTCACTGAACATCRCCTCCTGCTTATGTCCTGCACCCTCCTCACTGGAGGATCAGTCAGCAATAACAAAAGTAAAAAATAAATCCAGCTGCTTCATTTGTAGGACTATGGTCACCACTGATTGTACAAGGGTTTAGCGCACACACACACACTCCCTGTACGTAGGAACACATTCACTCTATTTCCCTTGGGACTAGAGACACCCAGTCTTCACATTTAATTCATTTAAGAGCATCGCTGCCAATAGCCTTTGATTTTGATACCTTGCTGTGCGTTCTGACCCTCACTCTATAAGAATATAGAAGAACAGCAAGTGCTGAGCACCAGCAGACAAGGTATTTGGTGGCAGACTGTTTTGAAATGCAAATAATTATAGCAGTCTGTCTTTTCCTCTGTCTGTAACTGCAGGGTAGAGGAGGACAGGTGGGTATTTCGAGCTCTGTTAAGCACTAAAGTTTTTAAGTGTCTCTCTAGACATGGATTTGGATTGATGGCTGACGTGTCATCAGTTGCTTACAAATTCTGAAATATTCCATAAACACCATAGCCAATCTCCTGCAAATCTGCCTCATTTTCTTAGCAGTTAATGCAACGAAATGTTTCTAATCAATGTACAGCACAAGGCAAAAATGTAAACRGATGCAGCAATAAGTTGCACTACCAGAAACACAGAAAATATGCAAGAAAAAAATGACAAAAAGCAGTGAAGATGAAAGGCCAAGGTAATGTAACAAAGGCCAAGGTATAATGGCCTGTTAATAAATGCCAAACCACAGGCAGGCCTAGTGTTGCATGAAGTCTCCATGAAATCTAGTACTGTCTCAGCAAAACAACTTCTCTTTCATGAAGACAGACCGATTCAGTCAAGTCATATGGGATTTAATCATCTTAGCTTGGACTTGCCCAATTTTTCCAGGAGATTCTTCAGAACAGCTTAAGGCAAAATGCTGGCTTTTCACATGCTGAAGGGACTACTGGCTCACAGCATCACATGCTGTCGTCTATGCACTGACCTTGGAGTCTGGGACGTGAGCTTGTTCATGGACTACCCAAAAAAGTCCAATATTGATATGGAATTCACAACCTCAGTTACTCCTGTAGATTACACCTCAAAGGATGAATAAAAGTTCTGGGAAAATAATTCTTGGAATAATCCACAGAAACACAGAGAACAAAGGATCTCAGGATGCTCAATAAAGCATCCAGCTGCTATACTTAACTCTTTACTCATAGAACTTGATAAGCTSAGGTCAGCAAACAAGCACAGCTTTCCAGGCAGGAAAGAAGGCTTGCCCAGCRCTACTTATACAACAGCTTGGCTTCCTGCTCAGCACTAGAATGTATGGTTCACCCTTATATTGCTAATAAACTSTACTTATTAATATCTTAGATTGACTACTAAACAGGGAATGGYAGGGCCTGATTCCCCAGGCCAACCTGCAGGTACCAATTTGCACATGCACTTGGAAAACTGGGATGATGATCCCTGGGATGATGATCTCTATGATCCAGTTAAGTGCTCAAAGACAACTTTAGGTCCTGCTAGTCTCCAAAACAACTGAACAATAAGCATGAGCTTTGCTGGCTCAAACAGCCAGGCCTTGGGCAGATGTCACTGGGCCCAACTTCTCTGTTCACCAGGATGGAGCTTTCTGTCCCTTCAGCTCTACTGGTAGAAAGGCTCAGGTCACAGTTCCTTACTTATGTCACACCAAAAACAACCAGCCCATCTAGCTGGAAGCAGGGTAAAGCAGACTCCTATGATGTCTTCATCAACTGACTACAGGAACTGCAACCTCTGCAGAGAAGAAGCAAGGATGCAAATGAAGGGTTGCGCTTTCAACCCAGCACAGTTTACAAAAATAACCATCTATGGCCTTAGTTATTGTGTCTTGTAGGTTCTTTTTCCACACAGAATTCCAGGTATACTTCGAAGATTTAGTTACAAGAACACCCTCCTGCTTCCACAGTCAATTTACCCAAATTGGGGCTAAAGCAAAAAGACATTGTTGACTCTGCAGAAAGTGCTTTCACCTCTGGGAGTGGTGACAAATCCTCTTGTGCTACAAACTGAGCACCAGTGATGTTCAGTTGATCAGCATCACTTACTCCCTTAGCAGCAGCCAACAACAGCCCAAACTACTTSAGGCATAACTATTAGGAAAGGCAGGTTGCTGACACAGAAGATACTAATAAAAGCAACACCTGGAAGCTCCAGGAGCTTTGGGATTGCATCACACATTCCCAGTAGGTCACTGCAGCCATATGGTCTGGCTCTTCTGGGAAATRCCTCCTCTATTTCAGTTCTTGGAAACAGCAGGGGTAACTATGTGAGGTCACCATGGTTTAAGGAGTCAGAGTCTTCTGAAGGAAATGAGCAGCAAATTAGGTGTCGCCTTGAATTTAACCATAAAGTTGAACTGCATTAGAGCTACCCCAAGGTTTTAGGAAGGGTTCTCTCCAACCTTATGTTTCATTTTTCCAGTCAGCAAAGTATTTAACCCATCTTCCTCAGCAAAAAGTTACCTGCTGGTTGATATCTATAGAGTGATATCTATAGAGTGATATATAGGTTGATATCTATAGAGCAGCATGATAGCAAATGTTATCAATATTCACAAACAGTTAACAAAATTGGCACATATAGAAATACACTTTCCTCTCTGGACAGTAGAGAGGAGATGAAACCCTGAGACTTTTGGGTTGCCTTGCCACCACAAGGCACCCGTTCCAGTCAATTTTAGGCAGCCTGTCTGCCTCACCAGGACCAGCAGAATTGAGACATCATTCAGGAGGAGATCTTTTGTTCCAGGGGATAGGTTGTCTTCATCCCCTTCCAGCCACAGCCAAGGCAAGACAAGGCAAAATTCAACAGTTCCAGAAGACGGAACAAGCTCAGTCATCTGTGTGAAGAATTTTGCTCTTTCCATCAGACTAAATGTTCTCAGTCTATGGAAAACAACGCAAGATTAAAAGACACGATGGAACATGTCATGGGGACAGGTAATGGTTGTACACTGCCCCCTAAAAGGCCTTTAGGCCTGCTTACCCTGACTAACAAACATGTGGATAATACCCACCAAAGATACAAGAGCTCTCTGTGAGAAAAACTCTTGCCGTCCGTGTCAACCAGCTAGCAGGGAAGCCAAGGTCAGCAAGGAGCCTCTAGCTGCCTTTGTGCTCCTTCCCTCTGGCGCCAATCGGGAAACCCAGAAATTCAATCTCAGTGACAGATGTTAAAGCCCACACTTCAGTGACCAGTTGTTGATACTTCCTTGCTTTCTTGGTAGCCACATCACTCAAAGCTGTTCACTGACTTTCATAGCAGTCAGTGATATCCACTATTTTTGTACGGAGCCTTTTAACCAGCACCAAATCCGGCTTGAAGAGCTCCTCGGTGGGAGCCCTGAGATGGGCTTCTAAAAAAACTTCTCATCCCATTTTCTTAGCTTCTTCAGGCAGCAATCCACACAAGATGCTATACCTTTTTATCTGAGCATCCTGGGTGATAGGACAACGACCAATTACATGCAAACTTGATTCCCATTCCGCAGGTTAATGCCTGCACCCCCTCAGGGCACCCTCCCCCAGACCACAGGCAAGGAATCCCCACATAGGGCAAACCTGAGCCCAGAGCTGGATAGCTGTCATCAATCTGTGGTGAGGAATGCCTCAGTAGTGGACCAGCCAATCATTACTGATCYGATCATTCCCAAAATTTTGGATGCCATGGCCTTGAGATTTTAGATTGGCCCAAATCTCCATCTCCCTTTTCTTCCACTTTCAAGAAGCAGGATGGATAATTCTTGGGGTCTCCATTTCCCATTCAGTTGGCTTAACAAGATTTAATAGAACTAGCTAAGAGGCAAGACAACAACAGAAATCAGCAGCAAACTAGTGCTGGCCAGACCCATGAAAGTGGGAAAAAAAGCCACTCTTCTAGCTTTCCCACATACTCAGATATGCCTGAAATGCTAACACACTGAAAAACATCATCACGGATCAGGCAACTGCCATGGAAAATGGATCTAACCCAGAAATCCTGCTCTATTCTGAATGCTCATGAAGAAAGTGATTCAATTTCAGGGTTGAACTTGACCTACCAGGAGAAAACAKAGCCACCAATGAACTACAGCTTATCCTTAGTCCAGCTTGTGACTAAGGTGTAAGAGCTAATAAAAGGTTTCTGTATTTGAGAAAAGGCTCCGAACCTGGAAGAAGAGTTTCCAAAGTCTTGGAGTGTACAGGTATATCAACACCACCTATACAGATATACAAAATAATAAAAAACAGTAGGCAAATTGGGTATTACTATTTACTGCCACTTATAACAGAAAAACAAAGAGATAGTCAGTGATGATGGACAGTCTTAAAAGGGGAGGGAAATTCCTACCCAGTACACAATTAACCTGTGGCAGTCTTTTCCTCAAGGTGTTATTAAGACCAAGAGCTTAGCAAGATTCAAAAAGGATTTAGGCATTTATATGCATAATGAGAACATCCACACCTACATTAGATGAGAATAAAAAAATATATATGACATATAAACTCTGATGCTTCAGTGAAGCAGTCTACTTCTTGCTGATCAGCATTAGAAAGAATCTTCCCCAAATGGCAAATTTTCYAGAACTACTTATTATGGGGCTTCCTTCTCTCACTCTGGAAGCAGCTGGTGCTGAGCTGAGTCAGAATGCTAGAGAAGACAGACACGCTTTGACCATTGCTAGGTWTCAAGGGGAAAAAATTAGGTACTGTTGCACAACCGAATTATGGGCAGTAGCCAGGAGGCAGAATTTGAAAATAGAAGCGCTTCAGATCCCATCATTTCATTTAACTAGACACCATTATGGTTTAGGACACCATGAGATAAGAGTTCTCCCTTCTCAGAAAATTCCTTCTGAGCACCACTTCCTGTAAGGACACCTTTGGCTTCCACTGCACCTCACGGTCTCTGAGCCAGAGCCCCTGACAACAACCAGCCCCTCGGCAAAGCACACGATCCCTTTCCATGCTGCAGGCATTCCTGTCAGGAAAGGATCAGGGTGCACCTGAGCTCTGCTCTCCTGCAGAGGAATCAGTCCCCTTGGTGTGCGAGATGGGAAAGCGCTGTAGCAGCACCGTTAACATTGAGTACAGCTTTGTGAAAGGCCATGCTTTGCCTTCCTTCTGCCTGTCTCAATGAACACACATTCAAGGTAGCCCARAAGTCCAAAATGGTTTCCAATAGCTGATCCAGCCCATGGATCAATAGCTTCAAATGCAATTCGGATTCTCAAAAAATAAACTGGTCCCTCTTCCATGAGGAAAGYGTGTCTGAATAACCCCATGTTCAAGTGAACTGGGTTTCCCTACATTGGAGACAGCTCCTGCCTTCCCGGCTGCTGCTGGCAAAGGTTGGTGACACTGGTTTCTACAGGGCAGAGCACTGCGCACCATGAAGCCACCAGGTCACCTTGTTCAGAGCACATCTGAGACCAGGCTGCTCAGCAGACACCAACRGTGGAAGGATCTGACCACAGATACCACCAGTTTCAGCACAGGTTGCAACAGCACTTGTGTAGAGATTAACAGCTCCAAGGCAATCATAGCAACGACCTCTGGACACCTTGGAAACTCAAAACATAGTGCCCCTAATGGTCTAGATGAAGGCCCGAGAATCATATTCTGACTTCCACATCTAGGTTAGAAATGAATTTTCCAGAGAATCTAGATCCAAATAAACTCTCAACAGCAGAGCAGGCGTCGCTCTCATGGAATTCGTAACAGACCCCCATCAAAAACAAGCAAGTCTGTGTCCATTACTTCACAGAAGAGTTGATACTTCAACAGGACTAAATTTGAATGCTGCTACAGCTCCCATAATATCCACTTGGATCCCGTCTGAACACACGTATTTGCATTTCCACCATACGCCAAAGATATCTCATTTGAATGGGAGAAGATAAAGATTATTTATTTCTAAGGTTCTGGCATGCATACAAGAAATGAAATGCTGTATTTTTATAGATGATTTTGTAAATTAATGTAAATAATTCAACAGGAAGATTATTCACTGTGCTGTAAATGACTGGTATTTTCAAGATTATTAAGAAAATCGCTTGACTAAGGATACCAACAAATGATATAGGGGGGAAAAAAGATCTGCAAAGTCTAATAAAAATAAGTAAATAGAAGACTATACAGATTGTTCCACATCTGCAACTGTACATTATGTCAGGGGTTAGCAAGCAGTGTGTGGCAAATATTTTGAAGACTTCTTGTTTGTACTCTAAACAGAAAAATTGCTTTCATTTTTTTCAAAAGCGTAAGTGGTTGGATGTATATACTGGATGGATGTATACCATACTGCCTTGATTTCACTTGCACTTGGCCCAAGCTACTGTGCCATGAACATCAGAGGGTTCTTCCCTGTCCCCTCCTCTCCTGTGTAGGAGGTAACTATCTGACACAGGAAATGTCTCCTGTGGCAGCTCAGTGTCATCCCCAGAGACTGCTCTTGCTAAATAAACCTGGGCACATAGTTAGGTCAGGACAGAATGCCAGCTGGTTGTAACCAATCGTTTGTGTAAACCACTAACTCAAGTGGATGTCAGTGTTTTTATAATCCAAAATAAATGCTCATTTTACTTCTACCATAATTAAAGCCTTTAAGATTCCTGCTTTCCTGTTTTTGCGCCGCTCACAGTATAACATACTTGAACAGAATCCAATATCTTCACATTAGACTAAGAGCACATCAGGGAAGATTTTTTTTTTTTTGTCAGACTTGGTCAACCACATGTGACTTCCAGCAACATTCTATGGATTTGTCCATATTTCACTGTGAACATAAAAGACATTTCCCTAAATCAGCAGTTAGGATGTTCCATTAATCCAAGGCTGTAAAATATACATAACATACATGCATACAGTCAAGCTGACAACACCSCTGGACTTCTACACAGGTGTCTTTTTACTTCTCTGAAATAATATAGCTSACTTGTTATCATTTTTAACCATAAATCTAGCACAGGCTCCAGAGAGATTATCTACCAGCCGCTACAGTGCAAACAGCTGGGAACACTGGATGCTCCCAAGACAAATCCAGATTCAAGATCTGCAGCAAGCTTCCATATTTATAATTGATGATAMTACTAATTACAGGCATGCTGGCACACACAATATCTGCATCTCCCTTTGAGGTGTTAAATATGAATATATAGCCACAGGTTGTTAGTTGGGAAATTTATGCCCTTGCATTAAAAAGAATGTTAGAAACACGCTCATTAACAGCAACTGGAATTAGGAGGAGGAATCCCAGGAAGAATGTGTTTTCTCATTAGATATTAACTAGAAATGCTGTAAAATATTCTGTTTATGCATTGTTAGAATTTTGAATTCATCATTTTCCCTCTCCTCCCATCTTTCAAATGACTTCTGCCATGAATAAGTCATAGGAAGCCAAATAAAACCTCCTGCAGCTCTGGAACTGCATATGTACTTGTAAGCTCCCCAAGGATACAGCGTTCCCATTAAGCCRTAGAGTTACAAGGAATCAGCTCTTCAGCACCTGCCACCTTCACTGCGTGGGCAGTGTCCACCACAGCCCATAGATCCCTAGCTCATGGTTCCAGCCATGCCCTCTCCCAGCCAACCTTCATGCTGGGTTGGAGTTCAGGAGGAGCTGGTGGATGTGCTCAAGTCAACACTTTCTGCCACACACAGGACCACAGAATTTYCCCTCTACACATGAGGGCACGAAGGAGCCGACAGAGCTCCTGTCACAGCAGGAACAGCAGCAGTTCCAGCAAAKGCACACTTCTCCAGAAGGATAATCCCTCCCAGGAGCCCCCTAYGCAGATACGGCTCCATTGGAGAACAGCTGCTGCTCAGACCCTGATCTTTCAGAATCTCAGCAGACACTTTTCATTATACTGGAAATGTCAGGGTAAGATCTTCATTTGCAGCTTAAGTTTGTCTCGCAAGGCCAATGAAGCGTTTCCAAGGACTCCAATGGAAACAGGGTTAGGTCATGTCAAAACACATTTGCGAAGGCCAGCACCCAAGATACCCCTGATATCCTGTGAAGGCAGAAGGGGAACCTTTGCACACGTGGCCAATACAGYAGAATAACAAAGACTGCTCTCACTCTTCTCACTCACTAACAATTTCCTGATGCTCACAACAAAGAGGAGCTCCATTCAGCTGCCACTCCAAGCTGAGATGACATGAGGCCATTGGCTTGGACAACAGAAACACCTTCTGAGAAGCCCGTTAGTTGAAAACTGGTTGTTCAGCAGTAAACCAAACCCCAAGAGGTTCTTCAGAAATTGCTTTCCCAGAACTTATTAATGTGAAGGTACAGAGTTGGTTCAAAACAAACAATGGAATAGCAGTTTCAGAGGAGCTAAAGTATCACTATCAATCCACACTCAAAGATAAACCTATGATCTTGCTCTTTTTATTGAGAAGTTATATCAACAAATGACTTCACATTGGTCTGTCTTCTACTGTGACTTCTTTTTTTCTATAGAATGTGAAGCATCTGGAAACAAAATATCTGGCAGAATCTATAAATTCAAGTAACAGTTGCTTGTGAAATTTGTCACAAAGTTGTTAAGAAAGGGAAAAGCAGTGTGCCTTGAAAACACCATCCTCTCATAACCACTTCATTGCTCGATTGGTCAAAACTGACAGCACGATTTATCATCTTCATCTGCTAGGGTTAAACCTTTCCAAAAGGACTCCAAAGGACACTGCTCCCACCCTTTGCTCTTCCATTAACTCATTGCTAATGCAGTAAAGCTGGCCAGAATATCTCCTAAAGATGCACCTCTACACAGCTCTATAACACCAAATCTTTTGAAAATATTCTGGCTTGTGGTACCAACCCCATCACTAGAAGCCCACCCTCCCACCCCAAATTCTAAACATTAAAAACATGAAGAAAATTAAAGAAATTATATTTACAGGTATATTAAAAAAATCACAGAATCAAGAATAAAAATTACATACACTCACAAAAGGAAACAGCAATAGGCTTGGGGGACTAGCTTGTGTTGAGAGCAATGATACATCTCCCACTGGATCCGACATTAAATTTTGCTGCTTAGATTATTACCACCAAAAGGTCCCGTCGAATGTAACAGCAGGAGATGCCTTTGTTAAGCTTATCTGAACTCAAACCCACTCTTCTGCCACCATTACAAGACCCAGTTGGTCAACCTCACAAGTTCCAAGYGATTCTGAAGGCCTCAACTTCTTGGGTAATCTCTCAACTTGTGTAGGTGTAGCAAGTAAATTGTGTTCATAGAAGCTCACTTGGCACAAACTTTTTTTTTTTCCCTCTTTTTTCTTTTTTTCTTTTTTCTTTAAACATTGCATTCTACATAAGAAAGGTTATCATTCCCTCCAGACAACCTACAGCTGGCTGTGTGGTCAGTTCTAACGAACTGCAGATTCGGTGCACCTGAGGTATCATGAGCTTCTAATTACCTTCACCAGGTAACCACTCACAACTCATTCRCAGAAGCAATGCATACCCATGAACAAAAGCAAATATGTAACATGTGAATAAATAAATACTTGTAACTTCAAGCAGCAGTACTTGGGTAGCAGGTTATGTTGTTAGTCTTTATTATGTTTCTGAATGTCTGATGTCTTAGCATTGTGTGATTTCAGCACTCAATTTTGCAGTATTTACAATGGTATCAAGTTTCCCCATACAGGAGAAAACCTCTTCAGGAATTATGATCAAGTCTGTATTTTTTCCAACATGTAATAGCCCAAATAAAGTGTGCAGTGATGGATATATGCAGTGCCACACTGCGGTTCTTAGCTTCACTGAGCAGCCAAATATAGCGAAATGCTGAACCCCAGATGGTGCTAGGAAAGCCACAGCCCCAATTCCTCTGCCCTGCCAGGCACAGACCTTGGGAAGCAGCAGAGCACCTTGTGCCCTGGACAGCACCTAACAGCAGGTCAGAGGCTTGCTTACACATTCCAGCAACAACCCAACCTGGGTAGCAGTCAAACACACACCTGCTAACAAAATTCACGCCCATCAGTGTGTGCAAAAGTGGGTGTTTTACTCTTCCTTCCTCCTCTGCCTACAATAAACACTTGCTTAATGGAGCTACATTTACTCTGTGCTACCAGCTAGAAGAAATTGAAAAACACTGCACCGTCCTTATTTGTATAAATAAGTGATAATCTTCACCTTGCTTTTTACCACCGCAAACACTCGCTTTATTTATTGTCATTTACCATAACTACCTCTGAATTCTCCTGCATCTATAATGCAGTTATTACCATAACAATTCTCAAGGGTTAGTCCCAGCCCTTCTCTCTAGCAAGCAACATCAGAAACACTTGTTAGCTTTTTGAGTCTGTGCATTTTGGTCTCCTGAGGACMCTCCGCACTCTGAGCTCTTTGCGGTTCTTAACAACACCCTTTTGGTAGTCAACATCTCTGCAAGTTGCAATCAAGAGCAGATTTCCACCCCCGACTGCATATGGGTTCTTTTGCACTTTTTTTTTTTTTTATGGATTTAACCCTCAGATCTACAGCATCAATTCTATAGAAAGTATTTGAAGAAAAAGATATTTCAGATCTGAACCAAGACCTCAGTATRACAGTGATCAAAGTTACAAGTGAGACCAAACTATAACAGAGGAGGGCTAATATCCAGGTCATCTTCTCCTGAAAACCTGGAGTTGCAGAAACTTATCTAGTCAAGAGAATGAATTGACTCAGAGTAAAAACAGAACACACATAATACCAAGAGGACTTTTGTTTGCATGCTTTTTTTTTGGTTGTTTTCTTTTTTTTTTTTTTTCATAATCACCAATATTATACTTGAGGAGTCASTAAGGTAAGTCATYAAGAATCTGCTTTGTCTTTTTTCCTTCTCATTTCTACATAAGTAGCTTATTCTGACCTCAAAAGAAAAGCCAAAATTTGTGATTTTCTTTAAAAAAACCATCTACAACTGTAAAAATACATTATTGTTTTTAAACTTATCAATGTCTCCATTCCCTACTAAGGCCTCTTTAACATTCTAAGTTTTTAAATACACAGTTAAAACAAAGAAAAAAGTGAAAAGGACAATAAAAGTAAATACTTCAAAACTTAGTTGCAAGCTTCASCTATAAGTCACAAAATTTTAATCCTAAATTATGAAATTTTAATCCCAATACCAGAAGGGGAAAAAAAAACATTATAAGGCTTACATTCTTTCCTGAAGAAATAAAAAAAATCCTCTTCCCACCAGGTTCAAGAACCCACTCTTCAGAAATRCAGCAGAAAAAGCCTTACATAGCARAGCTCTCTGGCCATTTTTAAAGTGAGTGAGTCATCCCAAAGCAATCTCAGTGCTTGATTGCCCACCCCAGCTTCAGCTGAGAGGCATTAGCTCTGGCGAGCCAGCCGGCCCTCCCAGCCTAATCAAAATTTTAAAGTAGCTGAAGCTTGCATGAAATCCTTTAGTCTCAACTCTATATTTATGCCTAGGAGGAGTTGATTAGCTTGAAAGGTCACGCAGAGGCACCCAAGCCTTTGGTCTTGGATGTGTCTAGAAGAACATCTTGAATGTTCAGCAGGATGGCGGATACGAAGCCACAGCAGGATCCTGAGTTGGAGTTTGGTTGCCACCATCTTGGGTTATCCTTATTGCACATCATCCAGCTACACCAGTTTTTGTTAGACAGGGTGCTGGACACGGTACCAGCAAAATCAACAGTTGTCATTTAACACAGACAACACAATGTTGTTCCAAAACCCTAACTCTGAGACACACTTCATCAAGGCAAATAGTTCTTTCAATATTCTTATAATATGTACTTGACACACACGTTGTTAGAGCAATTTTTCTCCATGGCTGTCAGCCTAACAACCAAGTAGGCCAAACACATCCATCTAATTCAACAGGCCCAGCACAAAAACGTAGGCCTTTCCCAAATGCTCGTAAGAAATTATGTCTTCGTATTTGAAAGATGGCGTCATTGCATTGGCATTACCCAGCCGGTACATTAGATCAGACAACAAATGAGATATTGATAGAACTATTTTAAACAGTCAATAAGCTCTCCAATGATTGATATCGTGAAGCTAACTCTGGTAATATCAATGACTGCATTTGGAAAGTGGAGACTGATCTGTAATGGAATAGTCTTCCTGTTGAATTCATAAGCATAACTCAAATTTAGGCAGTGGCTCAAGTAAGGGGATTTGCATGGAGCACTCTCCTCATGACAGAAAGAAAGAATGACTTTTCTTTCTTTTTTTCTTTTTCTTTTTTTTTTTTTTTTAAGGAAAGAATGAATTTTTTAAATAAAAAAAAAATTTTTTACTACTCATCTTGATCTTGCCATCTAAACCCAAACACTGCAGTGTCTCAGAAGGTCAGAACAGAGAAGGGAAAGGCATGAAAGAAAAATATCACTATTAAGAATGCTCCTTATACTCATAAAATTTCTTCTTTATTCCTTTTTCTAAGAAGAATAAAGAAGGAATTTTCATTCCCCACCCTTCATCTAATAACATACGAAATTAATAAAAGCATATTTWTCTTGATTTAAATTTCCAAACTGATGCTAATGCTAATGCTCTGAGAAAGCTATAAATTTTGTTTGAATTCCAAGCATTCATATATGCTAGCTTCTTCTTGGTTATCAAGTAAATCTTTCTCCTACTTCCTCCAAAAWTAATGGGTCATGGGAAGGGTAGGTGAAATAAGTACATCAAGAGTGTTTCCTTGTCATTTATACACAATTATTTGTCTTTAAAATCTTTCTAAAGTCGAGGTAACTACTCACACTTGTATTGGTTCACATTTTTTTATTTTTATTTCATCYTTTTTATTTTTTTTTAATTTTTAACGTACAAAAATTAAGAATTCTGTATGCCAACTATTAGACCAGGATTGCTTCAGCCCTAAGGCACATCCCTTTTTGCCCTCTCTGCACTTGACATATATCCCTAGCCCCATATACAGACTACACATATCCCCCCCATACATACATACACAACACAGTCAATAATTGTACCTAGATTTTTATGGATTCTCTTTGGCAACCCAACTGTCAGCAGCAGTAACTCATATTTCATTGACTTGCTACTCTGTGAGTCTACGGTTTTCTATAAAGCTGCTCTCAATTTATGCTGATCTGTAAGACCAGAATCCATACCTAAAAAGGATGCAATTCAGCAATTATAGTTTTATTGTCATAATCTACTCAACTAATTCAAAGTAATTTTCTTCAGCACTAGTATCCTTCTTCTCTAGTGCAGCACTTCAGTCAGGTTTTTCATTTATTTCACAGTTGCCTACTGAATTTTTTTTTTTTAATAAGCACCGTGGCTAACTGACAATTGGGTTTTAAGAATCATTGCTAAAAGCCACTGTATGATGCCCAGACTTAGAGTGTCCTTTAATCTTTCTTCACTAAATTTTAGTTCAAAAAACAGTGCAGTGCTGAGATGTTTATGTTGTAGAGAGGTAAAATGGCAGAGTGCAGTATGAGCAGCAGAAAGATAAAAATCTTTCACGTAGATGATACTCGAAAGTAATTGAAAAGAAAGAGTGGGGACTATAAAGCATAGGTTTATGAAAACTTATGTATGCTCTGCTGTTTATTTACTTTTATTATACTGACTGCTAGATCTAATACAACCTTAATGAACAACCAAGTATTGCGGTTTATTAAGGAAAGTTAAAGCACATATGTGGCAAAGTGAATGAAAAGAAATCATGCTCTCAGCAAGGAGATGAAATAACAGATATTCTTCAAGCTTTCTTCCCACACCTGCATACTACAATAGATGCAGGCAACTTAGAGTGATTCTGAAATTATATAAAGAAGAAAATATGCACAGGCTAAAACAGAAACATAGCCAGATAGGTATTCAGCCATTCAGCACTGAAAAGAATTTTGGTTAAATCTTTGACAGGTACAAATAATTCGGGATCCATTAGGCTCCATCCATGGGAGCTGTGCTAACAATATAATTGTCTGGTCTTTTATGTTTCTGAAAAATAGTCCTTCTGTACCTGGTATTAGTCTCCAGATTTCATTTTAACGAAAACAGACAGTACAGAAACAAACAATTTGGAAAACTGAAGGTAAAAGCCCTACAATGTACGATCACTTAGACTTAAAATGACTCACAGTGTCCATAAGATGCTGATATGCATCTCAATCTCTACTCAGAATATATGCTACCTAGTGGTAGCTGAAATAGGAGGAAATTGTTGAAACAGGATCCTCCGAGATGTTTTCCTTGGCACACCGCAAGCTGGAGGGAAACTACAGCATGCACTACATGTTGAATGAAAGTCCAGGCCCTTTGAAGACATTAATGGGCTGCATTAGGTGTTTGCACATCAAGGCCTTCACGTTTCTGTTTTCTGTTCCTCATAGTGAAACCATTCCCATGAGAAGTCTTATCAAGTTTATGTGTGAAAAGCTACCCCATTTGATATGACTGAGCTCTACATCTACAACAGAAACACAACTGGCTGTTGACAGATTTGACCTGCTCAGTACAGATATTTTACCAAAGTTATTTTACCCTTTTCTATTTTAACTTTGGGAGGAATGAGCCAACTGCAGTCATTTGGCGAGGCTGTAGGTACTACTCAAGTAAAGAGCATGTCCTTCCAAAGGGATGAGTCCCTTGGTTGATCTGGCATGTAAGCGRCCAGAGAAACTGGTAGACAACAACCCTGAGGCCTTTTCACAGGCGGCATTTCAGCCTCATTTGGCATGTTGTGCCCAAACCCCCAAAACCCCAAAAAACTAGGTAGTAGCATCTTCGATCTTCTTCCTTTAAAGCTGTCGGCAGACTGCACAGAAATAGTCTGCTTAGCTTCACAGCAGACAGGCAAAAGGCAGAGGCTGCATATGGATTTCCACACAACAGGACAGCAGACCTCTGACACTCACTGCCAAAAGATGTAAGCACGTGAAAGGCTTCATGGATTTGTGSGAGAGAGACAAGGTGTTCACAGGCAGCTACCAAATACAGCTACTTCCAGCTTAGCAAGTCTCCTCAGGAGAAAGCGTCAGGCCTAGGGCACGTGAGGGCAAATATCCTTGCCCTCGCCTTATTCTTCACAGCAAGTGCTGGAAATGTGACACAGCACTAAGATAGGCCTTCGATGTGACTGAAGTTGTATTCTTATCTTTTTTTTTTTTTTTTTTTTTTTTTTTTTTTTTTTTTTTTTTTTTTTTTTTTTTTTTTTTTTTGGTCCAGCAATATTATTAAGCTTAGGTTCAGTGGAAAGGCCATAGCAGTCCCAGGTACTGTATCCTGTGGCAAAGCAATAAGTCTCCAGGGGCAAGCAATGTTTTCCTGAGCTCCAGCTCCTACAGACTTCCCAGCAGGAAAGGATAATCTCTAGAAAACCCCTCACAGTATTGGCGTCTCTAGCTGGTGATCGTAAACCCAACTAGTAAACTGGCAGCGCCTCAGCTCACAGCTTCTGGGGATAGCGGTCCCCTGAGCTATTGAGAAATATAGAGGGAGCCTACAGTAGAGGGAAACCATCTATTCTTAACCTTCGTCCCCCTCCTTTGCCTCCACCTGGCACCAGCCCCAAGACACTCTACTCTTTTGAGGATAAAGCGCTCAAACACCACAGAGGTGGATGAGGAGTCCATCTCTTCCCCTTCCTCACACACATGGAGAGGGAGAGGAGCACACAGTCAACRACAGCGACATCCCGCCTCTCCCGCTGGGCAGCTCGGCTTGTGCTGGAGCTGGGAGAAGCCGAGAGCCCGTTAGCAGCTGGGGACGCCCAACGGCGAGCCCGCCCCGCGCCCTCCCCGCCCGCGGCCGCCATGTCGAGAAGTGGCCGTTGTCGCCGCAACGCGCCCTGGCGGCGGGAACCGCSCGCGCTCGCCCCTTGGAGGGCGCTCGCGAAATGGCGGCGGTGGCGACGCGCTGCTGCCTCACAGCGGCCGGCCCGACACCCCCGCCCGCCCCGCACACACAACCCAGGGCAAGCCTCGCTGCCCCGGCCCGTCCTGGGCTGTCGCCTTCTCCCTTCAGCGAGGCTTTCATAGCCTGAGGTGCCCAGGCCCAGCCGAAGGGAGCCAGTGGTGGCTGCTCCCCGAGAAGCCAGGACACTGTCCACTCAGTGGAACCAGTTTGTTGTGGAGAGGTGGAACCAGTTTGTGGTGCTGAGTCTGGGCCTCGATAGGTGCATGAGCCGTGTGCTTTCATGCTCCTGGAGGCACCCAGTGCTTTACTCTTCATGCTTCCTCACAAGTGCTGCAGACCCCACAGATACTCCTCGTCTCCTTTGTGCTTTGAGTAGAAAGACACTGTGAAAGAATCCCTGGCGCGACAGCTCATGTTGCTTTGCACAGTGATCTGCCTTTGTTGAGAGAAAGCCTAAAAATGACTCAACACCTACCCATGTTTTGAGTGCTGGAGAGGAAGGCGAAGAAAGCAGAAGGTTGTGCTACACCGCAGTAACTCGTGCTTTCGACAAAACCTTCTTCATACAGTCACGTCTGAAACATGAGTGATTTTTGGGCAGTTTAAAGTACATTTATGCAGATTTGAGATGTTGGCACAAGAAGATGACTTTTCAATTCATTTGCTTTGGATTTCTTTTTACACAAACTGTCTGAGGAACAGAAAATCAACTCAGACTGTATTTCATCCCTATGAAAATTTAATCTATTACATCCACCCAAATTTGGCCAACTCCATGCTTGTGCCTTGGGAAGAAGAGCCAGTAAATGAAAGCGAGAGACKTTTCCCCATTATTTTCAGACTGCTAAAGCAAGCAGAGTAGTTCATTGAGAAGCTCTGCAAAAAGAGTAGCAGATAACTGCTGTTTGCGAGCTCGTTTTGGAAAAGAAAACCAAGACCATCTCAAGCAGAGCTCAGAGTTAGATAAGATCCATAAGTATGCTTAGGTGGTCTGGTTTTCAGTGCACTGATTATGTTGCAGGTATGAGTAGTTGAATGTACATTTTGACACCAGGTTTTACACTCAGAACTTCTAAAATGTGATGTGTAGAGGTGGAAAACCAAAGGTATGAGAGAAATAATCTGTAAAGGTAGAAAGAATCATCATAGCTGTTCATATCATCCGTTCAGAGGACCGGCATGTTTCAGAAGAAGCACTGACATGTTCTGCAAGTGCTGTCAGAAGATGCACTTCCAAAGCATTCGATTTTCTCCAAAGGAATGCATGGGAAAAAAAAAAAAGAAAAAAAAAAAGGGGGGGTGTTCTGGGTTTACTCCATCAGAAGCTTTGATCCATGTGGTTACAAAGCTGCTGCGTTTCAGTTGTAGTTCATGCCAAGTTCAACTTGCCAAGCCAAGGTATAGAAAAGAAATTCAGAAAAAAAAAAAAAAGGAAAAAAAGGAAAAAAACACACAAAAAGAAATTTCTAAAAATAATGCAGTGAAAGGAAGGCAAAATCAGGAGTGGGTCCGTAGGGATCTCCCTGCAGGCTGGGAGGTAGCCAAGAAAAGATGCATTTTCTATCTTGCTTTTTTTTTTTTTTTTTTTTTTTGCTAAACAAGACTGTAAAGTAGGTTTATATTTTTTAAGTGTTAGCCTAAGTGGAATTACTAAGTCTTTTTACTATTCAGTAGCTCCTTATATTCCTTCCCAGCCTGCAGGGTTTCCATGTAACCTAAGTTTCAATCTTCAAACTTACTATATTTCCAGAATTTTAAAAGTCTACTTTCCTAAATCTTCCCTCTACATTATTGTTTTGCATTTAAAATGTAATGCTCTATCTACCATCTATGATGTATTGCTCATCCATCTGCTTTCACTAGACGTTAGTTATTGTCTGAAGAAGAAAAGTAGTATCAGTACAGCTGATCATAGTACACTATCAAGAAAAAAAATCTCCACAGTGACTGTTACGGATCGGTGATGTTTTATGACAACAAATAAAAGAGTGTATGAGGGAAGTTTGATCTGAGTCCATAAAGTACGTAGAAATGAACAACAAATCTGTTTTCAGCCCTTTTGATGTCTTAACAATATATTTTCCTTCTTCTCCCGGTTAAGTTGTTTTCAAGTCTAGAGATAAGTTGAAGGCTTAAAATTGATAGAGAATTTTTGTATCTGTTTGATGCTCAATATGGCTTTTGAATCACTTAAAATGTTATCCTCTGTAACGGAAGACTGCATTTATATCACAAAGAAGAGAAAGTTAGAAAAGCAACTACCTCGTAATTTGATAAAGTAACGGGGGTTTTTTTTAGTCTTTGGTATAATAAACAATCCAGAGAATTTTGTGATTGTCAAAAAGTTATTGCACAGTAAAATTTTGTTTCATTAGCTTCATCCCTAACGAAAAAGACTGATTGTCCACTCGATCACCAGCAATTACATCAAAGTGTCATCAGCATGGTACCGATTTAATGCTGTTAAGGAAGCTTCATGAGAAAAAATATTTTCTGCTTTACTGTGCCACGTGCTTGTAAAGCTTCATAGGGGGAAATTCACATTTCAAATTTGAATTTCTTCTTATGAAATACTTACTTTTGCATTTGCAAAGCTTCATAGGGGGAAATTCAAATTCAAAATTTGAAWTTCTCCCTATGAAATACCTCCCTTTGCGTTTGAAAATCTTCATGGGGGAAATCCAAATTCAAAATTTGAATTTCTCCTAATGAAATCCCTACATTTGCATTTGCAAAGCTTCATAGGGGTAAATTCAAATTTCACATTTGAATTTCTCCCTATGAAATACCTCCCTTTGCATTTG
>NW_020455523.1:523519-538417 GCF_003342845.1 Nothoprocta perdicaria | reverse complement strand
AAATTCAAATTTCACATTTGAATTTCTCCCTATGAAATACCTCCCTTTGCATTTGAAAAGCTTCATGGGGGAAATTCAATTTTCAAATTTGAATTTCTCCCTATGGAATGCCTCCGTTTGCATTTGCAACCTACCTTTGCATTTGCAAGGTAGATCCTTGTATCCTCCAGCGTAATTGTGGTTTGAGAGTGCAGTTTAGCCAGTCTGAAAAAAAAAAAAAAAAACTATTTACAGGCAACGATATCGTCCCAGCATGACAACAAGCAAGTTTGATAAAAAAAACAGTAACATTTGAATTGAAGATAAACATCTCTCACCTTTCAGCTGTAGGCTTGAAGTGGATCTACAGCTGGATCAATGATAACCTGCCTTGTGTAGGGTTTCCTAGACTGCTTCTTGAGGCTTATTTTGATGGCATTGCTTCAGAGCAGCGATTTAGCTTTTTGGTTTCTCCCATTGATTTTTGGTTTTCTGAATGTAAGGCTTGTTTCACCCTAATATGTAAGTGTTTCTTTAAAGTGGATCTATAATCAGGCAGTTTGGGCTGTGTGTCCAAGCTGTTAGCATTGGCCTCCCAAGGGCAGCCTGTGCAGTGAACTGCAGTAATGAGGTTGATGGTTCATAAAAGGGCTGATGTGACAGATTACTGACCTGCTCCAGAGATTAAATACCTTTACCTTTACCAAGGTCTGCCTTTCAGATTTTTATTCAGCGTAATTCTTGTGGTTTAATGTGAGCGTTGCCTTGTTAAGTGCTCCGGGTGCCCAGATGATCAAGGAAAGAGTTGCAGAATATAATTACTGACTTGATTAGGAATGCTGCTCCCAAGGAAAACACATTATGCTGTGCTTCGTGATCCGCATTGGCTTAGAGTTCATGCACCTTCTTGTAATAATTGAGGTCTTTACAAGTTCTTCTATTACCTTACATCTCTAGCTGTAGTTGGTAGAATATGAGGAGGTTTGCTGTAAAACCATTTCCCCGTGCTGCAGATTTCACCTTTTCAGTCCATCATCAAATCTGTGACATTTCGTTAAATTACAGCAGCATCGTTCTTTAAGAGAGAGGGTCAGCTTACCACCTTTGCTTTCTGTAAACTAATTATCCTTCCTTAAACCAGACAAGCAAGCAAAAAGACAAAACAAAACAAAAACTTCCCACCAAACATTTTGCAGTTGGACCTTGAGTAGATATTAAGTTAAATTAAATTCTGCTTTCTATTGAGTTAGAGTCCTGTATTACCAGATACAGCCCAACAGTCCAAGTTCACTATTTGCAGAACAAGTTGCCCCTTGACGTCCTAGCTGATTAACTAATTCAGCTAAATTTTCTACCAGAAACAGCAGAATAACACCAACAGAAACACCAACTGCYGCGTACCTTGTTTCCTACCTGTTTTTGTTGTTTCTTGAAACATTTCACTTATGCCTGCCAGGTGCATTTTTGGTGAGGGAAGAACAGGTCTGTGATACACAATGTACATGTGTTCCCCTGTAATATATGGTTCTCAGCTGGAAATACAAAAGCCGGTGTCATACACTTAAAAGTGCAGCGCTGGGGCCTAATTTGTCACTTTTTTTTTGGAATGTTCAGCAAATTGAGCTTCATTGTCCTACTGATGCGGCCTACAGAGAGTTGCCTTGCTAGTCCTCCCTCATTACCGTTGACACTGTCAGCTGTGCTGCCTTTCGTCCTTCCCAGCGCTCGTGCTTTCCGTTGCTTTCCTCTTGCCGAAGAGATTCCCAAGCATTCAAATGAATGCGACTTACTGACATCCCTGTACTGCACAGCGAATGCCCCTTCTGTCTCCAGTGCACRTATTTCACAAGGAAAGAATAAATTCTACCAAGTGTGTCCCATGATTGTCTGTGCCTTTGTGTTAGCAATGTTGGGCATGTTTACAATGTGGGTGACGCYGTTGTGGAAAGGCTGAAAGAACCAGCAAACGTTGCATCCTTCTTGCACGTCTGCTTCGTGTTTTACCGGCACATTTGGTTGACAGTGGTCACGCTCACTCCCGCTCTGATACACAGCAAGCTGCAAACATGTCCTCCCTCACGGGGTGGCTTTTGCAGAGCTTATCTCCTACCAGGAGCCAAGAAATAACTCAATAACTTCTAGCAGAGCTACCAGTGTTGTGTAGTACGAGGGTATCAACATCAGTGTGTTAGCGTAACCACAGACTGCGGGGTAAATGTTTGGCAGGAGTAGAGTTTGCGCTGAAAATATCAAGTGCAAAGCAGTGCTTTAATTTTCCCAATGTCTTCCATTTTCTGTGTATGTTTTTGAAATTATCCATAATACTCTAAAATAGCTATTAATGTTTTTTTTTTTTTCCCCTCACAAACTGCAGTGTGTTCTGAATGCGTTTTGARGTATGGGATGCTCTTCATAGACTACTCAGTGGGTCTTTGGGTGATGAGAGTAGAGTTATTTAAAGTAGAAAGTGTCCACTGCCAAAACGCTGAGCTTCACCATTTCTTGCATTTCAGGTATGAAGGTGTGATTTGTGTGTRCCCAAACAAAGAAATCTTGTGCTATAATGAATCATTCTGACATGTCAACATTACAAAGCTGGTTTGCTGGCTTACCACTTGTTCCCAGCTTTCATAGCCCTCCTCAAGGTTACAACAGTTTGTCTTTATTTTTATTTGCCRTGTTTATATTGGCTCATAACTGCCGAAACAGCAACAAAACCTTTGAAGCCAGAGCAGCAACAACGCACTGGAAAGCAGAGTTCACCTTCAGCCCAATGCAGTCCGCTGGTCACAAATGTGAATGAATGTAAATCTCTCTGCTTGGTATTCCTTGCTTCTTAATAATCAAGAAAACAGGATTGTCATGTTTTCTACGTGTGAAATGCTGTTAAAGACCATTCCTTCCAGAATAAGTGTCTGGGACTTCTGCTTCTCACAGGGTTTGGGAAGGCAGACGGCGTCGCTGGCGCTGAGGCCACAAACCAGCCCACTTTGTGTTCTTAGTTATGTGCAAACCCTCCCCTCTCCGCGGGGCCGCTCGGAGCAGAGCTTTCCCCTTCGGAATTTCCCATGTGCTGATGAGCACTGGGACATCTGCTAAGGAAGGGCAGCGATGGTCCCTTCCCGGGCGGGAATGTCCACGTGGCTGGGATACTGCAGCATGATCCTCTATGCAGAGGCTTAATGCACTTGCATACAATAAATAAATAAATAAATAATAAAAAAGCTGTGTCATCTTCACTTGGAAGTGGTGCTGAGAGCAGTGCTGGAATTAGCCTGCGTGTCCCTCAGCAGTGTGTGCAGTGTCACAGCTGAGTTAAGAGAGCAGCGAGAGGAACTTGTCAGCCAAGAGGAGTGTTTCAGAAATAGTAATATTTCATCTTTGGCTAAGGCTGCTGTGCCGCGTACGTGCTGCGTCAACACACGTGCCTCCTGCTTCAATGGGAATAATTATGCCAGGACTGATAAGTACCTTTTTGTGGAAATCTGTTAGCACTAGAAATAATGGGTATGTGTCACTCTGAGTCTGTGATAGTGCCACTTAAACATCGGAACGTCTATTAGAGAAATTTTCTTCTTTTTTTTTTTTTCACGAAAGAAAATTTCTTCTTGGAATGCCAGCTCCAGGAAACGTGGGAACTCTGAAATGGGTTGGCCATCTGCTGCCTTGGCTGGGCTCCGGGCTCGTGATCAGGTCCCTCGCTTGCCCACTTCCCAAAACAAACTTTGTTTTAGAGACTAAAAAAAAAAAAAGAAAAAAAAATTACTACATACTCAAAAACTTACTAAAACATTACAGAGGTCTTTACTTGGACATCTTAYCTGGTCTAATTATGGCCAATTTCAAACACAGTGTTTCCTGGGACTTAAATTCTGCATAAAACCTCTCATATTCTTCCCCAACGAGTTTCTGTACCTGGTCCAATCAGTAGCAGCCTGCAACCACTACTAACAGCGTTATCATTCAATTCGCTGAGCATGTCTTGTAGTTCAGAAGAGTGTTTTATCTCTGTTGCTGTGGCAGAAGACGGGGTGCACCTTACGCAGCTTTCTTTCCAAGTCCTTAACCGCTTCAAGTAATATTATTTGTTTTGTGTGTGTGGTTTTCCGTAGCATTAGCCAACTTGACTCCCTCAACAAAAGCAAAACCAAATAAAAACACCCATCAGCTGAGGTTTCAAAAGAAACCTCAGGTTCCCAGGCTTGTTACTTGCAAAGATACGTGAAGGATAAATTAGAGGGGACTCTGGTTGGACTTTCTCAGATAAAACTTTTGAATTAAAAAGATAGCAAAAGGCCATAGGAGCTGTACGCTGGTCACTAATGAAATCTCTATGAAAACATGATCCAGGTGCTTCTAAGCCCCTGTCTTTCACCACAGCAGATCAAAAACACAGAATTACAAAGAGGATCCTGTATAAGATGGTTAATTTTCTGTATTAGAACTGTGCATTAACTGTGCTGCGTGCATTTAGGGGACAGTAGGAGTTTTGTCATCCAGCTGTGGGAGAATATTACCATTTTCACAGAATATTGCAACTATTTGCCAGGAATTTTAGGCTTCAAATTATTCTAGGAAAAGGGTAGCAATATCATGATTGGGGGGGGGAAGACATAAGGTTTTAATAAAGCTAATAACTTCTATAGTTTTTCAGATGATAGAAGTACCATAGCAGATCAAAGTAGCAGGTCAAAGCAGCAGGTAAAATAAAAATATTGCAGTGAAGATACTGTGAATACTGAGAATGCMGAGGAAGATCAGATCAAAAACAGCAAAAACAACAACAGCAATAACATTGGATTTGGATGACGCCAAAACCCAAACAGCTCTTAGTTGTGCTTTTGAAAAGTGTCCTCATTATCCCTAAGGTCCCTAACGCCCTTGTTAGTCCCTGGTTCACTCGAGGGGCTGTTACTGTTTCGCCTCTGTCATGTTGCTTTTTCTTAGTCTCTTCTTACACTGATTAGTTCCGTTCTCTACATCTTATCTTTGGTCCAAAGTCTTCCATTTTTCAACAAACTCCTATTACCTGTGTTTGCATCTCTTCTGTGCCTGCTTTTCCCTCCCTGAAGGGATGGGAGGAGAAAGCCGTGCTGTGGATGAGAACACAGAGTCGATATAATGACATATTTTCAGTTATTTGCTATCCTGATTTTGGTGCTATCTTATGCTTAGATACTGCTGGAAATGCAAGATATATCTTTARTGCTGTGTCCCAAATGAATTCCAGATTATTCCGTGCTTACTTACAGGACTTTTACAGGCACTAATTACCTATTCAGTATACATGATACTTTTGTCATGGGATGACAAGACTCACTGTGTTTTACCTCTCCTTTTGACATTTTCTCAGTCTTTTCATGGCTTGAGCAACCTAGATATTCTGCCGTCTGCAAATGCTGCCGCTTTACACGGTGTTGTTAAATGGTGAATGCACAGATGCTGCTGTGACATCTTCAAACGAAGCACCGAGAGTTTAAAACAAACATCATTAGCCCTTTTCCAGATTCATGCATTTCTGTTCTTCTTTACACGAGCAAGAAATGGCCTCAAACAAATGACAAATGATCTAGTAGCAAGGATCTGCTGCCTGTGCTTGAAAAGAGCACAAGATTTTTGACARTCAGAGAGCAAATAGTGTTTTTTTTCCCATTCCCAGGGCCTTGCCTTTTGCCGAGCAGTAAGATTTTAAAAGTATAAGCCTAGGGGTACTGGGTTTTGTTCTTTCCAGGCAGGTACATCACTAAATAACTGGCCTGAGAGCCTGCTGCTCACTGGCACAGCAATGGCCAGCAAGAACTCAGCAAACAGCATCCATGCCCCAAAAAACTGCTCATGAACGAGGAGCACCGAGAGGCTACATGTAAAGTTAGGAACTTCTGAGGGTACCTGAGAATGGTAGTGTGAATTTGCTGGTGTTTCATGCCAGGGCCTTACCAACAAACTCCCATTCTCATGATTTGCTTTCGTTTGACAGCRTTAATGTTCCCTCTGTGTTTGCAGCTGTAAATGTCATCCCCCAGGGAGAGTTCTGATTATTGTTTCCTCACTAAAATACTAAGTGCTTCCCATAAAGAAACGCAAAGATGTTCTAAAAGAGCCTGGTTGAGAAGAGTGATTTGTTGCTCTTGTGGTAGATCTGTCTGCCAAGGAGCCTGTTGRGTAGAGCAACCCCCTTGCTGCTGACATTAAGGCTTGACTACCTGTGGAAGGATGAGGAGGATGAGGAGGATGGTAAAGACTAAAACATTGGCATTCGGGGTAGCTGGGAAGTCTTATGAAAGGGACCCTCAGCCTATGAACTTTGGGGAAAACTCTACAGGAAGAGAAATCCCAAGGAGGGATCTGAGTGTCAAACTGTGTAGCTAAGCAAAGCCCTTCCTTCATGGGATTTATGTCTGCCTAATTCGTAAAGAAAACATGTGTGTGCTGTTATTAACAATTTTATGGGAAAGGTTGCTGGAGAACTTCYAACTGTTGAGCTGCAAGACAACAGTACTCGATGCTTTATTTCCTTCTTCTCTCCTGCTTTCTTTGGGAAAGGATATTTTTCCCCCGAGAGTTCACCTACCTATTTACTTTGTGCAGTCTCTGACAAGATGGGCTATATGAGAAAAAACTTACACCTTAAGTTTCATAAYGTTATTAATAATGCATATTTTTATGCAACCTTTTAACCATATATTCTACTCTAAGCTGCTATTCTGCTTGTTTTGCTATGTAAGGCCTCACCACCCATCCAATATGCTCTTCCTAGGCTGTATTTGCTTTCCTGTCTAGATAAGATACCTGGTTATACCTGATTCTCACAAGCAGGAATTAATTGGGAACATAGGTTTTTTTTTTTTTTTTTTTTTTTTTCTGAGTGACCACAGTTTTCATTCAAATTGTAAAGTAAACATCTTCAGGAAAACGACGTGGTTTTAAATCTCATGCTAGGTTTATCCTGCTGAAGGGAACCCGCCAAATTAGATTTCTTTGTTCAAATACCTGTACGCAGATTGTGTATAGGAACGTGACCATTATAAATGGAGTTTAATTGCTTCTTGGTATTTACTGCTGTCTCATGAAGATGATTTTAGGCAATAAAACCGATAATGGCAGGTGTCTGGGTACCATGAATAATAAATGTGTGTTTTCAAAACAGGTGGTTCCCAGGTAACTCAGTCTGAAATTGTGTGCATAAACCCTTAAGGGATATAGTAGGCCTATGTTTTTTTTATCTGACATACACATATACAGTAACAATAATAAAATATTGTGCATTTATTTATGTTAGATTGATTATTTGCAAACCATATTGGGCTAATTTTGTTCCTTGCAAATTATTTATCWGTTTCCATGTAATTTCTCTTCTTTCATGTTTCATGGTAGATGCACGGAGTTTATCAGACATTCCTATGGATAATTCCTACCTTCTGCTAGTGTAGCCTCTATTTTTTCCTGATGTGCCTRTGGTTCGGATGGAAGGATGTTCTGCAATCATAGACCAGGATTTTCAGTACCCGTTCAATTGTCATTAACTGAAACACTTAACAAAAGTATCCAGCAATTCTCTCGCCACATATTTAYTCAAAAGACCGTGTTAATCTCCTGTTTTAGTATTCCCTGCAGCCCTTGATATCAATGAACATCAGTTCCTGCAGCAGAGATTAACCATCTCTCCTGGATTATCTAGCATGGCAGGAATCCCATGTCTTTCAGGGGAGCCAGCTTGCTGCAGTTAAGCCTCTTTATCTTTAATGTAACATTCATAAATTCCGGGGTTCTGCAGGATTTCAGGTTGGGACCCATACTGTTTTGCAATTCCGTGTTTCCCTTAGGCAGTATCAGAGTGCTCTCATTGTTTCCAGTATCACATGCAGCTGATCCCCAGATTTGCCTTTCTCTGAGACACCCCAAAGCGAGCGCTCACGAGGCAGGGGAGGCACTGCCTGGCCCCTCTCTAGGTCCTTGCACTTCTCACTCCTTGCTGCTATAAATAGARGTTCCGCTTTCCCCGTTGCCAAGGCTTGTAGCCCTGGTGATGAAAAAAGGGGGAAAATAAAGTGCCTGAATAGCAGTCAAGATCTCTGAGTGGAGAACAAGAAATTATAAAGGAGCTGGGCATCTCTTTAGCTGGGGTCCTTACAATGCAACAGATAGCAATAATATTAATGCAATTAATAGGTAGYGATGGCATAAGGGGAGCAAAGTGCAACAGATAAGATGGAGAGCAACTGCTGGTGCTCAATGCCATCTGAAGAACCATTACGGCCACTGGACATCCTAAAACGGCTCCTGTAGATGAAACTCTAGACAGAAACAATGTGCAGGGAGGKCATCTCTGCTTGATCAGGCGCTGCCCGCGCGGATTATTCTGTCGTTTTGTACGATGCCGACAGCTGAAGTTGTTAAGCAGCGAACAACAGGCCTACAAACTTGACTGCTGTGCTGGGAAAGATTTCTAGAATTATTCATAAAGGATGAACTTGTTAGCTTGTTAGATAAAAGTCTGTTAAGCAGTAGCCGAGAGCCATGGGTTTATAGAAGGAGATCTTGTCAGAAGCATGTGATAGAATTAATCAAGGAGCAAGTGGGACAAAGAAATTAGAGGCTGAGGATGCTATAGATCTGATTGACTTAGATCTGAGTTGGGCTTTGATAAAGTTTTGCGACAGAGTTGATATGCAAATTCAAGGATTTTAGAGTCAATGAGAGGATGATGAAATGGATGAAAAACTGGCTGAAAAGGAGAACACTGAATAAGTGGGCACAAACTGTCTTAGAGAATAGAAACAACTAAAGGTCCTTGGATTAATTCATTTGCTGCTTTASAAACTTCTGGAGGCTTTATTCAGGTGCTTAGCCTGTCGCTTAGCATGTCTCTAGTGTTGCAAAAAAATATTCTTGCYGCAATATCCTTGCAGCTGAGGACGTTTTCTACCTCGCTTTGGCAAACAAGAAAGAGAACAAGGAACTTGCAGGACGCAAGCTCTGTCATACCAAGGCACGCTTGTTAAACAGCTCCAACAAACCCACTGCTAGAAGTGTTTTTGTTTTTCCTTTGGTGAATCATGGGTGACTATCTCATAGACATAAACATTGTAGGCATCTAAAATGCAAGTGAGATGAAACCTACTGCTTCGTCTTTGCCTCATTTACACCACTTCTACATCATTATAATTGTGGTGACTCGTATTACTACCTCAACTCTCCCTTCTGTAGGCTTTCCCCTTTGCACCACGTTGAGATGCTCACTTTCCGAGTCAGTGCTCTGTCCTCCATCCCTTTATAAGGACTCTCAGAGCCCAAGTGTAAAAGCATCATCTGGTACAGAAGGTTAGGTTTGAGCTGGGACTCCTTCCTGGCTCAGCTGTAACATGACCTCTGAACAGTCAATATTTGCTCTGCCTCAGTGCTCCCTGTGTAAAAATGAGAGTGTTGCACAGCTCTGCTGTAGACATAATCAGTTAATGAAGCATTTCGCTTCCTGCCATGAGGCAAGAATGCCTATGAATAAACAGAACCTCCTTAAATCAGGGCAGATCTTAAGGGGATCCTGCTGTACACTCCGTTTTATTGGACTAGAAAAGGTGTGTATACATGCCAGATTCTTTCTGAATTATGTTGGTAAATGAATTTGCCATGTGGCCCATCAGAGCTAGATACATTTGACACTCGTCTGGGTGGATATAGTAAGACACAAACAGAGCCACTGGGTTCCTCAGAGATGGTTTAACACTAGTTTTCACTTGTAGCGAAGGAGCATTGCTGCTCATTGTAAGAACATCATACTCTTGAGAAATGTGCTTTCAGATCCGKGTAGAACCTCTTCCTAAGACCTTCCTCATGGTCTCAGTGTTACTCCACTACCAATGTCAACTCTGCAGCATGAGCTTAGACAGAAGAAAACCAGCAATATTTTAAATCCAGATCTGCCCTGGGGAAGTGGGGATGCTCCTTTCTAGATTTACTTAACTAAAAGACCCTGAAGAATAAAAAGAACATGAAAATACTTCTTTCTTTTGGAAAGCTTTTGAATGCAGAATTGAAAGATTTATTCAACTTCTAGATGAGTTCATCTAATTTTTTTTTACTGGACAGTATTCTGTTGCCTGAGTAACATGGCAAGTGGAATATAGAATTGCCAGGGCAAGGAAATGGTTAATAATAAGAGATGATTTCATAAGGAAATCAGTATTTATACAGCTAGATACTTCTACTTAGAAGACCTGTTCATGCTGAGCCTGTGATCATTAGGTCAAAACTCTGTTCCAACAATATGCTAATCGATGACTTTCCAAACAACAAACTCTCAGTTATTTTTCTCCTGTGGGGAAAGTAGAAAAGCSTACAGAAAAGCTTTTATTGACTTCAGGCACTGGGTTTGGAGGCAACTTGTTGGGTTCTGAGTAAWGTATTGGCTGAGTCGGTAGCAAGGGGCTCGTGAGAGAAGTTTTGTCTTTCCTGGTATGTGTGACTGCAAGTCAATAGGAGCTTCCACATGGGATTTTTGAGGAACATAAAAGAATTATGACCAGAAAAAAATAGGCCTTCGTCAGCTAGTTCTGTGAATAGCCCAAGTGATTCTCTGGAGATATGCAAAAAAAAAAAAAAAAAAAAAAAAAAAAAAAAGATTGCATGAGAGCATCTCCAGCTGTGTATTTTCTGCTTTTTCTTACACATATATAATCTTCTATTTGCCTTTTTTATTAGTTTGCCTTTGCTTAGACCAGAGTTGTTCCATAGGCAGCCTTCTTCAAACATGTTTATTTCACAAGATGCTATTGCAAGCTGTGTCATAGCTTATTCTCCTTGTCCCTTAATCAATCCGTCATTTATGGAGCTTTTCAATSAAAGTTCTGAGGTTAAGAAATTTCTTTCTTAAGATCTTAAACCTATTGTGTGCTCTGACAGAAGGCCCTTGATCAATATTTGCCTATGAGTCATCATTCAAAAGCTAAAACCCAGTTGGGTGGCTGTTTTGAAGTTTTATATTTGCCACCTTCCCCTGCCTCCCATGCCCACCCTTGGGAATGCAGGGGCAGCTGAGGGAGCTGGACAAGGTCTGCAATAGAAGAGGTAGTTCTGCAGGCCAGGAGGCCAACTGGGTCAATGACTTGCATCACTGGCATTTCTAAATGCTGGGAGATGCTGCTAAACAGAGACTTTCTACAGAGTGAGCTACAGAGGTGGCCAGTGCTGTCTCACACAGGGAGGGACCAAATGTGTCCCACTGCTGGCCCCACAGTTCTAGGGTTTAAATAAAATGAGGGCGAGGTGCAAGCAGATCAAAATCTATCCTCAAAAGATCATTGTTTTGCCCATGCTATGGCCCCTGTTGCTAAGTAATTCTTTGAACAAGATCTAGTTAATAATCACAGTTTGATAGAGGCAAAGATGTTGAAGAGATTTAAAAGCCACTTGATCTATACCAAGGCAGGAGTACACTGTTAATATCGGTCATGTCATTAGTAATAATTAATAACTTTACCTGCATGATTTTTCCAAGAGTACTGTTTCCATCCTTATTTTGCGGATGAGGAAATAGTAGCAAAGGTGGGAGCGCKTGGCAGTCCAAGGCAGCTCAACATCCCTGTGGCCCTCCGTGGACCTCCCCTCCACATCTTTCCTCCTCCACGCTTAACCTGTTTTGGCTACGTGATTCTGAAGCAAAATGACAAATACTAAGGTGCGACTCAAGAGTTGTTTATAGGTTTCTTTTCTTAAATTCAACTCTGCAATCTCAGCTGTTAACGCTGAAGAATGTATGACATGATATGAGGTAAATGTGCATGTTCTACAAGTATTGAAACGCCGTGCGTAGCATGGGGTTGTTTGACTTTGCTGGTGAGTGTTTTATGACCTCAGCCTACATGGGCTGAAAGTGTAATGCAGCTTTGCATTTTCTTTCTGTCCCCAAGGACATTCTTCAAAATGAGATTTAATATGCCAGGAACATCTAATGGTAGGTAAAATGTTAATAAACAGATAAATCTGAATACCTGTAAAGTCATGATCCTGTGTTGAGAAGAATTTAGAGAGGCTGTCTCCGGTGAGCTGGCCATTAACAGTCGTAGCTTTAACCTGGAGGTCACTTGCACAAAATATAGCTCAGATCCATAGATACTATGCTACAGGAATCTGATAATAGACAAACGATAATCTATGATTGAGTTGTGTCCTCAGAATGGAAGATTAAAGAAAATACAGAAAGCAGAACATGCAGTATGTGCCTGGAAAATGTCATCCATTTCCATACGTGCAACTTGGCTACAGTTATAAAAGGGGTGATACAGGTTTGAGTCATAAGCTTCAGCTTAAGTCTCAAGAGTGACTCTCTTAAGAGGTGTCACACAAACAGCAAATATGTTTGGCATCGGTTTGCCACTGAGTTGGACATATTAACCAAGAAGTCAAGGAATGTATTAGCCTGGAAAGTAGCAATATCTAAGTGATTTGTCAGGAAGGACAGAGAAATACTGATGAGAAGGCACAGAAAAGCTGCTGCTGCATGGCAAGTGACATGCCCATACCTTTTTCTCCAAGGACACCAGTTTATCTTCCTTTATAATGTTAAAGAAAAAATCCCTCAGCTTATGCAGGGATTTTATCCATAGACTGAAACTTCCTTTTGGCAATCTCCAATGTTGCATGTTGTAAATCATTCTGCTATGTAGGTGAAACTTGCCTTATTGGGCATGTTTAAGATAATAAAGCTTTTTTTTTTTTTTTTTTTTTTTTTTTTTTTTTTTTTTTTTCAATATCAGAACCTTGGACAGTACATTTCTGATCAAAAGAGAAGGATTTAGCCTTCTTTTCAATTTGTATCTGCTCATTATCACTGTCTGTAATTTAAATGTCACACAAACCACATCTGAAAAAATAATCCTGATTTATAATTAACTAACAGGTGTTATTAATAACTGCTATGCGTTTAAAGGAACTATGACTAAAGGGCCCTTTTCTTCTAATAATGTCARAGCAAATGCTTATCTTTAAGTAATATTCCAATGTGCCATAAAAATTCTTCATTTGACTTTTTTATATTTAATTTTTTTGACTACTCACATGTCAAAACGTAGGCAGGAAAACAGAAAGCTACACCAAGGATGGTTTAGGAATTTGCCCTATACTGAGGCACAGGTATAAGAAAGAGAGCGAGAGAGCAAGAAAGCAAGAAAGTGAGAAAGGAAGAAAGAAAGAAAGGAAGGAAGAAAAGAAAGACTCYTCCACCAGTCCTTTTAAGATTACAATAGATTTTTAAGTAAGGACACATAGAATGACTTGTCTGTCATGACCGAAAGCAGTGTTAGCATTATTTTCTATGACGTTCATTCTTTAGAAACAACTGGACATAGGATGAATAGGTCTTTCTGAACATATTACTGGTTAAGATTTTACACCAAATTATGCATAATCATGAAATTTCTTCTTTTGCAGCTATTACCACAATATTGCTGCTGAGAAACTAGTCTTTGAAAGCTGACTTTGTTTGACTATGGGTACCTAGTGGGTGCTCTGCTAAAGCTGCTCCATAAAACCCCCAAATTGCTTTGCAGAATTTGTTCTTCAGTGTACGAGGAGCCTCTCTACCATGCATTTCCTCTGTATTATTCCAGAAGGATTTTTAATAAAGCAGACCCTGTACAGCCATCAGCAGCAATTATGAAAGCAAAGATTGATCACTACCAATACCAATTAGTCAAGTTGATAATTAATGGCTCTAGGATACCTACCACAGCTTAAAAAGGCAATAATTTTACCAGAGACAAGCACCTCATCTATGTCATTTTCACGTTACAAGTGTGCATGGCAGTAAGATGTTGCGAATGAAACAGCCTGTGGCTATACAATAGACTCAATCAATATTTACAAGCCTTCTTTATGGAGATTAAGCTTTTTTGTACGCATAAAATATAATTTATATCTTATTAGAAAAATAATCTTCTTGCAATGTAACTGGTATAAAGCGCTAAATTCTGCCATTATTTATGTAGCCCAGTTATTTTCAATATTTATGGTTGATTTTAGGTCCTTGTTGGAACTTTGAAAGTGTCCCATTTTCCACTAATGCCAGTGAGTTAGTGTACAAATTTTCCTGCTAAAAGTGCTTGTATTTGAGTTCTCACATTTGATGGAAGGGCAGAAGATTTCCTTCCGATAGGCCAGGCATCTGTGGTTAGATTTGCTTGGCTCCACGCTGCTCCTTATGCCACCCCACATCTGTATCTAAACGTCTCTTGTTCACATAAAGCTGAAGTGCAGCGTTTCATCTTTGTCCTCCCTTCTCTCCTTGGAGATAATGGGCTCACGTTCAAGACCAGAGTCCATGTAGTCCCATCTGGACCTAGAAACTGGCCAAGCTTAGTTTGCTCTTCTGAAAGTCGGTCTCACAAATAGCTGCAGCTACTGTGCTTCCCTCAGTCAGCGRGCCTGCAAATGTTTGCAAGCCCCATATCTCATCCCTTCACCGGTGCCCTTTCCTACCAGGGGAATAGCCCTGGCACTGCTGAACCACGTGCAAACATCGCTCCCGCTAAAGGGACTGCTATTTCAACATATTTTTGTATTTACATTTGCTGTCTTCCCCCTTCAGAGCAAATATTTATGGCGTAGAGAGCTCAGACACAGTAAAGAGACAAAATTGCCATTTAACCTGCCACCTCAGTCCATCGCTGTTAAGTACGAAATAGAGTTGGAAACACCCAGGCTATTCCAACCCGGGGCTAGAGCTCCATTGCTTAAAAGCACCATGTCCACGTCATTCAAGCTTCTGAACATGCAACTGGAGACACAACTGTCGATTACAGCACTTTGCCTTTTAATTGGGGAGCAAGGTGCTTAACATCTTTGAAACAGTGAGATCCTGATGCTTTAAGCCACTCTTGATTTGTTTCGTCTCTCCTTTTTTTTTTTTTTTTTTTTTTTTTTTTC
>NW_020455523.1:496593-523488 GCF_003342845.1 Nothoprocta perdicaria | reverse complement strand
TGTGCTATTCTCTTTCAAAAGGTTTGCATTTCGGAGGTTGTTTACAACTCTGGTTTGATATGACTCACCACTTCCTCAGACTGCGCTGCTAAAAACTATTAAAGAAAACACAGCGAGAAAATGAGAAATTCTGCTATGACATTTAAAAGGCAGATGCAAACTGTGTTTGTTTGTGTTGTATCATTGTTAACTTAAAAAATAGCTGTGAAGGATGGGTGAATGCCTGGCTCCTTGACAAATATCTCCTATCTGTGATTAGAATCTGATGGCAACTCTGTGACCCTTCCAAATCCTTGCTTGTTTGTTTTCAGGGTGTCATCCAAATTCCAGTAAGGTCAGTGGAAAAATTTTCAGTGTCTTTCAGTGAGTTTTAGATAAAGTCTCTAATTTTCAAGTGTATTCAGCATTCACTTATAGGCACTATAGCAGCAGTGCTCATTGCACTGTTGCGAATAGAAACAGTCATTTTTAGGGCACCATTAGTTCATGTTCTTGGTCCCATGTGTCTGCTTTATTCCAAAACCAGCAAGACTCACTTCGGTGAAGTTTGTTGATGAAGGGAAAAGTGGCATGGGCAGCAGTAGAAAGAAAAATAGCGGTTAGGTCTGAGATACCAAACATAAACTTAGAGGGAGAAAGATTTATCCTGTAAAAGAATAGGAACAGGCACGTCTTGGAGGATGGTGACTGCATGTAAATGGAAAAAGGATGAAGGTGCACAAAGAAGCGGGGGGTAGGAAGAAGACTTAAGACCAGAAAAGCTGTATATTTGTGGCCATAACAAACAGCAAGAATAAGCTCTGTTTGCAGTGTGGAAAGAAAAGGATACTAAGGCTAGATCAACCGTATTCTTAGCCATTCAAATATGGTAGGGGCTTACAGAGGTTTTTCCAAAAATGACTGATATTTTGGTCATAAATAAAAATACAGAAGTTTTAGTTGGGATTTATTATTATATAAATAGTCTAGGCCCAAAAGACCAAAGTGTCGATTTTCCAAGAGCAGTGCCCAGGTGTATCCAAAGCAGACAGCAATCCATCGCTCCTCTCCAAAGATGGCAGCGTATTCCAGATGTCACATCCAGACACTACTGACTTGTCTAGGGCATAGAAAGAGCCCTGTGCTCTGCCACCTTGCACTTTTTGGCCTGTTCTCCTCCTGCTTGTCCTTTCAGGAAGGCAAAGTGAGTCTCAAAGCACTGCTTGAGGTCGATGGCTGCAGTGATGGGGTTTCGAAAAGAGAAGGAAAGCAGTACATCATTTTTCTATAACTTACCTGCAATGAGCATCATAATAAAATCAGTAGAGGAATAAAAGAGTGAATAAATAATAATAATAATAATAAAAGTTGTTATTTTTGCCATTTAGATCATCTCTTTTGGCTCCGGTGGTCATTTATGCCAGCTGGCCAATAGACTCCAGGAACTGAGACTCCCTTCCAGCCTTGGCCCTTTCCGCTTTACCAAATCCCTCCAAGCACTGCTGTCATAGGGGTCTCTCAAGCATAAAAGTCTGCTTGGCCCTCTCCCAAATCCCAAGGAGCTGAGCGGAGAGGAAGGGACATCGGGACACAGCTTCAGCTCACTTCAGCTGTCAAGCGGATTTTAGGAAACAATTGGAACTAAAATAAATCGGAGCAGCCTCTAAGGAGTGGGCCCACGTTACTTCCAGCACACAGTGTTTTAAAATTGCTTTTTCCTCCCACTCGCTGATTCCTGCAGCAAGGACAGCTCAGCTGCACAAAGGATCCCACTCAGCGGGCTGCCTTGCCGCCAGGAAAGGGAGGACAAATGTAAATATRTACAGCTTGGGACCTTCCTGCTGCAAGAGCTGAGCCTGTGGCTCCACACAAGAATCAACCAAATTCTTGCCTACAATAACAACGATGACAATAACAACAATTTGATTGAGCAGTTCTGAGAGAATTCCATTTGATTAATTCCTAATGGGGCTTAAAACTACGTTTTTCAAATCCAAGAGGAAACATAGGTTGCCTAGTGTAGAACGTAAGGAAGGTTTAGGTGCCAAGGTTCAAAAGAGTGATCACGAAAACTTCATCTTTACTGTTCGTATAACCAGAAGTGCTTCAGTTGCAGTTGCATGGTACCTCTCAGGCAACTCCCTTGCAGTAGGATGGTACCTCTCAGGCAATTCCCTATGGCTTTATCTGCATGCTCCTAAAAATATAGGGGTTTTGACAAAGCATCCAGCTCACCACTCTACTTTTACCCAACCGAAGTGGGAAGCAGACGCATCTTGTTCCCCAGCTCCTTGAGAAACCTTCTCAGACATGCACGGAGAAAATTAGGTTCCCCACATAATCCACATAATGCTTTGGTCTCTTTTTATTTGATTATCTAGTATGTAGATAATTTGTTTATGAAGTAAGAGACTTAAAGTTTAGTTCTGCAGTGTGGCTGATGATGGACAAAACTGATTTTCCTCTTCTGAGGTTAAAGATGGATTTTTAATCAGCCAATAGGCCACCCTGAACAAGGACATTCCTCTTGCCTCTTACTCAAGCTCTGTTGCAGGGTCAGAGAGAAGGAGTAAACACAAGGATGAACCTGTGGCCTTGACTGGAGAAGGGAAATACAGATCTCAGCCAACACTGTTGGCTGAATCGTATTTTCCAAGGTTTCCAAGTARGACAGCCTCATGGTTAAGACAGTCTTTGGGAAAGGAAGAGTTGAATCAACTCTAATAGTTTGAAAAGCTTCATCGTGATTGCTTTTTGTCATGAAAAGTGGTAGCACTCCATCCCCCCAAAACTACTCTTGACTGTGGATCCATGTGCAGCTGGAGTGGACGCAGACACATCCCTTCATGATAAAGAAAGGGGACACACCTGAAACACACACAGGGCAGTCCCAGTGACAGCCCCTACAGCCAGTTCACACACAGCCATGGTGTGGGATGTATTCGGCCCTGGGCCCAGCACACTGGTTATTTGGATCCTGCTCTGAAGGCTTCCAAATTTCCTCCTCTGCCCTTCACTCAGGGTCCTGGATTTTACTCTAAGTTTTCATGTAGGTTTCATTTAAACTCTGGTTTACTACATGTCAGTTTTTAGAGCAATTGTTTAAAGCATTTCCAGCACAGTGGTTTCCTGAATACTAATCTGCTAGAGGAGCCAATAAAGTGAATCATGATAGGTGAGTTTGTGTCCTAGGAATTGGTGGGACAGACGCTTTAGTTCGTTTTGCCTCAGCTGATTGCCTTGATCCTCTTGTTTAATTTTGCCTGTGTTAACGTCTTTTGATACGTTATGCTGTTCATCACGATAGGAATTTAATTAAATTGATGTATTAACTGTTTGGTAATTACAGCTGAAGTATCTGTTGTAAATGTCATGCTGCTGTGCTCTCACCCCAGGTCAGCATTGCAAATGAGATACTCTGCCTCCATACGTATATAGGCAAAGGAAGTAAAGCTTAGAATAAGTTGTGATTTATCATTATCACTAGAGGTATTTATTAAAACTATTCATTACCACGAATGATTCAGCACTTCATAAATCCATAATGCTTTGTGTGCAAGTTAAGAATAAGAGATAGATAGGACAGGGAGGTCCAACTTTGGCATCAACAGTAGCCCTTCTCTGTGGCCACCTCCATCACTTCTTGCCCTGTATACAGGGAGTTAGGCCACATAGAGRAAGAGGTAAATCTCAGAACAACTAGGATGCTTTAGCTCATTCTGTATTAAGGAGGCTCCTTCTGTATTTAGTGGAGGACCTGAGTTAAAATGATGAAGGGTGAAGAAGCTGACGGTCAAGGGTGRAGGCTGCAGGACGCACCATAGAGCTTGTTTGCCACAAGACAGATCCACAGCCACTCAAGTCCTCCTTACTATTGTGCTCTGTTAAAGTCGTGCTCAGCTCAGTCAGCAGTTCTAGGGCAGTGGGTCCCATTGCTCTTTATTGGCACGGCTATTTTGAAGTTTATTTTACTGAGGTTGTTAAAGATCGTGCACATGTCAAATAATCAATATTAAAAAGAGAGAGAGAGAGAGCAGTGCTGAAAGGAATACCAGCCCTACATCAAAATAATTCACTACAGAGATCCCTAGGTGTAGAGAACAGATCATTGCCGTTTCTAGACACCGCTTTACTGCCAGTATAAATATTTCTCGTGTTACGCCACACCATAGACAGAGCACTGTGTTCAAGATGCTTAAGTTTATTAAGCGAGGCAGCTTTTCCAAAATGCCACTTTCTGGCCAAAACGCTGGCAGTTTGTGAAGGCTGCCTCGGTTAATGAACACACGTCTGTCCCGGCTGGGCCAGGGTGCCTGGGGCGTGCGGTGGCTCCCCAGGGGCAGAGGCCTCCACAGGCCCTTGCTGTCTTTGGAATGGACATTTTAAAGTATCTTCCTATGTCATTTCATAATTTTATGTATTCAGATGCTTTGCAGACATCTAGAAAAAAATAGGGAAAATGCAGCTTAGAACTTAACCCCAGCCACTGTTGAACAGCTAAACGTGTTAGTGTGATCCTGGCCTCATTTCTGCTAACTACCGTGGGACTCAGATTTCTTTTTTTTTTTTTTTTTTTTTTTTTGGATAAACCAAGCTTTAACTTTGAATCCTTCAGTGCCCTTGGACAAGTCCTTTAGCTTCACATATCTCCATTTTTTTCTCTGTAAATTCAAAAGATTCATCCTGAGTTACTTTGTATGGGGCATAATGATGCTTAATTAATATTTATGCAATTTTATGAGAGTCTTGGAAAACAGATTCTTAAGGAAGTTATTAATAATCAAAATAAATTATTTTATTAATTGAAGAAATGATGCACATGGTGCAACATTGCCAGSCAGGGAAGAGACACAGCCTCTTGGTTAACAGGATTTTAGGCTAATTACCTAATTTTTACAAGAAATTTAGATGTCTCTATTTAGCTCATGTTTCTCCCAATGAAATTATATTAAACCTGCAGGGAAAATTCATCTTCTGTTTCAGCATTGGTATATATTGAAAATCAATGAAAATAATAGAAGCCTAGAAAATTCAGACTTAAGTTTGCTGGGAAAATCTTGTCTTGACAGCCTTGATGAAACAGGAACTAAGCTTAGTGAAGTTACACAGTCACGCCCTGTCAGACTGACCAAAACTGCACTGTGCTGTCACTTGGGCCATACAGATTAGAAGAACTCATTTTTTCAGAATGCCTTATCCACGAGTATCTCAGTGGTCCTTTCCTTGTAGATACGAGGCCTCTTTCCAAAATTGATTTTGGAAAAAAATCCAAAAATAATTGTGTTGTTCAGACCAAATCTCGGTTTTGTTACTCTGACCATAGTGATGCACTTTATGTCTGTTTTTGAGTGAGCTTTCTTTTGCATTATGCTCCTTAAAAAAAAAAAAAAAAAAAAAAAAGATTGGTAGTGTTATTTCTCACACAATGCAATTGCACATCTACGAACATTTCAAAACCCAACTTGTCCCCCCCAGTGCATTTTAGGAAGGGTAGAAAGCAAAAGGTTAAAGCTTTAAGATGTTCAACAATACAGTAGCAAAGCGCTGCAAATGATGCTCTTTCCCTCAGTGAAATAGCATCCTTTATTAAAAAACAGAGGTACTGTTCATTTGAGACTTATTCTTTATTTATGTGGCCCTTGCTGGCATTCCAGAAGCAAAGGAGGAGTTTCTTCATAGACCCTACATACACTTCAGCTTTCACAGAAAGCAGCTTGTAAAAGTAGTGAAGAATGTAAAACTCATGAAGCTGAAAATGAAGAATATAAACAAACATGATTTACCCAGCTCTTTAACAGATCTTTTACATTACCCTCTCCATTGGAGCAGGAGGGCATCACTTATTCACAAGCTGGCCTGCTGGAAATAGTCACGTGGAGAAAATGCTACTGGACCAAAGTAAGCACTCAAATGCCTATTTCCCTTCATCCGAAAGAAAGAAAAAGCAGCACGACTAAGCCTGTTCCCCTACGAAATCGTGGGAAAATGGAGCAGCATGAATTAGATGAGTATAATGAAAGAATATCAATGCAGGCATTGGTATTCGGTCCGTTATAAAGAAAGATCAAAGGGGAGATGCACAGAAAGATGTAAAAATGAACCACGTGCTGACGTGGCTTGGAGTCTTTCTCAGAGAAATGGAAGGAAACCAGGAATGAAGCACAAGTTGACATAAGGAGTGCAGAACTGAACAATGTTTCTGCTCAAGGAGTGCAGAACTGAACAATGTTTCTGCTCTCTTCTAACTACTTCCTTTACTCAAATCTAAATGTGATCCTCCCAGTGTAACCACTCAAAACAGGCGCCAAGCCACCGCAGGAAAATATGCTCCGTCTTCATTTCAATAATTCTGTCATCAGATCCATTATTTTTCTTTCACTGAACAGCTTAGAAAAGAAATTCAGGCAGACATCACATGAGAAAAAAATCTAAAACTCACCTCCTCTATGGGAGTCATAATAAGAAATTTGTAAGCCCTGTGTTGCYTCTTTAGAGCAGGAAGGTGTCTGAGCAAGTGGGTTTGGTCCCACTCCTGGTCTCTGGGTTGGGTTCTCTTCTGGGGCCATGTGGGTCACCAGACTTTGAGGGAAAGGAGTTATTTCCATGCAAAGGAGTCTGACAGGGTCCTGGAAGAGAGGCTGGTTCTTTCCGAATGTCCATCTGAAGTGAGAGCTTTCTCAAGCTATCTGGAAATTCCTGTGCTGAGGAGATATCCTAACTATGCTACAAACACTGAAGACGTAAATGTTTTGAATCATTTCTACACTGCTGTCCGTAGTTTTGATGCAATTGTCTAAAACAAACCTCTTATTTTAGAAGGCCTTTTCATACTTCAGATAAAGTTCATCAGCAATTTTGCAGAATTAAAGATGAAAAGAAAGTGTGTCTGATATTCACCAGTTGCAAACACTGTTAACTCAGTGTAAGGTCTTGCCTTGGGCATGGAGAGCTGGCTGGCACAACACAGCTCTACAAAGAAAATGCTCTCTTGAAGTAGATAAAATTTTGTTTCTGATTATTTAAGCCATCATTTGTTTTAATTTTTCTCTGTCTAAGTGATATGGTTGTGCCATGATCCTCACTGGGTATCTACAGTCACCAGTCACGTAGCTATTGCTGAGTCAGAGGAATATCTCTTTTTCATCTCATTCCTTTGATGTAGCACATTCTGTGTAGGCTTGTCACAGCATGCGGTTTTAGCTGTGTCACTCTTGCATTTCTTCTTCTGTCAAATGGTCTTATATTATGGGTGACAATGAAATATTCACATTATACATATACATTTCACTTCCATTCACGATTCTAGCACTGGCTTCTTTGCAAGTATGAGCATAGCTTTGCTCATCCAAAGAAACAAACTAAATACAATGTAATGGCAGAAGAATTAAGCTGAATAATTTACAGTGCCAATTAGTCAGAGGAATGCACGTTAGCAATGTGTTATATGATATTTGGAGAATAATTTTCCACTCTGTCTCTTCCCAATGTAGACCTTACGAGTACAGAAAATTAAAAACTAGATTTTGCCTCCTCTGCAAGCCTCAGTCCTACTGGCAATATGTATTTTAAATTGCCTCATTTTTTTTTCTTATTTATTGCAAGGAATAAAATATTGTAATTCTAAACCACATGAAAACAGCTGTGAGAGTTTCCGCTGGTTATTGGGTGGTTAACTACCAGTGCTGTAAACACATGTGTGCTAAAGCACACGTGTACGTAGGGCCTCAGGCTGTGAGGACAGGCTCAGAAGGAGCCCGGGGAACCCGCTCAGCTGAGTGCAGGTCTGTCCTGCCAAGGAGGGAGCCTTTGCAGGGAAGGAGGGAACGGGGACACTCCCTTGCCTGATAATTATTAAAGCTGGGAGGGAACCTATTCCCCTGGCGCTTCTCAGGGCAGGCTGGTTTGTTTTGGCTCGTCCCTTCAAGTGGAAACGTAACTGTGAATTAAAAAATGGCATGCTGGCTTTCGGGAGGGTTTGCTTCTGTGTTCGCCGGCGCCGAGCCGTGGGTAGAGGGCGAGTTGTCATTGATTTTTGAAGCCTGAGTGCGCTTTTCATACCCTTATGGTGAATAGTAAACAGGGTAATGCTGCTTATGAGAGGAAGTTTATGAATAATGCTAATAAATGGAGTGTTCGCACTGCTGTTCTCCTTCCCTGACATAATATAGCCACCTGCTCCCTCCTTTAGGTTGGTGGAAGATAAATATCCTCATATTTAGAATATAAGAAGCTAATATAYTCTCAACGAGAAAATATTTCCACAAGCATTAGGTTTTTTGCTTTCTTCTTTTTATTCAGTTTCTTTCCTAGTTCTATTTGATAATGGTAATGAATATATAAACTTTCAGTAATATTTTATTCTTCTGTGAATTATATTTTGCGGTAGTGATAATAAAAATGCTACCAATACCTTAGCACAAGCATCATCATAGGTCTTGATGATGCCACATGGACCCAACCAACAGGCCATTACTGTTGCGTTGTCATTGATTTCTTGAAGAAGATAGAAAAAACAAAGACCAATATCATCATATAAGATAAACTGAATTTAAGGCCTTGTTTTGTAGACCTCAGCCACTGAGTCATTTCATTAATGTTCAGATCGGACACAAATGATGACAGTTTTATTAACAAGCAACAGCATTTAGAAAGCTGTAAAATATAAATAGCAATCCATGTATAGCACTAAAATATTAACAATTATGAATATATGTAATTCTGTTCATCAGCAAGTAGGGCTTATTGCATTAGATTAGATTTTGTAGGGACCCCCAAATGCAGTTGTTGTTTACACACGCAGGTGCAAGCAGTGCTTTGCGCAGGCTGGTTGCCATTCTGAAGCTCACCACATAAACTGGTGGGCAGGTTGGTCAAGCTGAAGGCTCAAAGCTGATTTCCATTCCCGTTCTTTTTTGTTTGTTTTTTTCCTAATCAATAATATGTTACTACGAAAGAGAAGGAGAAAGCGGGCAAGAGCTGGAGCTCGTATATGTTTTTGCTTGAATGCCTGCCTCCTTATTGCAGGGACTGCCTGTCTTATACACAGATTCAATTGAATCACTTCCCATTATGCTGGATTTTCCAGGCTTAGCTGCATGGGAGTTTTCACTGGGATGAGAGAGAATGAATTGCCTGTGCTGCACTAACATAATTTTGCGAAAAAAAAAGAAAAAAAAAAAAAAAAAAAAGGATAGTCTGTTTTATGTCACAGAAAAGGTTTGTTTTGTATTCTGACTTTTTAAGCAAGCATGGCCCTAAGCTTTCTGTACTACGCTTGGGAGTTACTCAGTGGTTGAATTAGATTTCCTAGAACAACGCCCGAGTCAGCAGAATAAAGTGTATTTTTGTATTTTCCAAGTCGCACAGGGAAATGAGAGCTTAATAAGTGAACTTTTCAGCAGTACAATGTACAACTCTTCTTATCTGTTTTTTTTCCCCCTCCCTCTCTSAATGAAATTGAACACTGCAGAGTTTATTACTACGTGAGCATCACTTATGCTCCATCTGGAGCTCTAATTGGGACATAGGTGGCTCACTGGGTTTGCTGGGTCGTCGACTGTTCCCTGCAAGACACCTTCAGAGGTCCTCAAGTGCATTGAGGAAATGTTGCTCACGTTGGGATGAGGTTTGGGAGGACTCTCCTGCTTCCAATATTTTTCTCTTTTTTGGGTGCTACTMAATCACCTCTGCCAGGGGTGGCTTAGCTGCTTTTCATCTCACAGCGGTAATTCTCAAAGGCAGATTCTTTCCTGTTAACAGATTTCATTAAATGGGAGRTTGTGTCAAAAGCCAAGTGATCATCCAAGCAGCAGGACGATATTCTGAGTCTTCATGTCTCTCTGCCATCTTTCAGGGAATAAATAACAGGCTACTTTTGATATTCGGACCTTGCTTCCCACTTTTGCTTGGTTTCAAGAGGAGAAGCAGCAATATAACCAGTATCGTTTTGATAGATGCTGCTGCTTATTGCCATTGCTTAGGGAGGCAAGTAACTGCCTGTTGTAGGTTGGACTACGCACAAAATTTGGGTGCTCAGAGAAGTACCATTCCTTTAGSTACCGTTAATCAAATAGGGTAGCTGAAAAGTTTGTTCCTCTCTGCTACATACTCGCAAACTGCTAATACCCACAGAGCACAGAAAAAAATTACATTAGACTGTCAATGTACAGTTCGTGGATTGTCTTTTTTGCTGTATTTTATGAAGTGCAGATGTGTGGCGAGGAAAGGCAGGAAGGAGATCATATTTCTTCAACAAAAAGCAGCACTGTGCATAAAATGCAAGGATGAATGACCCTCCAAAGGCTTTGAATTAAGCAGCTGCTTGGAAAAGCGGGCACAAGTTCACGCAAGCACCAACCACACCGATGCAGCAAGGTTTGACTGGAAATCTYCTCAAGAAAGTTTCCCATAAAAGTATTGGTCATATTTTTTCCCCTGCCTGCAGGTCCTTCAGTAAGGTCCATAGTATTTACTAAGTTAGAAACAATTAAGCTGAAAACAAGTGGAAAAGGGCTCATTTCAGTCAGCCTATTTTCCATGTGCCTCTAAGAAGGAGAGTTGCTCTGGTTTCTCTATTTACGCAGCACTTGTAGGTTATCAGTGGAGAAAATTATTCACTGGAGAAACCTTGGGAGCAAATACACTCTTTTTTTTTTCCCGAGGAAATGAAAAACAAATAATCACATTAAACCTCTGCTTTGAACAACATAATTTGAGCAACATCTGGTGAAAACCCAATTGCCTGAAAATTAAAAAAAAAAAAAAAAAAAAAAAAGATTATTTCTTTTCTTTAGCAAAGCACACTCACAGCAGTGGTCAGATATTGCTGGGAAATAACTGCAAGGCCTTCAACATTTCCGTGTCAAAGGTGGGAGCCTCACTTACCTCCTGAACAGAGCCCTTGGAGAAGCAGCTTTGTTGATATCTGAATTGACACCTGGTCTGAGAGCGCTCGTGGTGTTGAAGAGGCCTGTGCATTTAGAAAACCATGCACTAATCTTTCCCTAGAAATGCTGCTACCAAACTTTCTGCATCACCTGTGATATTCTCTTCCCTTCCTTTCAAAAGTGATAGTCTGGGTCAGGTAATTTAATGGGAAGCGCAATGTTGTGGTAACTGCTGTCACTCATAAGCATAAATGTTGCATGCAGTTACCAGATGTACTGACAAGGACCTCRCAAGTGTTTGTTTGAAGACAGTTTTATTGCATGCTCGGCATAAAAACTGTTCTTTGCATATGCCCCAAATGTTACAGAGCTCAAAAAAAGATGGAGAGTTTCATTCATCAGACGAGGTCCACTGTTTTGCTCCTGCCAGGAGTGTTAGAGCTTCGGGGGGAGGTTTTTTCGTGGGCTCTGCTGGCACTGGCAGCCTGTAAGTCTCTAATGGGAGCAAATGATAGACTTCCTAAAGCGACAGTATCATTTCTCTAATGTGCAACTGAAAGTATTCAAGTGAAATCTAATAGCTCCTACTTTCCAGAAACATTATTAAAATAATTGCTGGCTCCCTTTTCTTGCAAAGCATTATTTCATGGAGCAGATTGTCTGGAAGGAAGGTAACCTAACCTATAATGGGAGGGGATGTAAAATGCCAAGGCAATAATACGTCCAGAGTGCCTGCTCTACAAGGCAGCAACAGCCCAAGACACCATGTGCCGTGTAGATCCCTATGCATAAGGATGCAAGGCCAAATTCCTGCCTCCTCTGAGTCCACTAGCTGTAATAAAAATGGTACCGCAGAGAAATTTGCCACAGAAAGGCCTGAAATGGCAAACCTTTATGTGCCTCAGGCACTAAGAACCTTTGGGCATGTAGCGCTGCATGAAATAAATAAATCTCCCTTTCAACCTTTAAAGGATGTTTCTCATAGGAAAACTGGGAATGTGGCATCCTTGTGCTCAAGTGTCCTGCTTACTTCCAGCGCCACAATCGTATTAGGGGACGTTGCAGTGTATTAGGGCCTGGGCTGGATCCTTCCTGCTCCTCCTGCTGGGGACCGTGCGCCAGAAATAATCCAGTTTGAAGCAACATGAATCCTGTTTCTGCTCTGCAGCACCACGCTAGGGAAGGCTCAAGCAATTCGAGGGAGACACACACTTCAAATTTAACATTGTCGCAAGGTGAACATCCAACACAACCATAGCAGCTTCCCTCAGGTCACCATTCCGACTAGGAATGTTCTCTAACTGTTTGGACATATGGCAAGGTCCGTCTATTAATACATGAGCGTGTCTCTGGACTCAGCAGGGAATAAGWATCGTTCCCTTCATTTTTACATGAGCTTCTCGCCTTCTGCCACTTTTCTTTTTTTCATGAGGTGCAGTATGGATATATACGTGAAGAAGGGAAGGGCTGGAGAGAGATTTGAATATCTAGAAATAAGATGCTCTACCATTCCCCCACATAATCAAAGGAATTGAGGTTTCTGCTTTCTCCTCACAGCTGTAATGAGGCTTGAGTTTCTCTTTTCTGCTAGGGTTCAGACTGTTTGTGTCTGCTTCTTTTCCTCATTTTTCCCACTTTGTAATGCATCTTAGAGACCCCTATAGAAGGGGAAAGAACGTTCTTACTTGCAGAACGAGGCAACAAAGCCCAGTACAACTGCCACCGTCCCGTAAATCAGAAAGCAAAAGGCCTTCTTAAGTAGCTACCACCCTGCTTTATTTGCTAATTAAAAAGGGTTTGGGAACTGTTCTTCAAAAATGATTGCTCTAATTAATTGGTTGTTCCTCTGCAGCTCTGCRCTGTGCCCGGCCCTGCCGTATGCTTCTCCTGAGCCAGGGCTCAGAAGTCACCCATGGAAACACCATCACAAATCTGCTTGCAATAGGGGTATGAGTCAAATCTATTTTTTTAATTCATGCAGAATTAAAAAAAAAACAAAAAACAACACAATAGGTTTTAAAAAGCCAGTGATGGATTTTAGTTTTAATTATTTTTAAAGCTTAATAAAAGCAAACAGTGATTGTTGCAATTGTATCTCCTGTTGCTGTGATACGATCTTTCATTTTGTGGATGATGAATGATTTTTAAGGTAGTTCGTGTGGCTGCCTTTAAAACACTGCATGCATTTCAGGCATGACTGTGCAAAATATAAGACATCACGCATGGAAAGAGAATGGAGGAGGGGGAAGCATGGACAAGGATCGCCAGGCATCGCTCAGAGAATGCTACAGTTTGAATGAGATTCAGACAGGTGGGGRCAGAGATTTGAGGAGAAGTAATTGAATTATCCGTTATGAATATGCTCTCTGATAGGCGTAGCCTTGCTCTTTGTCTAAGAGAGCTATTCCCACACTGACCCTGCTGTGTGTATTTATTATTCAGAAGTTTCAGTGAAGGATTTAATGCCCTACAGGCTGTTTGCAAAGTGTTCTTCTTAACAGCTTCTTGTTCAGTGTTGGAATATGCTTGTTCTATTTCTTGTTAAGTTTATTAGAAGTCTTGAAGGGAAAGAAAAGAAAAGGAATGGAATGAAAGTCCACTGAAATCAGTAGGGAAAAAAAAAAAAGAGATTCTACTTAATTTTAAATGCTATTTGATAAATTGCTAAAAGAGGAATAGTGAAAATACGTATGCACGTGTGTGAAATAATGGACACTCAACTTTACTTTCTAGAATTAGCAAGCTCCTCAAATGCTAATACTTATAAATCTTGCATGATTACAGCTTACCTGATCTCACAAATGGCACTGGGGTGAACACACAGCTTTTTTCACCAAAAAAAAGAGGCATTAATGTGTCATTTCTTGACTTTTTTAACCAGTCCTACTCACAGTAGACAACAAGAACATTTTAAACTCTTCAGATTTTCACTGAGAGGGCATTTGGGATGAACCTGTGTTTTTTCCTCAGCACTGTATAAATGACCGTGATTTCAGCCTAACATATTTTAAAGAACTTACGATATTAAAGACAAATGGCCCAATATTTAGTTTTGTGGGGCTTTTATCCCTGCAAGCCAGAGCTAGGTCAGCACAGTGGCTTTTGGAAACTGCTTTGTGCAATATATGGATACAAGGTGTTATGAGCACTATATTAAATATGAGATAACTGTAACAAAAATCCATTTTTCAAAAAAAAACCCTTATCTGCCAACCCAAATCTCTGAGCTATTTGGAGCTGGCCTCTCCATMTCTATTTGACTGGCCATTAAAAGAAAAAAGAAATTGAAATGACCTCATGGTATCTAGCTCCTCTCTGGTTAAAAATTCTCCAGCACAACAGTATTTGCCAGGAAATTATAAATCACTGGAAGGAACTGGCACCTATTTACCTTTTCCTTCTTGCCCATCTGTCTTTTCAACAGCGGCTCAAGATCAAACAGACACTTTTAAGGTTTTCCTCCCTAAAAGGGAGCAGGAGGGTTGCGTGGTCCCTAGAGGTCCCATAGGGCGAGGACTCTGCTCCGTCCACTTCTGCATCTCGCCCRTCTTGCTCGCCTCCCCGCGGCCCTGCTTGCAGCCCAGCGCTGAGCTCGTTGCATCCCCTTTTCCCTTTTTTCCCCTCTAATGATTTATAAAATTAATGAGCCACGTTTTCACAGCAACGACCCGTGCTGAGTATGTGCATTTCTCAAGCTGCTGCAAGTACTTAGCCTCCAACCTAATGCAGTGCCCTCCCAAGCACACGCCAATACGTGTATTGATGCATCCCCCATCGTGGCTTATTGCTGTAAGAGTTATTTTCCATACATCTATGCGCTCGTGTGTTGAAGTCTTCATGCTCCTGGGCGCTGCATGTGCACATCTATTACCTTTACACGTCACGTCCTTTTCATTTCCACTCCCACCACTCATCATTACTGCAATAAACAACAAAAAAGTCTTTTAAAAATAATGTTTTACTTTAAAACAACCAAAGAAAGACTTATGTTGGTAAAAATAAGGGGAAAAAAAAACTCTACATGTAATTTGCTTTGTATTTTAATTGTGGTTATCTATGAGTGCTTTTTATCTACTCCTGCCTGTTAAAATCTGTTGGTTTTCTCCTAGTTCAGCGCCTTGTTTTAGTGCAGAATTGCTTCCAGATCCCCAAAAAGAAGCAAACGCAAGTCTCTCCTGCTGCTCGAAGCAGCATCTGCTGATTCTCCAGCTTTAAACTGTATCTCTGGAAGGAGGTGAGGAACGAGGGCTGGAAGGGAAGATGCCGGCTCCTGCCGAGGACTCAGCAGCCTGAGCAAGCACAGGGCTGGGAGACGCCTGAGATGGGGACGGGGGAACTGGCGAGACTCGTGGCACGGAGAGAGCTGCAACAAGCAGATGGCTTAGGGGAAGCTGAGAAACGCTGTGAGTGCAAAAAGCAGCACACGCTCGGCTCTGAATTGCCCTTCTGAGCTGCTTTCCCTTCCTTCCACTCTTAGCAAGCGACTCTGCCCCTAATGACTTATGTAAGAGCTTCGCTGTAAAGWCCTACGACTAAGGGGGTATTTTTGGTAGAATGGAAGTGCGGGTCTAACACAGAGACAAAAGGAAGTGGGTTGGGAGAAAGGCAGCTTTGCCTTTTGCTTTTTTCCCCTCCTTAATCAACTGAAAGTCAATCGTCCTCCTAGGCAGCAGGTGCCACTGCGTGTGCGCAGCCCTTGGGATGCTGAATACCTCGTCACGTTTTGCTGAATACCTTGCTTCCCTGTTTTTCCTCAACAAGCCATGCATTACTGGTAACAAACATAGAAATGATGATAAAAATATATCTCCACTTTCGTGCTGTACCTGTGAAACCTTAGTAATTTAAACTGTGTGAACTATAAAATTACCATGTTGTGTTCCCTCATTGCAATATGATCAGATTACAGTTCAAAACAGTTCATCATCTATCCCTATAAAGACAAACCYGGGGTCTAACTGTGCTCCTGAAGCCAAGAGCTCAGGTTAGTTTCCTATCTCTTAGCGCGGAGAAGCTGGTCATGCAACAAGATGGCAAAAAGAGGACTCAGCAAAGCCTGTGATGTTAATTTTATCTTTCACCGTGACACATTTTGTYATTGTCCCTTAGACACGATGGTGAAACAGTTAATTGATGAAAATTCACAAAAGGACAGTTAGTGGAAACTTACTTTATCCTACCTCAGAAGATGGTTTCGTCCAGGTACCAATAAATTGCATGTGCAATTGGTTCAGCTTCTCACAGCTTGGATTTTGAGGACTCCACTGTTCACGACAGTGTTCCAGCCTATGCAGCAGATTGTTTATGTGTGTGCTTCACTTAAAGACAGTCCTTAGAATGTATCAAATTTGCTGACATAAAAACAATTGGTACTTAGACTAGTGTACTGCTGAATTGGGACATTTACCCGAGATGCTTACACAAATATTGTGAGCCTCTGCTAGAGAAATGCCTGCGCACAGGTCTTTTACCCTGGAATTTATGGAGTAATTAGCAGATATCTACTCACTCGACTAGTCAATTTTTCATCATGATGACATCATTTTCATAGAAATATTTATTTTTTCAGTACTGTTCATAAATTAGTTTTTCAATTATTTTTTGAATCTATTCMTAATACTTCATTTCACATATCCAAAGACATTTCCTTGTCACTGTCAACACTGCAAGTTCTTGTTTTCTTATCTGCAGTTGTGACTAGTCCTTTTTTTGCTCTCTCCAATCAGTAAAATAGTGAATTAAAAGCGTGAAATTATTTGGAAGCATTTGCCCAGATTCTAGAGGAATTGTAGCTTCCTCACTAACTGCCATTAAAATACTTGCAGACTTGTTGGTGAATGGAGATTCACCGTAATCTGTTTTTCACTGTAGAGTCCCCAAAATCCATAATGCCATTTCTATTATTGTACACCACCTGGAGAACCACATCTTTATTTTTATGAACCTGCCAATCATTAAGATTGGCAATCTGAGTCAAAGGTGGAGTTAAGGGTAAATTGCTTACAAACGATGTTTATAAAGGACGTTATAAGGGTTCAGGAAGCAAAGAGACGCCTACATGTAGCAYAGTGATCAGGATAGTTGAAATTAGAAGAATGAAAGCAATTCCCTGAGTCAAGGGAATATTTTATTAGAATAACACAATAAATTCCAGCAGTTCTCTTTAATGAGTTTCTAAATAAGCTTTAATATCCTCTTTAATATAATATAGGTTGGGTTGATAGCCAGATTCATGGCATCATTTGGACTAGCTACTACCCATTTCCCCTGAATTAAGAGCAGTTAGGAAATGAATTACTAATAGACTGTGTAGAGTAGAAAAATTATTTGGTGAACTTTGTTTTCACTTTTGATTTATGTCACAATTTGGTTAATTCAGCTTTGTGGTTGCCCTTTCTGAATAAAATGCAAGTGAGCTCTGTCCTAGTTTTGTATGATGGGTAGATATGAATCATGCAGAAATATACGGTTGTGTATAGTAGAAAAATATTTCTATCATTTCTAAACAAAATATTTCACATTTCTAGCAGAGCAATTTCTTGTACTCTTCCTGTTAGTGGAGTGTAATTTCTCTCTCTCTCTCTCTATATATATATATATTAAAAAAAAAAAGCCATAGAAACCACTTATCAGCCATCAATATGGATGCAAGAGAAAATTGTCAAACCTTCAGAAGCAGCCAAGCAAGTTAGGTCCAGGTATTTACATGACTTTAACCCACAAGTGCTCATTTTTGGTGCAGAAAATTAAACCTAGGAGGTATCCATGCATCTCATAAAGGTTATGCTGAGAGTTTTCACCTCAAATGCCATTTCACCTTGTTTGCACCTGCCTTTAATATTCCTTCACACCTATAGTTTTTTGCACCTCCCTCCCAGGCTCGTGGCCCCATCGTTCGTGCGCTTGGTGGCAGCTCTTGCAGCTCAGACGGTGCAGCTGCTCTCAGCCCTTGGAGTTTTCTCAGATCTGTTCTCACTAAGGTTTCGCCGTAATGCGCTTTTATCAGAAGGAGAACAAGGACAATCCTGCTAATTTAAAAGGCATTTTGGATACACGTTATAACAAATGGATAAAAGCCAGGAAATTTAGCGTGCAGGCTGACTTGCTTTATTAGGCTTGTCATGTTAAGCTCAAGCATGGGGGTAGAACATGCAAGTTAACAGTGATACTGTCTCAGGTTTAAGCTCTGAAAAAAAAGCTATTAAGATGCTGTTATGCCCTATAGTTGAAAATAAGGTTGTGCAGCCATGGAGATTTCCTGCAAAAGCTGCACCCTTATGTTCTTCTGATGTATAAGGCTCCCTCATCYCTGCTGCTAAGGCAGCACATATTTTTTATTCTACTGCTAGAGCAGAGCAGAGCAGAGTGAAATCCTTCCTCTTGACAGGATTTCATGTTTGTTCTTCATTATCTGTTGTTTGTCTAATCTGAAATGTGCCATTCAGACTGGAAGTGCAGGTTAGCCCTTCATTTCTGAGCTGTTCTCAAAAACCCACCGCAGTTCAAACTAGCTCATGCACCAAGAACAAGGTAACCACCCAGGGCATTTGTAAATTTTGCAACCCAGGCTGAATTCAACATGATTGTGGCTTTAACTGAAGACCTTACAAATGGATTTTGCTAAATTATATGTTCTCTAGGAGCCTTCAAGGGGATTCAAGCTTTTTATCACTCCTACAAAGAAAGAAAAGAGGAAAGGGAGGATTGTTTTTGTTTTAAGAAGTGAGCTTGCGTTTTAGTCTCATTCTCTGAATGATTATGGATGAGTGCATGTAGCAATACTTACAGCTCATTGACTTTATGTTCAAGCAAATACCTAAATATATTGTCCCAAAAGGTAAATATTGACTTATGCCAACAGTAGTCAATAGCTCCATTTTACATGYTCAGTATTACACTTCAGCAAAAACAAGTGGCAGCAAGGACTGCATGACCACACGCATTCCAGCCACAGGCCTTCGTCCCGTGGCTCATAGGGGCCTGGAAACACCAGCATACTTCCAAACTTTCAGACATYAGGATGGCAAGGAAATATTCTTTATCCTCCTTTCCCACTTCTCATGTTGGTTGAGTGGTTTTGTTCAGTGTTTCCTGACCCTTCCTTAAAACTTGCAAGAGTGATACTTGATCTTCTATAGCTTTTTTTATTTTTAAAAAGAGAGAGCTTTATTAAAATTCCATTAGTTCTTGGACATATTCACTTGAGGATTCACATGCACACTCTTAAACTAAGCTTTTTAATATAAAGCAGCTGAAAATGCTACACAAACAATGAGACACAAACACATCCTACAAAGAACTGTTAAAATTTTATCACAAAAATAACCTTAAAAAAAAGGTATTTATTTCTACGTGATAAAAGGCTGCTAGGCACCTATGCAGATGTGTGTGCACAGGTATTTTCTGTTAAATTGTGAGTCTGACACTGCTTCCGTTTCCATACTTCCTTTCAAGTAAATTGCATGTGCAAAACACAAAGCACTTAAAAGTTTGAATCCTGTTGTGGCATGAAATAATCTTGGACAGAAAGCTACTTCACTGGAATTGATATCTTTCATACTTAATTGCCCCTTTAACCACTGGTACTTAGCAGTTCCACATTCTCTTTTGCTAGAAATATGTGTTGTTTTTTCAATGACTGGACCAATAATACATTTTTTAGGTACATTGCTCCTAAAGAAATTTCCTATATCTGTTAACCCAAATTTGTGCCTTTGACTTTGAAAGAAGAGTGATGTGAATGAAGGGAAGCGTTTTCTTAGCATGACATTCACTGTTCCCCTATTATGATGCCTTGATCCTGTGAATTTAAATCAATGAGAAAATAAAACAGAATTGACAATTAAAATCTATGTTAGTCCTTCTTCCAACCTTAATTTTGTTTTATGCATTCAGCATGGGTCAGCTACATCACCTCATGTTTGCTTAARTGTTTCCTAGTTTTTTTTCAGTCCTAGCTTTTTCTTTAATGCAGAGTGTGATGAGGAAAAACCACTTTTCTGAAGTTTGACCTCTCTTAGCTGTAGTAATATATATCAGAGACGCAAAAAAAGTGAACTCATCAGAACTGTCTGCATGACTAAAATCCCCTCAGCAGCCTGTACAAGGAAGGTTATTCCGTTTCTTTAACTTTTTTGGGGGCAGATTGTCTGTTTGCCCGACCATTTCTGAACATTTAAGGAAAGTTTMCTTTTGTAGCAATTGGGAGGAGAGAGAAATCTCCCATTTCTATCTTGCTAATGTCCAGTAACGTACATCCCCATGCAAAATATTTATTTATGGTAGCGTATGAAAGTTAAGGGGCAGAAGAACAACAGAGCTTTAGKCAGAGAGCAAAGCAAAGCTCAGGTGAAAGACAAAAGCCTGGAAGAATTGATTATGCCACTCGGCTGCTCTCCTGAGCGGGATAAAAGAGGCCAGGACATGCTCTGCTACTCCCCGCGTGTAGCAGTCAGGCTGGGAGCAGCACCCTGCCATCTCTGCCATGCGATGACTCCAGCAAGCAAGGAGATCCATTTAACTATSCACTTTTTGTGGGTTTTTGTGCCCATTGACTGACAGCTACAGAGCACATTCTACCAGCCTCGTCTTTGTGTCCTGGCTCTAAGGAAGAAGAAAGAATTAGGACAGGGAAGGGATGAAATGGAAAAAGTGATTAAAGACAAGATTAGGGTTCCTGAATATTCTKCCAAGATAGCACCAGGGAGCATGAGCCAAAAGGTGCCAGGGCAATAGGTACCAAGGACACTGGAGACTGTGCACACTTGTGCTTCCCAAGCTTGTCGAGAGATGCAGGAGCAGGAGAGYGCCCAAAGGCTGGGTCACAAACACRGGGTTACCTGTTGTCCTGCTCCCGTTAAATATCGAGCCAGTTAAAAACTCACAGCACCGCTTGGTTCTGTGCTGGGCCATTCCGGAGATAACGCGCAATGCTTTGCTGGTGGGAAGATCTAAATCAGAGTCATTATGTGGTGAAGGCAGAGCCAGGGCTGTCTGAGATATGAAGCTCGTCCTGCAGCCTTCTCTCCAAACGAGCCAATTAAAAAAGCTCAGCAATCAAACATCTAGAGCAATATGGCCCGGGTTATTMTGTGCACTGTTCTGCTGGGTAAAAGTCACTGTCGTCTTGGTTTTGCTTTTCTTTGAACACAAGAAGAAGGAGCTATTTTGTTTTGTGTTTAATCAGAACTTACCGTTCAAAACGTAATGATTCCCGGGATCAATATGAAACAACAAATTGCACTGAGCAACAAGAAATTGGGCTGCCGTTTGTTCTGGAGAGACAAAATACGATAAAAGGGCAGAGAGAGCAAGGAGAGAAAGTCTGCCCACAAATGCGTTAGTGCAACTTGCGCCTGCCCTCCCTGGAAGCCAGGCTGCCCAAGGACAGAACAGGATCTGGCTGTGACAGCTTCAGAAATAAGAGACAGCAACAAAACGCAAGAGCTTCGTGATAAAACTCCTGATCTTGATATCTCCGGCTCGCTGGGTGTGATGGTCCTGTTGCCCTCAGCTTGGCCTTTTCCACGTATGTGAGATACAGGTGTGGAGGTTTCCTACAACATAAACGAAGCTCTCAAAGGCTAGTAGCGTTTTTGGTGCTCTTCTTGGAAAACATCACGTTGCTGTGTTATTTCAATACCTTGCGTGTCACCAAATTCCTCAGGAAAAAGGAAGAATTTGACAGTTCTGTCTTTCTCTCTTCTGAATACACTTGAGAGGCATGTCCTACTTCTACAATACAGCATTTGTTCCCTCTGCAAGATATTCAAGCGCATGCAGAAAAATAAGAACGATCAACAAACCATTCCTAGGTGCAAAATTGATTTCTTGCATTCAAAATGGTGTTTCAATTATGTTGTAGTAAACCCAATGCAAAAAGGAGAAAAAGAAGTTCTTATAAACTGAGCATTTGCCCTTGGTGTGTGTTCAAACCAGGTGAGACTTTCTTGACAAACTTTTGCTCCAAAGACTCAACTAACTAAAGACAGAGGGTGCTGCGGGAAGGTGATTGGTGACCCTGCATTGAATTTAATCCATTAGAGCAGAATTATTTTAGCTGGCATTCATCTTACTGAGAGAATTATTTCTTGGCACTCACCGCGGCAGCAACTGAGCACATAATGAACATTAATAGATTATTTTCATCAGCAGCAGCCTTGTGTGGACCGGGTGAGAATTAGCCCCATTTTGCAGGTGGTGAACTAAGCCCAATCCTTCAACATGATGAACGTGTCCCGCGCAGTGTTGTGTGCCCTCGGCTCCCATTGGGATTGCAGAGTGGGGACTACCTCGGAGAAAGCTTTCAGACCTCCACGTGCTTTGTTTAAGTGATTTACTAAAAGTTCTACATGTGTGGCCTTCCTCATTCTCAATTACACTAAAACCAGGCTACATTAACAGGGCAGGAAGCCAAGGAATGAAGCCCAAACCCTCCACTTCTAAMCCGGTGTCTTCACCACAGAATCATTGGTTCTCCTTAAAAATGGGTGCCAAATGATCCAGAATTTTCAGGGAGAAAAAAAATGGATGTTAGGCTAATGGAAGCAGTGCACTTGCCCAGCACAAATGAAAATCTGTCAATGAGAGTAAGTGGATGGAAGCAGGAAAGCGATATAAAAAAACACTCTAGAACACAGAAGGCACTGGAATGAGCTCATTTGATTATCCCTGTAAGGTTTCCAGGTTAAAATTTTTGCTCTGGTTGAAGATAGCCCTGGCACCCAGCACTTTTACCTAGTGTGTCACATGCAGTGAGCCCAGACTTCCACAGAACAGCATCTTTTCCTCAACGACAGAGCTTTGAAAATGATCCTTATGGATTTACTCTCTCAGATTTTCTGGCAAAGGAGCCGTGTCAGGTGAATGTCAAGATGCTGGTTTTCACCCTACATTCCCATTCCCCTCTGTGAAGGCAGAAGTGGCTACCTGGGTGTCTCTGGTTGAGCCAGGAGTGCAAAGGCAGAGGAAGAAGCAGCATCTCGTAGACACGAACAGCAGCTCCACTGTCCTCCTGTCTGTTCACACAGCAGTCACTTAACATAACTTCCATTCTACACTGCTCGTTGGCTACTTATTTCCAAGGAAAGAGGTGCAGTTTATCCTCATATCAGCTTTGGTGGTTAAAAACAGGCCAGGCTTTGCATTTCACCCCTGGAGGGGCTGGTCACTTTGTGACAGCGTATTGCAAATGCCCTCCAAAGTCAGACAGGCCTTGGGTAATAGCCGCAACCTTCCTATTATTTTGTACAGCACAAAAATAGTAAAACATCTTTTAAATAACCCCACTTCAGGTTTAAGCTCACTGCTGCAGAAAGCTGTCATGGTGGTTTTGATTTCAAAGGCTGAGAGAAAGGGAAAATGATGGAAATAGCTGTGACCTTTATTCCCAGTACAAAAGCAGAGGATCATTTCTGTGGTTACTGTCTAGAAAGTGTTGAGGTTTTAGGATGAAACCATCGGATATTATTGGCTATTCAGTTTTGAGATATCGCACACAGCATAAATATAATATGGATTTTAAAAGTGTGCACATGTATACATGCTCACACGCACACACACATTCAGCTTATTGCTATAAAAAATATCTGCGTGCAGTAAATTGGCAGAATTTGTTTCCTCACGTCTTGCTCATCTGTTCAGTTTTCTTCCTGTGTCCTTTGAGATGTCTGCTATTTTAACATGCTGCCAGGTATCAGAATAACATCAAAATATTGCAGTGCTCACCTGAAGGAGAGCACAAGGGCACGCGAGTGACGGATATGAATCCGGAGACGCTCAAGACTAAGTATTGCARGAGCAAAGTGGTCCTGGCATGTTACTTTGACTCTCATAGAACAAATTTTTTGCTGGAAAAAGTGACCAGGATGCTTTTTATGGATTGCATTAATCAGGACAGTGATGCAATGGCAAGAGGTCAAAGCTGTGAGGAAGGATATATGTGAGCAACCACAGGAATTATAGTGATATGGGCAAGGCAACCATCATATGTGCATGMAAATCCACATGTGTATTGCAAGTGCCGGGAAGCAAAGCACAGAAAAGGCAGAGCAGTGATTCATTCTCTTTAAGAAATGATGCACATTACTTTTAAAACCTATGCAGGTGCAAAAACGAAGAATGGAACAGTATAATKAAGGCTACTCACAGCCTACAAACCTGCTTCTATCTGGTTGGTAAATTTTTAGCAATGACGTTTATTTATTACTAAGAAACTGTTGCACTGCTGATATCATCMGATTATTGAGCACGTCCCAGATAAAATTGTTTGGACATAAAAATTGCCTAGAAAACTTAATGAAATTTATCGTCACCCTCTCCTGTTACAACATTATTTCAATTGAATTTGTTTATTAGACAGTCTTAATTGGCGTCAGGTCCACTATTCACCCCACTCCTGTTATCATTTTAATCTTTCAGAGCCTAAGGACATTACTAGTCATTACTTAATTGGAATTTCCYTTCAAGTAGAGGTAATGAAATACCAATGACACAAGTAGGGGGGTATGAAAAATTAAGAAATAGCAAGAAATCTGTGGTATGCCATGCATTGCCTTGGGATTTGGCTGTGCGTATGTTTTGATAACAGTCAGTTTGTTGGTGTCACTGGGTCACACTTGAAAGGACCAGGATTTTCATGTTAAAACACCCTGTAGTCTTCCTCCACACATTTTAATAACATGTTCCTTAAGAAGTCATTAAGAAACACTGAAACTCTTTAAAGTCAAATAGTAACAGGTAAATATTGCATAGAAACTATACATAATATTCCCAGCAACTCACATACAAAATGGATTAGATTTTATTGTCTCATCCTGTTTCATCAAGAGTGATGGATTAACTATTTATCATATGATGCAACAGATGTGTGAACAGATGTTGTGAAACAAAAGGAAATTTATAGACAAAAAAAGACAGAAAGGGATGGAAAGGGGTTTCCCATCTTCTCCATTTGCCAGTCTCTGACTCGTTTCATGTCGTTGTGGTCTGACCATGAATTTGATGACATCCAGTTTCCTATTTACCGAATAAACAGAGAGAGGTATCTTTTTCCAGTTAAAAAAAAAAAAGCATTTTCTGCATATAAAGCACAACATACATAAATGAACGAACTAGTCCACAGCCTAATTATGGAGAAGAYATCCAAGCAAATAAGCTAAATTAATGGGAGATCTTAAAACTACAGAGAAATGTTTTTCTTGCATTTTTAACCTTGTGCTGGATTCAACTTTGAACGGGAACAGAGCCACATCCTCCAGCTCATCGGCTTTGAAGGGAAATACGCCAACATGAGAGCAGGGAGCCAAAATCAAACAACTTGCAAGCTTTGCTACGGTTGCTAATGGCCTCCTCAAGTTTAGTTAGTTAAACAGACAAACAAAGGAGCTCACAGCATCTTCTGAGAGCCTCTGAAGAGTTTAAATAAACACTTGGTGAAAACTTATTTTACCTTATGCTATTCACCTAACAGCTATTCCAGAAAAGCATCTCAAACCTGGATTTAGTAACAAGCCTTGGGATGAAAACAGCACTAGAAAGTCAGATGTTTCTTTCTCTAGGGAAGTTCATCACCTTCACAGTTGCCAAAAACTGACTTTCTACCTGTACTAAATCATATTCTTTTGTTCTTGCTAAAGGAACTAYAGTGTATGTTTTAAATATGGTCATTTGTCACAAGAATCATGTGTGGCTTCATCTTTTTGTCTCTCTCCAGTGGTACTCTTTGAACTAACACCTTCCCTCCYGCTGGCATATTTGCCTGGTTGAAGAACGTAAATCATAGGTAGGTAAGGAACCTTGGCTATAGGTACAGAAGCAGCAGGACAGCTTTTTATTCCTTTTTAATGGATTCCTTTGCAGCTTGTTAATGGTGTGACCACACGCGTGGTTGAATCAGCATGAGGAAGGGGGTGGCCATGTGTGACACACAGGGCAAGGCTCAGGGGCAGAAGGCATGGACAGCTACAGGGAAAGGAGGGACAAGCCAAAGTGCCAGGAATAAATTTCAATCACTAAAACAAATCTGTAAAGCTGCACCCATCTCTACCTGGTGGCTGTTACACAGWAGGAAGTGAGACATTTGACAGTTCAACATTGGGCTTGCAAATCACTTTGTCTAATAATGCAATTAGGAGTACAATGTGTCCTGAAAGGCCATGGCTCAGCTTGGCTTAAATCTGCTTCTGAGTAATGTTAAGGAAAAAATTAAAAGAAAGTAAGAGAAAAAGAGGTTTTTTTCACCCCTTTCTTTTCTGTATTTGTGTGAGGATGCAGTAGGCTGCACTGCAGAACAAGTAGTTTTTGTCACAGAAGAGATCTTGGCTGATAAAAAGAAATAACCTTGTCACCTTCTGTATCTTGTGCTGAAGTTAACATTATGTCATTATGCTTCTGGTATTTTGCAGCTTTACAGTGAGATGCTGAGTCAAAACATCATTTCTTTTGTCCCTTTTCGTCCTCTTCCTCAGAGCCTTGAACTCCAGATATAATGTGGGCCTTGAATTAAGCTTCTTCTCTCTCTGGATTTTAACCATTTGCACCTTTACTAGGGACTTCAGCACATATTCTGTCTTGCTAGCACTAGGGTAACGYAGGGATCGTTACAACGCAGTCAGTGGAATTACTCTGACGGAAAATGGAGGCAAAAGAGCTCTGGATTGTCCAAGGCCTCTCAGACAATTGGGCAAGACGTTGCAGCTTGTCCTCCAATTACTATTAACAAAAGTGCTCTTCCCCACATAGCCATTTTTCCTGAAGTGCCAATTTCTTTTGAGCTTTGCTCCCCATTAAGACTTCTCCTGAATGGGGGCAAATGCGACTGATGCTCACTTTCATCAGCAACGTAGTGTTGCAGGCCCGGCCTTGCTATTACTATGTGCTCACAACCCATTCGGCAGCAATTGCAACACACTTGGTTGTCTACTTTGAAACTAAAAAAAGAAAGAAAGAAAGAAAGAAAGAAAGAAAGAAAGAAAGAAAGAAAGAAAGAAAGAAAGAAAGAAAGAAAGAAAGAAAGAAAGAAAGAAAGAAA
>NW_020455523.1:456643-496473 GCF_003342845.1 Nothoprocta perdicaria | reverse complement strand
AAGAAAGAAAGAAAGAAAGAAAGAAAGAAAGAAAGAAAGAAAGAAAGAAAGAAAGAAAGAAAGAAAGAAAGAAAGAAAGAAAGAAAGAAAGAAAGGGTACTTTTCAAGGCTCAGCTCAGTAAGAAAATAGTATGTGTGGCAGCATTTAAAACTTTGAAGTGCTTTTTAGAACAAAATGCATGAGAATAAATTCTTCCTCTCTTCTCTTGCCAGCATCCAGAATCTGATGTGGAGTGTTTCGCCTGCAAGGATTCATGACAGCATCGCATACCTCAGAAATAAGGTAAGAACTGCAAGAAAATTCTTTGCCTTGGTTGTTATTGATATGTCTAGATCTCAYAGCAAAAAGAAAGATGCTTTCTTAGCAGGTGAACGAAGGAGAGCATTCAGATGCATGGAAATTAATCTCTACTTTAAAACAGAAAACTTTGAAAATCAGTCCTGGAGCTGCCTGATAAAGGGAATAATAAATTTCTGCTGTCCCTCCTGAGCCTGGAGAAGACCCTTGCTTTTCTCAGACTTCTTCTCTCCACTGAAAGGTGAGTGTGAGCCCAGATCTGATGGACATTCAGAATTAACCCACTGCTCAGGGCCCTGGCATTCTACTTAAACTAAAGCAGTTTCTATCTCTGGGATAAGGAATTTATGTCCATTTGCATTCTCTAAAATATGCCTAGATTAAGAGTGACAGGATCTAATTTAGGCAGTTTTATTAATCGCTTCTGAATCTAGCGCTGTATCTGTTTTCTAAAGGAAATTAAATAAAGAGGGAGGTTCATATTTATGAGGGATGACTTTCTAGATCAGAGGAAAAACTTACTTCCTCTGGAATATTGCTCCTAAACAGCTACTCAGAAGAATACAGGCCAAGAATTTGTTTACACTGCACACAACTCTCCCACCTTGCATTCATTTATTGTGTCAGCAAGTAATCACCGTTGAGCTGGAGAGCACCAAGCAGTAGCCCTCTCAAGCTGGAACGAGTTGTTTGCATGCCATGTAGCTCACTGAGCAAGGCCACATCCAGTGKGGAGAGAATATACATGGAAAGCTGCCTAGCTTATTACAAAATGTGTGTTTTGTCAAATTTGATGCATTTATTGGTATAGTTATTCCAGTACTCTGGCACTTACAGGCCAGTTATTCTCCATTCTGTCTTATCCAAATTCACGAATAGTACTTGTTGGAGCAAGTGCTGATGTACAGATTCTAATATAGTTTTGGTTAATGCTAGAATGATGATACGCTACTGAAAGRAGCAAAAAAATATATATTAGTCTGGGTTTGCAGTAACTTTTCAGCAGAGAAGAGTTAAACCAGGACTGATACTGAACTATTCTGATTTCTAAGTTACTTTTGTTTGCATGTGTGATGGTGCTGGACTTGTTGTTTTGAGTCAGGTAAATAAGAATTGCTTGTGTGAGAAAATATTTTGAATCCTTGCGGCTTAAGTCTTCTGATAAAAATCTAATGGAAATCTAGAGTAATTTTCAGTGTCTACGGGAACTAAAACTCTTTCAATAGATCAAATCTCCAAATGCTACAAAAACAAAAAAAAACACAAGTATTTTGAGGGCAAAACTCAAAAGGAGAACTTGCCTTTTGCAAAAATAGGCTTTTTCTCCTGAAAAATCTCATGTGGAAGCAGGCTGCTTTTGAAAGGAAAGGCTTCTAGAAYGGGATCCAAATGGCTTAACAAAAGCAGAGAAACTCAAAAGTTCTGAAGCTGCCGTGAAATGTACTCTGTGTTAAAATAAATGTAGTTCCAGGGAGGGAAGAGGACATTTAATGTGTTGATTTTTAATTGTGAAGTTAGCACAAATCCTCAGGTTTATTCCTCGGTATTTCTGTCTAATGGACACTGGAGCGGGTTTGCAGCATTGCTGGAGTGGATTTGCCTCCTCTCAGGGGCCTTCCTGACTCGGTGGCTCCTGGGTGACTCTACTGATCAAAATTTCAGTGCAAGCTTTTCAGGTTTGACAAGACTGCCTCCCAACAGGCTCCTCAGAGCTGCGAGGCCCATCTTGGATTCTCCTTTTGGTCTACTTGACTGTATCCATTGTATCTCCTTACAACACTGTGCCCAACTAACCTTGAGAAGAGTCATTCCACACTCACTATTGATTCATTGGTAMGGATCCATATTTAATTATGTGCAACATGTTCCAGTCCCAAACTTTTAGTTCTTTGTTCATCAACACATAATAGGTCAGATTGCCATTTGCTTTCAGCCACTGCAGCGACGGTCTTCATAGGAAATTGAGCTTTCTCTTTTCCTTAAATTGCTCAGGGAAGACAGTTATTTCCTGCTCCTCCAGCTGCCTGCAGGCAGAAGTGACCACCCACCCCTTGGTACAGAAACATGACCAAATTTGAATGTAATGTATAGCAGAGTTTCCTCGTTTTCTTTTTTTTTTTTCCTTTTTTTGCACAGAGACTGTTAGGTCACTGCTGCTTTTAGATCATATAATTCAGATCACATAATCACCCAAACTCTTCCTTACCCAGTTCCTTTATTTACTGAAGAGATAAACTTCTCCAGTAGGAAAGGAACATGTAATTAAAAGCTCCTGAACTCTAGCTACAGCTTCCTGCAAGCCATCTGACTTTGCAGACAGTCTTCTTAGAAGTAATATGGGATGATTTACCTCCTGCTGAAAAGGACACAATGCACAAAGTAACCTTTCCTTTGCAATATTTTTTCTCAGACGCTACCTTAATCTAATCTTCCTTACAAAGCAAATCTAATCTGTGATCCTCAGAGATGCAACTGAAATCCTTGCTTCTGAATCGGCACCCCTGCATTTTTTTTTTTAATTCATTCAGAGAATTCAAACCAGAGGAGCCCAGTTCCTAGATCCAGTTCCAYATGCTCTGAAGTGGAAGAAGCCTCCTGCCAGGCTGTAATTCAGCACTGGCTGCGCCTTGCCCAGCCCCAAACAGGAGCCATTTCCTACTGATAATTCAAGGTCAAATTTCGGAGCCTGCTTTATTTAGAAACAGGAAAGTGGGTGCTAAGTGAATTAACTTGGGATGAAATATTATAAGGTCCGTCTTGTGAGATGACTTCTACTTGCTGAAATAACTTCCACAGGTTTCTAGCGTGAGGATATCTGGAGGAGTACCCTTCTTGCTTGTATTTAAACACGAGGCCTGGCTTTATGGGATAAACTCCCAGGCATCACGGTTTTACACTGTGCAGGCCATGGCATATTCCTCCTTACCTCTCGGGAAATTTGATTACAACCAAGGAGATTAAAAGCAGAGTGAATGCGTCCTTAGCAGACAAGTTAGTAAAACATTCCTTCTTGAGAAACTGTGGCATGAAAACATACCATTGAGTCCATTGCCTGCTGGGGCTATTTCTGGGGGGTTATCACTCACCTCTTGCTCCGAGCTGGGCCACGTGTGGTCATTCAGTTTTGAAGGTTTGCACAGGATCATCGTGCAGGCTTAAGCAGGGGAAGCATTTGGCTTCAGACACGGCCGTGCTCCAGAAAGAGCCAAGTAGCATTGCGTGTCTCACGTGTGCAATAAAGCCCAAGTCAGTAATCTGCTTTGGGAGCGCTTTGGATCCCAGGTGTTATAAGTGGAGGGACATTATCACTTTAAAGTACTTCTGGTGGCAAATGGTCTGTATGAAACAGCAGAAAGGAGGATTGTAAGGGAAATGTAAAGATCTGCTCCGAGCACAGCCGAGTAACTCATATGGCTACAGCCATAAGGATACACAGGCAGCAGCATCGTGGCACTTGTGCTCCTGGAGAGCTGTAGGACAGGACCATCGCTGACCAAGAATGAGATAGCCTCTTTGGGGTTGTTAAAGAAGCCTTAAAAATCTCACAATGATAACAATAAGAATAGTTAAAACACACACACACCCCCCAGGAGAGTTTCCTGTACGCTGAACAAGAGCTGAATGAGAAAAGCTGTAGCAGTCCTAGAGCGTCTTCATTCTCTGAACAGGAACTACACGGGCTACGCAGACCAGGAGATTCTGAAAAAATGGGCAAATAAGAGGAAAAAGGAGTGTGTGACATTTGTAGATCAAGATATGGCTTACATGAAAGCTTTTCATTGACAAGATTCAGGTGATATATAGGCGTTGTTTTACAGTCAGGATATATGTTGTTAATGCTGCAGAAGAGGTATATTCTCCTAGTAGAAAATTCTGATTGAAATCCTCCATTTTCTAGTACTATTTCTAGAACTATTGATTACCTATGATGCATCCTGCAGGCAGTTCCTGCTCTTATTTTATACCTGATAACACCTCAGTATTATCCAGCTTTAAAAACAATAAAAACCCTCAAATAAACGTGGTCATTAGTGGAATTAGAGAAAGGGGTGTAACAAAATGATGCCAAAACTAAGGGTAGGAGAAGAATTTTGCTCTGAGAAGTTCAGTATACGAATTTACAGAATTGTTTGCATAAGATAGAAAAGATTATGAGWTTTTTCCTGAAGATTATGTTCAAGCTACTTTTTATAATACTTTTTAATGAAAGCTTATAGGTACATGTTTTTAACATGTGTTTTTAACATGTGTTAAATTCTTGCATTTTGGGAGGAGGAGAAAATGGACACTAAAGTAGTTCCAAAACAACTTACTTTCCTGCTAAATGACAGCCAGGTCACCAGTGACCGGTGTCTATATAAGGTACAGAACCCTACTATTTGTTTAAAACGTCTCCTATGGAAAGTACTGTCTCCAAGCTATTAGCTGGGGCCATGGCAGGTTAAAAATTAATCCAGATCCTGTCTTCAGAGGCAAGATGAACAGTATTTATACTTGACTTTCTGACCCCAGAAAAGCACGATATCCAGCTCCCCCTTCCCCTGGCTCCTGCAGAGCCAATGTCATGGGGCAGGCGGGCAAATAATCCGCCCTATAAGAGCAGGCAGGCACCGACCCCTCACATTTGGGCTTTTGTTCGAGTGCCAAATTGTGGCATGTGATTAAGAAGTCAGTGTGCAGAACTGATGGCACTGGATTTTTCACATCTCATGAGGCCAATGTGACCAGCTTCATGGACTGCTTGCAGTATGTGCACAATGTATGGAACAAATGAAGCCAGTCCGAGAAGCTTTGTCTGTCACAAYGCAGTGTTGAGCATCAGCATTCTCCACTTCAAAATGAGCGGGGGAAAGCAGAACCATATCCTTCCTTTTCTTTTGTTCAGTATATCGTTTATGTTGGAAATTACTGTATTTCAAAGTCTCCGAAAAATCTAATAAACATAGATTCTTCCTGGAGCTTCTTTAATATCCTCAAATGTCAACTACCTTTCCCCACAAAAAAAAAACCCTTCAATCTGAGACCTATTTTTTTCTTCAAGGTATAGGTATGCATATTCAAGTAAATGGTGGGTTATATTAATATTCTGTCTCACTCTAGCATCATATACATGTCGCTGCATCTTCATTTGCCAGTTTATAGGCAATTTTAACTATTTTGCAGGTGATTCTTAGCAACTGCTTGTGTTCAGATCATGAATATAAAACTATTGGAAAAACCCTGCATGCCCATTTCCTGAGTTGTTTGTATTTTAAATTTGAAAAGGTTAACCCTGCATAAATGGTAAGATCATTCCATCAGAGGATGCTTAGGTAAGTAAATAATGAATCTGTATTACTATTATCATAGCGTCCCTATTGCAAGTGGATGCCTGGGGAAGTTCCACTGCATAGGGTGTACGTTTTGCAAGAGTACAAGAAGACAAAAGCCTACATTTTTCTTTCAATTAAATGTTCTGGAATCAAAAGCTAAGGCTAATGCATGTCAAACGTAGATGGCTAACCTCAGCCATCTGAAAACTCAATTTCTTCACATGAATACAACAAAGAAGAGAAGGTGCATCAGAATGGTACAGTCATATATTGTATTGCTTGATAAATACATGTACTGGATGGGGAAACTGCAGTCAAATTGTGTTATTTTCTCTACCACTTGACCAAAGTAGAGCCATGTTCTACAGCAACAATTCATGCTGTGCATTGTATTTATGTGGCCTAAGAGAGATTGATATGACAGATCTTCAGGATAGTGATGAGAAGAAAAAGAGAAGAACGTACGAAGGCAGCTCTTGCTATCCAAGGTGCTAGAAGCACAAGGTGGAAGAACTTTGGCYACTTTAGCAATTAGAAGAAGGTTGAAGTTCTCACCCTCACAACGTAGCCATCTCTCATTAGTTTTCAAACAAGACTCTCTTTTCTTTGATAGGAAATATTTATATCAAAAACTGCTTTGAAGTCATCTTATGAAAGGAAACAATGTGTCCAGCCTAGTCAGCACCACGTGTGAGTAGACCAGAAGACCTCAGATRTATATGAAGACATAAAGAAGACACAATGAGGTTCTCTGATCACTAAGTTACGAGGATTGATGTGATATTTAATTCTTTAAAGTCTCCTGCTTAGCTGTAAGGCAAAATGATGGCAGGCTATTCTTCTCATAATTGGTGGCAAAACCGAGCAGAAAGGTATGAGTTTTGTCAAGTATAATATCCCTGGGAGCTTTCGTATTATTCAGATGATCTCAAATACAGAGCAAACAGCATAAATGCTGAGCTTTGAGAAACTCTATGTGAATAAATATGTGCCTATAACACTTTAGATATAAAATATTAATATATTTAAATGCTAATTCTTCCCTGACTGTACTGCCTTCTGAAGGAAAATGATTTTTTTTACAGAAAAGTCACTGGCTACAAGTACTGCTTAACATTATTCGTACAGGCTGTGGCTGGAAACAATGGCTAGTTCTTTTTAAAGCAAGCTCCATACTCCGGGAATTCTGTGTTTCCATGTTAGGTGATGGCAATTACAGAAGCAAACTTAGCATGGGAGCACGCAACGTTTCCCTGCACCATTGCTTAGTCGTTTGGAACTGGTTGGAATTCAGATCCAGCCCCTAAATTTGCTCATGCCTCAAAGGTGACTGTGGATTAGAATTTAATAAAGAATAGGTCAAGTATGACCAGCTTTAATTGAAGGGGGACAGCCTGAGATAATTCCAAATGTAACAACATGGGTTCTTGCCTCTTAAGGAACGGAGAACTCTCAATTCCRTAGGGTTGAGAGGAAAGCTCCAGGGATATCTGCAATGTTTTAATCCCTTCTGGTCAGGCCCAGAGGCAACACTGAACCGAAAACCTGGTATATTTGCTAGTTTTATTGGATGTTTTGGTCATTCACAGCACTCCTGGCAGAGAGATACAGCTGACCAGTCGTTTTAAGCTAATTCAAGGTGATTATCCAGCTCCTGCACTGCACTCCCGTGGACACATGAGCAGTGAAAGCATCTGGCTCAGTGTATCCGTTCCTAGAGCTACACAGTTAGAGCAATAATCTCATTTGACAAATAATGGTGTTTAAATCTGTGCATGCTGTGCTAATGGAGTGCTACTGCAGAGAAATCTATGGAGAGATAGGTGCTCCAAAGCAGTCTCCTCCAGGGAAAACAGCGTATTCCCTAGTGGCACTGCAATTCCCTGGCCCTGGCCACGCTTGCTGTGCCTGCTGGGTTCCTCYGGGTTCCTCTGGTGGGCTTTTGGTGTGGATCTACCTTAGATATTTCCACTGCCTTTTCCCAAGAACCTTTCCCAAGAAAAGTCTTTTACCCAAGCTTTTACCCAAGCTTTCCTGGCTTTCCCAAGAAGTCCTTTTGCAGGACTTTATCCACCTTCTCAAAAGGACAGCATCTTCTCTTTGGTGAGCTCTGTGTTCACTTCTTCTTTGCATTTCTACTCCATGAGCCCTGCACAGACCTGCCCCACAGTATTTTATGGGTGTTTTCTTTCTCAGCTGCCCTCTTTGCTTTTTATACTCATCTTACAGCCAAATTGTCATTTGTCCGTCTACACAACTTGTGGTTCTGAAGCATTTTTACTGCAGCTCCTGCCACGTGAAACTCCTTCACTGTAGTCCTTTGCCTCATAAACTGTCTATCTTCTTTCAAATCTTGGCTGGAAATAGACCTTTTCTCACTTGCCTATAGCTCTTGATTTTCCGGTTTGCAGTTATTTGTTATTTAACACGTCAATTGTGGTCTTGAACTGTGGAAAGTGTTTAGAAATGCACAGTGTATTCAAACAGTTACATAAAATATGACTGATTTGTGTTGCCAGGATTCTTTTCTTTCACATTAGTTGGAAAATATCACGACAAGTTTCCACAGAATTAGACCGATATGCCCTTGAGTAAGTGAAGGAAGCTGGGACACAGTGTATTTTATGTGAGGGCTGTGGGAGCAGAACATTTTGAGCCTTTTATCACTCTAGGTCCACTTCAGATTGGATTGGATGTGAACGCAGGGGAAAGGATTGAAAATTGGGGCTGAGAAGACCATGGCTTGGGAGCAGCTTCCAGAAGTGCTGTGAAGAGAAGTAAGAGCGGGCAATGGAACCACAGGCAGGAAATTAAAAATGAAATTCAGAACAAGAAGGTAGTATCTCTTCATCCAAACTCAGTGGTCATTTGCACCTGGTGTAGTTTCTTTGTTCCTAATCTGCTCTTATGGTTGTGAAGAACAAGTAGGAATGAGGGATCCAGCTTTCCTTATGGCCACCTTTTTCTCCAGGTCCACTGGGGAGTGGACAGAATGAATATTCTACAGTCAAACTGAGATCTGACATTTCCTAGCTCAGGGAGGGATGCGTCTTAATAAACTCCCACATATGGTCTAAATCCTGATACCGAGCACTGAAGAGAGTGAGTGCTCAGGCTTATTAGTGTGACATCGGATGGAAAAGAACTTCAACTTAGCGTTAGAGAATTCAAGCTAATAGCAGCTCTTTACAGCAAGTCCCATCCAAAGGGAATTATCTCCCTTGGAATGTGTTAAAAGGCCTTTCCTGAGATGCCTGAGAAGAAGATAAGTACCCTGTAAGAAACGATCTTGCTTTGGCAGGAAGAAGGACGTGAGAACCTAAGGGACATATATGTCTAAACTGAATCCTGCTACACTCTTAATGCACTGCCTTGGAGCGGGCCTAATAAAATGTTAGCAGCTAAATTAATCGCCTCGCTGAAGGATCACTGTTTATTTGAAAGTGCTCACACGCCGATATATTTAGAAACCAACAACAGCCTGGTTTCAGCTCACTGTCACACATGTAGGATGGGTGCTAGATACAAGTGACACTGATTTTAAAAAACAGGAGCATTTAAGTCTGATGCCACGGAGCTGCCGCGTTCCTGTGCTCCACGAGAAGCTACAGGGGCTGCAAGTATCCACCGAGCTCTTGTCAAAGCCATTTATTTCAGGGATTTAATGAAGCCTAGCTACCAAACTTACTTAAAAAAAAACATATATATATATATATATATATATATATATAGTGCTAAGGAGCTAGTTTTCACTTTGCAGTTATAAATTTGAGATGTTCTGTCTAGGATGTGTGGTTAACCAAACTGCAATGCAAAATGTATCTGCTTTTATATCCAGCACATTTTAAATAAAACAATGTGCACATTTTAAATAAAACAATCTATAGCTAAAATGGATTTGCAGAATTAAATGAAGCAATTGCGACTGGGCCACGTAATATCCATATGCATGAAAACACTGCGCTTCCAAAGTCATTAGAGGAGCCATCAGTTTACTAATATTTGTTTGTTAATTTAAACATTTGTTGGCTTGTTAGGATGAACACAGCTTAAAAAGGAAGAGAAAGGAAGAGGAAGGAAGGACAGAGAGACTGTTTGTTTGTGGAAGATAATGCACAAATACAAACTAACGGAGAAATAGGTAAACACTTCATCTGCACTGATTTTCACATTCATACACCCAGCAGTTCTCYTGGCAAATCTGATGCAATTTATTTCTTCCTCTGCCTTTTCTCTCTAAGCTRCCCCTCAAACTGCCTTCTCTCCTGCTGTGTTTTCTTTCCAGCCTGCAGTTGAGGTTGACAAACTTGGGTGTTATTATCACGGGTTCACATCCTGCTCTCTGCCATCTGAGAGGGGTAGCCTGCTCCCATCTTCCCCTGGGAACCTAAACTCCATGACTTTTAGATGCCTTTAAGGTTAGGGAGATTGCAAGATAAGGGAAGCAATTACACTAGCCATTAAACTCAATTAATAGAGTCAATCCCTGAGTCCAGCTCAGTGCGCTGGCAATGTAAGAGGTAGAAAAGCTCGGCCCCTGGCCCCGCAGCAGGCAGATCCACGGAGCAGACTGCAGGAGACCACAGGAGACAGGCGGTGCCGAGATGAAAACAGAGGCCTCAGCGAAGAACAGAGGAACACGCGGGTTTTGTTCAGGTGTGACTAGGTAAGCCTTTGTTACTGCAGATGCGGCTCTCGCTGGCTTTTACACACCCTTCAGCCTTCGTGGGTTTCAGTTTTATAGCCTTTCCTGAGCACGCCAGATATATATCACAGCAGCGGCTCGAGATGCGCCGCATTCACAAGCCACTGGATGACAAAATACATGAAGGAATCTAGCACAAAAGATGAATTGTAAGAAAAGAGAATGATGCATAAAAATGGAAAACAGAAGCGTGTAGATTAAAATCCAAGAGGTGTTTATAGGACTGAGTCAACAAATCAGCTTCAATACCTTCATACATTTACTTTAGGACTATCTATAATTCAGTTTCTAGATTGTTTGCTTGAGTATGTGGGGACTGATTGCCCTCTTCCTTGTTTGTTTAAAACAGGAGCATCTTTGGTGCTTTTGCTAATGTAAGTGTAACATAACTGAGAGATGAGTCAGGCTAAGAAAAAAAAAACATTATATAATGGCAAATTTAAATTGCGCTGTAATTTAATGTGAGGAAAAATAATCTCTAAGATTGGAGAAGTGAGCAAGTCGGCCTATGTATGAGTGACCAGCCCCACAGCAGAGCAGTCTGTATCTAAGCTGATGAGAGACCTGCCCTGGGACACGGGTAGATGAGTAGAACACGGCACCTTSTCCTAGCTAATGTTCCTGACTGGAATTCCCTCCAGCCTTGGGTGTGCCATGCCGGAGCGAGGCCACATGACAGGCTTGATCTCCCACAAGAGATTGTCAATGCTCTTGGAGCAAGAGGCATTAAATACTCAGTTCATCTTCAGGCTCGGTTCATATTCAGGCCCCACGATTAGACAGAATTAACAAGGAGTAATGAATACTTTAGAGGAAATCATGACTTGCATGCAGGTACCTCCACAAACAGGAAATGAGTCTAAATTAGTTTGGTAAATTAAATTGTTATATTGCAAGGGAGTCACTAAAATGTCCTTTTGCACTGAGAGGTCTCTGGAGCAAGCAGTGAGCAAGGGAATAAAGGGACTGTTTCCAGTTTGGATCCCCCTCTCCATTAGATATGACCAAGAAAACGCTTGTTCTGTTCCCACATATTAGAAGACAGTGATATTCCTTCTATAAAAGAGCAAACCCATTACTAGAAAAGCAGGAAGAGATAATAGAAAGGTGATGAGGAGATGTAAATGGGAGCATCCCGAAACGTGCCAGTGCGTTCTGCTCGGCGGAGGCAGGCATTTTGTGTGCATATTTGTGTGTGCGAGAGAAGCGCCTTCAAAAACACACACACACTTCTCAGCGCAGGTAGAATAACAGCTCCGGCTCTTGAGAATACTCAGGTGACAGACAGAGTAGTGCTTGAAGAAACTTGGAGCTGGAGTGTTATTTCTACAGCCATTATCAGCTGCACTCCCGCGACTAAGGCGCGCTCCTCCAGAGAGCCGGGAAAGCTAACAGAGCTCCCAGCCCATTCGCAGCAAATCCCCTTTTTCTGCTTCAGAACGGAGCAGAGGGAATAGCAGGTGAGGAAATTAACTTTGCTGAGGCCAAATTCTTAGCACACAAACAGACATGGAATGGACAATTATAAGGGAAGTTAAAGCTCCGGCCACCCAGTGCAGCTGAAATCACTCAATTGCTCGTGCAGTTGGGCATTTGCTTTAGTCATTGGTGTTAGTTCAGCAGCAGTGACAGCCGAGCAAGGGAGACACAACACAGTAACGCCTGCAGACTGCAGAAACTGGGGAGAAACACAGGTGGTGGTAAGAAGTGGGAAGGATTTCTAGCCGTATCTTCTCATAAGCATTTCCCCTTCCAAATCAAAGACAGGCATTAAACACTGTGGCTTTAGCTCTGGGCTTGCCTGTGCTTGCACTTGGGTTATACCCCGAAGGAGATGGGAGGAAACACGGGGATCAGAGGTGAAGCCCGAGCTCAGCRTGGTTTCGAAACTGCCATTAGCCTCTGCAGTGGAGGAAAGAGTTAACGTTAGCAATAGTTAGGTACAGCATGCCTAATTCACTGAGATGAACATATTATCTAGGGCTGAGCTAGAAAGAGCCCTGCTTTTAGATTACAAGAGAAAGACCCCTGCTTTGAACTACAGGAAGCCAAAAAACAGGGCTTTGAACTACAAAAGGAGGTGCCACTGAGAAGAAACTTGCTTGAGCAGAGCAGTACAAGAATCCTGCTTTGAAATACAAGTAGGGGGGAACTCCTCTAGCATAGCCTGAGATGAAATGAGGTAAGAAATGTGCTCCCAAAACAAAGACAAAACCTGAATTCAGCCATTTGGTGCCGAGCAAGCAGCAGCAGGTTGTGCTGTSTAATGGACAACAGGATGGGAATGAGGATGGGAAGAATTCCCGAGGCCCCTCAGGAAGCTGAGTTCCTGCTCAGTCGTGGTCTCTGGAGCCACGTTTCCTACTCACCTGCTGCTCCTCTCTGTAAAACGTGGGTGGCGAGGCTTGTCTCCCTGGTAGTAGCGGGGACATATTTTTTTTTTTTTTTTGCAGTGCTTTGAAGATGCTAAGCCTTATGTACATGCTAAGTGGCGTTATTATCCTTGCTATGGCTTATTACAATGCAGAGGAGAGAATAAAAGCCCGCTTTAATATAGAAAAGATAAATGAGCATTCTGGCTGGAAACAGAAGTAGTTAATGTAGGGGAAAAAAATCAAAGGAGTGAATGAAAGAAGAAAGGGAGGGAGGGAGAAAAGAAGCAAGCGAGAGCACTCTTCCAGGTTCATCCTTCATCCGTGAAATGGAAATGACTTGGAAAGGGCTTGCAACAAGGTGAATTTCCGCAAGAAAATGACTGGCGACGAGGTAAGCCCTGTTTGCTTCCGTCCTGCCAGAAGCATCAGGCCTCTTGCTGTCACATTGCCATCTGGTGGGGAAAGCTACGCTGGAGAAAACCCCAAACAGCCCCATTTCACAGCACGTGTTCCCAACAGGGGCCCCTCGCAGATCCCGGAGATGTTGAATGAGAAAATCCACCAGCGGAGAAGGCAACTGCTTGACCGATCCCTTYGGGAAGCCACACTACCTAGCGGGCTCGTTGTGCTGATTTAAAAGCCAATGCAACATGTAATGGTACTTCCACTAATGGGTGGCTGAGAAAAGGCTAGTGAGGCTGAAGAATATGTGCTGAATACTTCAAAAATAATATTATAATTAGGGAGGCATATGGGTAACTGAATTCCAAAGAGTGAGCCCTTCAGCCACTCAACTGTACACGGTAACTAGCTCCTTTCTTTAATATTTTCAGGGAAAATGGAGAAATAATGAGACCCAGCATATGTTCTGTATGCCTTAAACAAGGAGCTTTCTTTGGATGGCCTGATAATTATGGCCAGCACAATGAAGATATATAAGGAAAACACAAAATTAACGTCGTCTTGCAAAAAAAAAAAAAAAAAAAAAAAAAAACCAAAATGTGCTGAATCCATTTTTCTTTTTAAAATCCAAGCTCACACAACGGAGGAAAGTGAGAACGAAGCTGTCAGGAACAGAAACATCCATGTTCTGCAGAATGTTTTGCCATTTTAGCAGTGAGTACTGAAGTGTGGCAAAAACTTCTTGCATCTGCAAAGCAAGCCGCTTAAGCCAAGCATTTCCAGACAAACTGCTCATCTTTGTGGGCTAAGCCATATTTGCAGTAAATAACAAGACAAATCAGTCAATATAGGAGTGCCCTGGATAAAACTGGGTTCCCTGAAGTTACCTTATCTTCAGGAAAGAAGCGATGAAAGACAGTCCTGTTCAAGGAGGCCGGATTCAGGGTTCATTTGTGAGGGTGTTCGTCAGGTCGCCCTTGCTACTCCGCTCCACAGGTCCCATCACTCAGAGGTATCAAAACAGAGAGTCCTCCTCACATTGATTCTGCCACTACGTGTTGGGCACGCTGCTACTTCTGGTTTTTATGGACTGTTGCTTCTCTCACAGCCCCTTCTATTCCAGCTGCCCCTGAGATGGGTGCATGTGCATGCTCCATACAGGCTGCCCAGCTGCCCTGCCGTGCAACTTTCATCTTTGCCCAAAGGAATTCTGCTGCTTTTCCTCAAAAYCTGTCTTTTTAGATGCAGGGCTTGGCTGGATGTAATTTTCGTTTTTTTGGKTTTTTTTTTTCCTACCTGAAAGTAATTAGATTTCAGCATAAAAAAGCAAAAATTAACATTTTTGCTACAAGATGTGTGTTGAGATGTGAAATGTTACCAAAAGTAGGTAATTACTGGAACAAAACTTAATTGAGGTCTAGAATAAATTCCAGATCGCCATCCTGGAGGGTAATACGTCTCTGCAGATAATAAATACTAAATTCCTGACTATGATGAAGCTCCTTCAGTATGAGGAGGTTTTTCCCTTGCCTTCGGTATTATTTTTATTATATAATGCTCAATTTCTGTTAAATGCTTCTCTCATTCATGTGAACCATATGGAATTTAAATAATTAAAAAGCAGATGCCATTCAGCATGGGAATTTCAGGAATGTAGAACKTGAACCTTTCTTGCAGCATCCACGGGGTGACTTCTTTAACCAATTCAAGATAAGTGGATGGGAGACATTATCGAATCTGAATATTTTGTGCCCACTAAAGACATCTGACAGCAATAAAAAATAAAAACTGTGAAGAACTAAGTCTTCAGAATGTATTAAAGCCATTTCTTCCCAGGATTGGTGTGAAGAAAACAAAGTCACATATATTACTATGACTCTCCTGAGTCCAATGGAAACACGTTATGCTCTAGAAGAGTTAAAACAATTTTCAGCTAAAAGGAACTTACCCTTAGATTTCTGACTTACTCTGCTGTGGGTTTTTTTAGCCAGAAATCAGAGAAAAACAAGAAATGCACTTTACAAATTGAAGTACGGGAAGACACAAAGGATTCATTTACCGTTTCCACAGTCTTCAGCAATTGCAACTTTTACCTTGCAGACTCTTCTAATTTCGCGTTGTATCTTGCAGGACAGAGCTGTTTATATGACTATTTAATTAAAAGCAATTATCACAAAGTGATTCCATTTTCTGCATTCCGTCCCTTTGCTTTGCTTAGGAGTGCTCTGAATTTACAGCAGCTTGACAATTAAAGCTCCGAACCAGTTGTGAAAGCCTTTTATATCTGGTTTTCATTAGTTCATATTAAACGATTCATTGGCTTGATTTTCACTTCAGTGAGCCTTCTCATAAAATCTGCTTAGGCACAATGGTGATACCACRTAGGAAGGGAAATGAATTAATACATCAGCAGAAACACTAACTAGAAGGCATTTTTTTCTTTTCCTCACATTTTTATTATTTTGCARATGCACTTGTCACTCGTGTGTGAGGTATCCTGAGACCAAGAAATAGGGAAAGAGGCACTAAGCTAAAGGGAGGCTTTGATACGGTAGTCTYGCTTGGTCTGCTGAAGCCGGTGTGTAGTCAGCAAGTATCTGCTGAAGGGATTTAGGCTTTAGATGGTCTCTTGCTGATGTAACGGTGCCCACCAGAGCTGCAATAATTAAGGATCTCTCAGCATTTCATTACAAAACCATATTTTCAAGTGGGTCTATAAATTGCACACGGAGAAGTTTTGCTTGCTGTTCAAATGTCTTCCTAAAATTAGCGTGCTGGACGGCCTCTTAAAAATACACACTTATTGGTAAGAATGACTTAATGAGTATTTAGTTCGGAARACATGGAGGAACAGCTGTAACCCAGTAGGAAGAAATGCTTTACCATCTTCCAGAYATGTGCAAATATCGCATTGACTGTAATGTACGACATGTTCCCGTACACAGGAGCAGACAATTATTCTGGATTTTCCCTTGCTATCCAGAGCCCGCGCTGCCATGCAGGTGTTAGGTGGACACAGATCAGGTGAGTGCTGTTGACTCTGAGCACCACGTATTTTCATAGGGCTTTTYCAGGCAGTTCTGGGGCATGAATGCAGTTTTACATATGTACAACGCAACATATGGCATGTATTTTTCATCATTCTTATAGGATCCAACCAAAAAAGCCATATCCRTCTCCTTGCGGCTTTACAGAAATATTTCAATTTACTTTTTATATACCTAAGCATTTCTACCTGAGATATACTCAGGATTTACCAGAATAACTGAAGCAGCTCTCTTTTTGGAGCACATAGTAATACAGTCTATAAATAACAAGGAGGTTAAATTATGCATTTACCCAAAAGATAGTTGTTGAATTAACTAAGACAAGTTTCTAAAATCATTTCAGTTATGCATTTTGCCTAAGACTAGTAAAGGACTGTATAAAACACCAAACATGCAAGTTCAGAGAATGACGCTAAACACAAATGCAAAAGAAAAAGCACCAAAACTCCGTTTATAGGATATATGCAGTTCAATAGCAAATATCTGCTTCAGCAATCCTGTTTTCCTGGTTACTTCTGATTGAAGCCAGTCTAGCTAAGAGCAGTCCCATGGATGAAGTTTTGCTGTCCATAAATCATTTCTTTATTCTTGACTGAAACGTTTCTAGCTAACCTGTCAGTTTGTCAGATCTGTGACACTAAACTCTGTTAAACCATAGTTCCTGTTGGAGTTACTTGCTGCATAGCTAATAGTTGAATAACCGAGCCACTCAAATTTTATAAAACGATGCCTGTATGTGGTGGAATATATTAACCTCCTGCATATTTAGCAGAAAAAAAAAAAAAAAATGTGAGATGTAGTCTGCTTCCCATTCAAAGATACAAAAGTAATCACGTTTTCAAAATTTGACAGATCCAAATGCTCAGGTTTATGGAAGTATATAATACTAAGGTTAGGTTTTGAAAGCCTGATACAGTCCAGCTTTTTGCATTTAATTTGAGTATTATCTTCTGTATATCTTCTCCATTTTTCATCCATAATTTAAAGTTCCGGTTTTACAAAGCACGTATTTTTTGACTATGGTTAATGCCCTTTACCTGCCCACACATGCACCCTGACTTCTTAAATAACAGACACCTAAGCTAGTCGCTGTGGAAAAGCCACGAGGACTCACCCACTGAAAGGCTGTCATTTCCTTACTTGAACTAAATGATGACCCCTTCTGATAAACACTCCATATATATTTTACTAATAATTCTACTGTTGATGTTACAACTCCCCAAGATGGAAAAAATCTGCATTTTTTCTCTCTTTTATGTTCTTTTCCCAATCATTCTATAGTCTATTTGCATTTCAGCTAAGTGACCTAAGAGCAATAGCACCAGTTTTCTGCCCTTCAGAAGTAGAAATCTACTATGTTTAAAGTATGTTTAAAGCCCATGACACGATGTGGTGGAAACATGAGATTGGGACTGGCAGAAGGGTCTCTGGGGCCTCACTGGACCTCACTTGAGATCTAACTCAATCTATCCCAAAGGAGACTGAAGGGTGGATACCAAAGCACCTGCAAATCCTCATGTTGTTTTACTTCATGATACAGAGGGAGGCAGCACGAGCAGAGAGGGGCAGGTAAGAAGCCACTGCTTCTGCCAAACGCGAGGTGAGCCGGGACGACGCTCCCTGTTCACACGTGTCACCTCACGGATGTCACCAGTAACAATTTATTCAATGCTGTGGAAAGGGGAAGTTTCTCGTCTTAATTAAAGCAGGCATAAAATAGCTCCGTGGATTTGGCTGCATAAATAAAGCAGTCCCTGGTGTGACGCAGGCTACAGTGGAGCTTCCTATTTTGTTGTTTACGGAGCCTGAGGCCTGGGCTCCTGCTCTGTGGAGCTGGAAGAGACGGGCCTGGGATTGGGGCCCKCATGCAGAAGGCCRAGCTTAGGACATACTAGGGGAAACRGGAAGGTCTTTGGCACTTCATAATGCGGATTATATTATGGCAGACGGGATATGAGGACACACGGGACATACCTGCTCCAGGGCCGGCGCCGCAGCCTCTTGGGCGGGCGGCAGCGCGCATGACGCGGTGCCCRCGCTGCCCGCGCTGCTCTGTGCTGGTTCCTGCACAAACACGGGCTCCTCAGAGCCCCTAAGGACCCCGGCCTGTGGCTAGTGGCCGAGGAGCAGCAGTTCAGAGCTGGCCAGCGGTGAGCAGCACTGAGGTGAGGGGAGGAGGCAGCTGCAGAGCCCCAGCAAGGCCCCTGAGGATATTTGTTAAGGAATTGTGCTTGTTGCCTTCATATATAGCTATATAATGTCTGCCACTTACAGTTGTCAGAAAGGCCCGTGGCCGTTGACTATTTAAAGTCAATGTCTAGTCATTGTCAAAGTCATTTGCTAAATAAACACAAAGATGTTACCACTGTTTTACCAGGGTTGGTGACAGGGACAGGAAGCATCAGAGCCATGCAATTATTTTATAGGAAATCCGTGCTACACCTGGAATGAGGACTTAAACAGCCCACAGCCGAATTGCTGAAGGTGAAATGTGAAACCCATGGACTTTGCCAGTCAGCCAGGCACCAGAGCTGTGCGCTGACTGCGGAGTGACCCAGAAACAACAAAGCAGAGACCATGAATAGTTGGTAAAGCAGCTTGGCACGGGTGGAAACCAACCGCACTCCAGCCAGCTCCAAGCTCTGTCATTAGAAATAGCACTTGAGAGGGAAAAAAGGGAAGCATGGAGCATTTAGAAGAAGTATAGCCTGACGGATTCGGGGGGTTTGATGGTGTGCAATCACAGGAGGTGGTCTGGCAGGGAGCTGGAGAGATCAGCTAATCCTCTTCTGCATCCATAGAAATGTGTCAGTGCCAGCAGATATCTATTATATTTTATTTCTAGCTTTCTCAGAACTTCTTCCTATTAAATAACTTTCAAGGAATCTCTCCTTTCTGCCTTTGAAGCTGCAGCACAGACACAGAAAAAAAAAATCCCCAAAATTGAAACAAGCAAGTGTCTGMTGGTTTGGATTACATATAGGGTTTGCCAAGGAGGGAGAAGCCAGCTCTGACAGAGCAAGGAAGAGCCAGGCACTGCAATGGGAATTTTCCCCTCCTTTTGACCACTCAGTATACATGACCTGATAAGGGAAGTGGAAGGGGATTTGCTTCTTAGCACCAATGTAGGCAAAAGCACCAGCCTGACTGCATTTAGATTCTTCATTGTCCAAAGCATTAATAATTTGGTAATGTGCCTGCATATTTTTGACTGAAGTGGATGCTACTTGATGTGATTCCTARTGGAATTTTATCAGTAAAAACCTTCTTTCCTGCATGAGGATTGAGACATCTCTAAGAATGCGGCTGCTGAGCAAGAGAAGCCCAACAGCATCCCCTTCACAGCCAACTTTAGCATCAATTTATGCCTCCTGGGATGTGGCAAAGCGGGTGTTTTGGTACCATCAAGCGGGGAGCAGCAGGAGGAGGTCTTAAGATCTCCCTTCATTATCTGAGATGTGTCTCCCGTGTTAAAACACCACCTTTGTCTCATGGAGCAATCCTCTTGGCATTTCACAGCTCCTTAGAGTACCTACCCTGGGGATTTGTAAAACGTGGAAGTGGTCGGGGAGGATGTAAGTCCCACTCAGGTCCTCCGGGAATGGAAATCCTTCGTTGCTCTGTTTGTGCTTCCTGCACATCAGATGAGGGTCCGCGGTCAGACTTGGTGGTAACATTTTCCTATGCAAACTACAGCCAAACCAACATCCTCCTTGCTAAATGCTCCTGTGTTGCACACATGTTATTCCCCTGTCAAAAACAGTTTGGACCCAAGAGCTCGGTTGCTGTAAACAGGGGATGAGGAGATGACTGCAGGGAGGGCTCACACGCACGCACATTGCCAGCTCCATCACGTTTGTTTCTTCCAAGGAAAAAAGTATTTCCTCTGGAAAGGCTGAAGCCATCTGTCTGACATGGGTCATCTTGCAGGTACAGTGAGGTGGGAAATAAAAAAAAACACTGCAGCAAATTAGCAGAGGGTTAAAGAATTGAAGTCAGCATTTCCAGGAGTGAGGAGGCTCCGCTCCTGCCAGCTCAGCCTGAAACAAGTCATGGCTCCRAGGCATCGGGGCTGGAAAACAGCAACTATCAGGCGTTGGCTCTTCTCCGTGTGAACATCTACACGTGTATTTAATAGCAGCTTGGAACAGAAAGCTGCGGCAATGGACTTTTCATTTTTGAAGTGCCCTATGCCCTGACTTCTTAATAAGATCCTCCTGAACTTCTCTCGATTGTCCTGTTGCTAATTCAGTCCTAATTTATGTGCAYAATCTTTTTAAAGAGGAGGTCCTGCCAGAAGCAGAGTGGCCATGTCAGCACCATGTACTTGGTTAGACTTGAAAAGTTGCCACCAGTAGAAATGCCACCTCTTGCTGAGATCAAACTCGGACAATTAATCATATTAACATAAGCAATTTTGCTATATTATATCCTAGGTCTTTCTTTAAATACAGCTAGAGCATTTTCTGCATTATGTTGCCTGATAATGACAAGATTTCCTCCTGCCTTTGAATGTGAAGATGTGATCACCCCTTCAGAAACAGTGAAATCTTTTTATGTGGCTCTTCCTTCTTCCTCCTGTTCTTCCATCCCACCTCATGTCTGCAAATTGCAGATAGTGCTGTGTGTATGGGCTTGCTCAGTGCAGGAAAGATAGGAAAGGGAGGAAGAYGTATTAACTGGAGCTTAGTCAAAATAAGACTAAAATTGTGGTATTTAAATATTTTGTTAACCTCAAAAACAGAGAATAGCAACTAGTATTATACCAAGACATGATACACTGAGAGAAATGCGGCAAGTATGGCTAGGCTTTGCCCAGCCTAAATGGCTGTTGCTTGTAAATTATGAAAAATACTTGTGAGGTAATCATAAAATAATTGTAGAATGACTTTCTAAGGGCCATTAAAATAAATCAAGAGCCTTTTCTCCAATTTCCCCGAGTCCTGCAGCTGACACTGAAAGTCTCGCATTGCTCACGCAGCCAAATTTCCCAGTGAAGTGAGGGAGGTTTTGCGGCATGCAGGAATACGTGACCGTCTCTTCAGCACACATCAGGTTTGATGTGAGCCGGGAAGACGGCTCCTGCTGTGAATATAACCATTAACCTGGTGCTTTGATACTGACAGGCAACCGGAGCGCTGAGCCACCAGGCAGGGAACGGAGCCCGTGATGGAGCCAGTGCAGCTACAGAAGTGTAAATCCAGGGAGAGAGAAAAACTGGGAGCTTTTGCTGTGACATACATTAGGGGAGTATATTTAGAATGAACGTAAATGCAGATAACTGTTGAATGTAGCTGTTCTGGGAAAAGTTTTGCTTGCGTGCCATTTACCCAAGCAGTATCCCTCTTATCACAGACTGTTTGTAGAGTGAGATCAGCTCCTATTTATCTTCAGCTTCTCATCTGTCTGTCTCTCCATATTGTAATGGTCTGGGTTTGCGTTGCCAGCTGAGCACTGTGCATATTTTTCACCTAAGCTTTCTCCTTTTATTTGTCATTTGGGGGCCTCCCTCCCAGCTCTTTGCTGTGCAGGGCTCCTCCGGCACTCCTCGTGCAGTGACACAGCTCGCATTACCTTCCAAAGCGAAAAAAAGCTTTTTTTCCCCTAAGATCCTGTCTGGCCAGTCACTTCAAAAGCTCTGTTTAGTTCCCATTTTTGACAGGTTTTTTCTTTTGGAAACCTGTGCCTGCTCTGTCAACCTACTGCTTTCTCGCTCCCTGCCTGTCTCAGACTTGGCTTCTTTGCCATTTTCTTCCCTTATGTGGGCAGCCGGGTCATCAAAGGATGTGATGGCCACAGAGCCCTCCTCTTGTGCAAGGGGCACTCGATTTCCACAAAGCACRCACACACAAAAAGATCTGAGAAGCTTTTCATCTTTCCATGGTTGCCAGCTGATGCTGCAGGACATACCATATCTTGCAATGCGGGAATTGATCTTAGTTACCTTCTCTCTGTACCCTTCACACRCCAGTTTGCAGCTGAAGTAGGATGGGGATTGGGACTCCAAGGGCTGAACTCCAGGTACGGCAGAGCTGCCCCAGGAAAGGCTGCTACTCAGTACCAGAGTTTTATTTTTCCCAACTCAGCACACAGGCAGTATTTCACCGGGATGACAAGAGGTGCTGTACTGCGGGTTTTTTTCACTTAATGGTAAAACCAAGTTTATGACTGCTCACGGTCACTAATGTGTCCTGGCCTGCTTCCAAGAGCCGGACCATTAACCTTGCTGTCAGAGCTAAAATCCACTTATATAATTAGGTTATCTTTATCTCAAATTTCCACTTGCAGTTTCTCTAGGATAAAAACTGTTCTTCCTTTCCTTTCTTTCAGAAAAGAAAACATCTGCGTGGAGCTCCTCTCAAGGAAAAGTCGCCCAGCTTTTGCTTTGCCTTTTTCACTTCCTTTTTAAACACGACAACAGGTCCAATCTTTCATTCTCTCTCCTTAACCTCTTCAACCCTGCATCTAAACCACAGCATTCAGCTTAATTTCTGTTATGCACTTATCCCTCATGCACAGCTCTTTTCCTTAGAGGTGCCTGGCAGCCTTCATGGTTGGTGCTTGGACCTGTTTGGTCCATGGAAGAGTGAGGAGCGGACACAAACTTGGTGCTTTTCTTTCTGCTACGGTCTCTCCATTTCAGATATGCTCAGCACTGAGAAGCTGTTCTTGGCAAAGACTTTGGGCACAAAAGCAAGCAAAAAAGATCATGCTTGTCCCATAAACCACAACTGAGACTGCCACCTTAATACCCTGCACAGCTAAGAGAAGGGAAACTGTGCAGGGGTCTCATRTACCTAAAGGGAAGGACATCTGAGTTGTGTAAAGTAGACAAGGAAGTTTTATTAGTGATAATGTTGCAGTGCTCCCCTCCTTTAAACCTATTATGGAAGCAGTTATGGATTTAGTGTTGTAATCTATCTCAATTGCATGTAAAACAGAAAACTGTACAAAGTCATATTAGCACCATGAATATAAAGGCCTGCATTTCTTCAGAAAGGTACAGAGCACGGTATAACAAGCAGGAAAATGTGGCTTGTTTTCATGAATTGCCATGCTCCTTTAGCAGGGACTAATGTATACTTTGATGGTGAGAAGTGGCATATGAAAGGAGACCTGTCATACGTTCAGCTTTGCAAACTATCTCCATGGAAATGCAGAGTTGACTTCCTTCCTTGCTCAAAACCCATTTTGGGTGGAGATCACTRTGGATTGTGGAATTTAAATCAAAATTTCCTCCTAAATCAGAGGACTTCGTTAGCCATGCATGGCATCGTTCTCTCTGGTATGGCTCCTGGTTGGAAATGATGGCTCGCCTCTACGCTCTGACTGAGAGTCGGTAGGGCAGGAGGAAGGCGAAGGAGTTTTGGAAAAGGTAGCTGTTTATCCAGAGTGTTTATTCCAATATTTTCTGATGTGAAAGCAAAAAAATGCATCAGAACCACTTGGGATTTGCTGAGGGATTTGCTGAAATGACCTGATCCTCTCCAGCCTGATACAAAGCCTTGTAGTTCTTATTGATACTGTTGAATACAGGTACCGCTGATTTTCCCAGTCCCATAATAAACGTAAGGGTTTATGTAGTGCAAAGTGAATGCAATCAATAACCCCCATTCTCTTTGCTAAGGCATATGGATGAGCTTATATGTAAACAAGTAAAGCCTTTTATTTCCATTCCGAGGAACTTAGAAACCTCTTGTCAAAGTCCAGCATTCTGTTTAATGACATTTTAATTCATTTTAATTCTATATGTATTAAATATGCTTCAGTAAAATGTTTTTTTTAGCAGACCTTTTAAAAGTTCAAGTAATTCATGTGACAAGTTTAAATTAAAATCACAAAAAGCTTTTCCTAGCAGTAAAATAAAAATTGAAAATTTTTGATTAAAAGACGGATCTGTAAGGAACTGTCATCCACTCAAATGATTTCATTATTATTACTAATAGAGAGTCTCCGTGGAGCTTTCAGAGATCTCTACAGTGAAAATATCAAAATATAACTGTAATTTTCCTTTTTTTTTCTTTTTCTTCATCTAATTCACATAATTTAAAATAAAATATTTTGTTAATGCACATTTTTATTTTCAGGATTGCATTTCATTTGACTTAAAAAAATAAATTGATAATACCAAATTTCTGTGAAGTTGTATCACTAACAACAGTGTTTCCATGAAATTGAATGAGAAGCTGCAGCACTGTGGTCATCTCAGTAATGAAACTAATAAAATATACACGTTTTCACCTATGCATACAACAGCAGTTGCAAATGATAATAATATTTTTTTCATTTTTGATTACTTCCTGTTTTTATACTTAATCTCCCAAAATTTTCATTCCTAAAATGCATCCTAAATTTGCTCCAGAACTGTAATGCTCAAAAAGACATCTTTGATCATGACAGCATATGCATCACAGTAAGAATAAAATAATTAGTTTAATTTTGTTGCCCAGAGCTCTGTCAAATATTTGGTTGAACAATTATTCTGGAGAAAAAAAAAAGGAATATTTAGGATTTTTTTTTCTTTTAATTCATTCTCATTACATTATTTCATTGGATCCTCCATCCTTCATGTTCCCTCCAGCGAAGACCTTAAATCAAGAGCACAGAAAGGATACGTTTTAGATAACATAGTAGGCTTTAAAAATATGTCTTTTGACACTAAGCTGAAGTAATCCAGGAATTATTCTCATCACTTTAGTTTTATTGTYTCAGCCAGGCGGGAGCACAGGGAGCATCCTTCTAGGTAGGAGCCCAGTTAGCTGATTTTACCCTGAAAAATTGTCCTGTTTGAAGCAGGAGTAAGCTCAGCTTCTCACTCTAAAGGGGGATGTCAGCTGCTGCATTTGCTTACAGTCCAGCTATTTATTTCAAGGGCTGATCACTTAGACATTCTTCTTCATAGATACCCTGCCTGTCCTTTGTAATAAGAGTGAAATCCAGAAATGCCTAAGCTAACAAAACTACAAGCACAGCAAAATGATCAATAGGAAGTATGAGGGAGAAAGTAGAAAATCAGGAAACTGGGTCATTCAGCATACATTAATGTGGCCTTTTTTCAGAAAGAGTAATAGGGAATTTTGTACAACAGCTACTCCGATACAAAAATAAAGATGACATGTTGGAAACAAAATCTTGTTTAACTCGGCAAAATATCTTGTGGCGGACGACTACTATTTTTTTCCCAAGATACTTCACAATATTCTGTATGAAAAAGTCATTTAATCTAAGCAGGAGCCACCTATCCTTAAAAAGAGGTCATCCATATAGCAGTGCATGGAGGTGGATCAGATAACCAGCACTTAACATATATGTCTTCTAATGTGGGATCCTGGTGAAAAAAAAAAAAAAAAATCTGTGCACCAAAGATTACAAAAATATGTATTCATAATCTGACTGTTCAAATGAACAGAAATTTCGTTCTAGAAATTTCAGTGGGTCATGGCTTGGAATTTTGCTGATAAGAAACAAAAGAAAACAGACTAGAATTACGGGGCTGGGAGGACTCTGTCTTCACAGGTGCGATGTCAGCTCGTTCCTTCCACAGATTTTCCTAAATTTCCATACCAATCTTTACCATCATCTTTTGTAAGGTGTAAACACAAATCAAGACCCAAGAGATGCTCCGAGGGTTTGATGAAGAAGTTTTGTCCATGCAGTTAAGTGGCATCAAATGCTTTTCCTGGGGATGGGCTGCTCTGGGTGCTCTATGGGCTTCTGAGAGACTTGCAATGGTCCAAGGGACTGTTTCTCTCAGTATGGGAAATGAAGGGTGACCTTAGCTTAACAAGTGGTGGGTAAATACAGGCTCTCAAAAGCTGATAACTATGAAAAGAGAAACGTGCTTCCTACAAAATAAACAAACGGAGAAATGGACAGGGAGACAGGACCAGAAGAGGACAATTACAGGCAATTTTCATTCACAGAATTGTATAAGAAATCTGCAATCTTTGCACCTTGCTTATTGGCTCCTTGGGACTAAGCAGAGAAAGGAAGTCCAACAAATAGAAAAAAATGTGATTTTTGCTTGTCAGGATGTCCCYTCCTTTCTGCAACTATTCTATGGTGAGTTTATGTAGGTGCTAATGATGAAACATTATCATGAATTGCTGCCCATCTCGTTAATGTTTCCCTGTCATGTCCAACAAGGAAAGGGTGAATATAGACAACAATTCTGCATTTTTTGTAGCAGATTCGTCTTAATAACAGTGTGCCTGCAGTAGCTAGGGTTTTTCTGCATGTGATTTCGTGATTTCATCTGTTTTTATTTTTTTCATATTGGTGCCTCGATGGTTCTTCCCTGTTTATCCCAAGGCATTAGTGGGATATTTCCATCATAAAGGCCGGCTCATTTGTCTCCTCACCTCTTCCAGTCGCTGCGTGCTTCTGCTGGCTGGCACAGAGCCCTTCAGCTGGCAGGACCAATTAACCCCCCTCTTTTTCTTTAAGATATAATAATAAAATAATTCCTCCCTTCTCCCTTCTTGGAACAAGACTAGCCAAAGTACATATTCACAGCTATAAATATATCTCTTAGAAAACTCTAAGCATGTGCTATGAATGAGATTTATTTTGTCTTGGGAAATCRCACTTAATATAAAACTACAATTTCTGACCTTTTCTTTGCTTTGCATTGTATTAGCTATTAGCATAAACTCACATTTATACTCTCACTAATATCCAGGGAGGTGCTGGCATGCTCACACATACACACGCTTGCCAGGCAAATGATGGGCCTGAAGGACACGTCTTATCCGTGCACTCCCGACRGGGCATCCCAGGGAAATAAACTACCCCATTGGCCGGAGGGGTCCTGCAGGTGAGCACCAGCATCCTTGTTGGATACAGCCCATATCTGGGAAAGCACCAACATGTGCTCGGGAGAAGGTGGAGCCTCCTAAATGTTCCTGCTTTCCCCTCCCTGCTCCAGGGGCACAGATGTAACAGGAGTGGTGCTTCTTGTCCTGCTCCCGTTTCCAGCGCAAGAGGTAGGAAGACACTTCCGAGGCTGGTCCCTGGGCACGGCATGGGATAAGCAACAAATCCTCTTTATTCCCAGATCTGTGGGGGCACATAAGGTAGGGGGATAAAATGTGAGCAAAGGATGAGAATGAAGAATGACAAACACAGAAATAGAAAAAGAAACCCCAACAGATTAATACTTCAGACTGCACAGGCCCCGCAGACAGAGGCACTGCGGAGCACTCGGGAAAGGGTAACCGGACAAACTCCACAGCAAGGCAYACTTCAGTCCATTGTTATAGAAATGCGGGAGCACGGAAATTAAGATAAAGTCGAAGCTCCTTACAAGTTCATTCCCAAAACCTCATCACACTTCTGCTTAACGTAGGAGCTGAGCATCTGGCAGGCTCCTTTCACCCCAGCAGCTCACAGCAGGCAAAGCTTCGTGGTGCAAACGCTGCCATCAGCAGCGAGCGGCAGCCTTGCCGCCCGGCCCGCCACAGGGGCCAAGGGCTCCCGGATGCTCCGCTAATTTAAATGGAATAACCTGGCCTGTGGAGCGGGAGGCGCTAGCGCAGCCCTGCCGCCGTGCGCTTGGACAAGGCGCCAGGTTTGCAGCACGGAGGCTTCGGCTCAGTCCCGTGGCGAAAAAAAACACCATTAAGAATCTTGATTTTCCTTACAGATTCAGGAAAAAGAAAAAAAAAGTAATAAACATATCCTTGCTCCTTTATTCCTTGAGTTTTAGAGCTTTGCTTGGAAGAACAGTGGCGATGCAACTCTGCGGGTGAAAGCAGTGTCTTTCCTGGTAATGCTGCTCTTCCCTAATACTGCTAATCAGGCGAATCTGATTAGCTTGGGCTCAGCCCGGGTATTACTTCATCTACTACTAAATGTCAAAAATTAGTGTCTAATTAGTGCTCAATGCGCTAATTCCCTGGTCCTGAACTGCAACTGTTCAGGAGCAGAGCGGGCACTGCACAGCTGAGACACAGAAAGGAGGCCAACATATTTGGAGGCCTTTTATGATCCAAGTACAAAGCAGAAGTTGGTGCCACTTTGGTCATTATATGGGWGCATTCTGACTGTGTGGAATCTCCTCTATAATTAAAGCTTGGTATTAATATTATTATTGCTATTATTATTATTCATTCTTTACAGCTGTGTAATACTACACAGTAGTTGAGAACAACTTTATTGCCACTGATTTTCCCCTACATTTTAGTGGTGGACGAACCACTTGCATGTTGGAAAACAGTTTTCCTCTTCTCAAACTGTTTCGTGTAAACAGGGCTTTTTTTGTTGTGTGTATGTGATGTTGTTTAATTGAAGTAAAGTACTGTCTGATTGCATAGATATTGCACAAGAAATAACAGTAGCAAAATTGTAGGATAGATCTTTTAACTTTTTTTTTTACTTTTGCTGTGAACAAAACATTTTACACTGATGAGATTTTAATTAGACATAGTTCCCATTAGCCAAGATTAGGAGCTGGATTACATCTCCTGCATTTTTGAACAATTATATGATGATGAAAAGGATAAGCGAGAAGGAAGAATTAACACCAAAAGTTTCACTGTGTCTAGGGATACACTAAACAACATCTGAACAAAGATAACTGCCTTCCTTCCACCCCTGCTGATGTCTGGGTTTATCAGCAGGAAATGAGAGTGTTTATATATTGGGAGATATTTGTTTTAAATATTTATAGGGTGCAAACTCCTTAGGCATTTGCAGGAGGCTGTTTGAATCCATCATGATGTTTCCATGCAGACTATACATTATTGTACTTTACTACATTTTGTCATACTTTTACCGAATTCTTTTGGCAAAAAGATCCCTGGCCAACCTCTGCATTAACTGGACTTTGCAACCTGGATGAAGAGGAGCAGGGAAGGCAGTGACACCGTTGAGATAAATGGACGTTGCTTGGAACGTGGAGAAATCTCAATCTATAGCAAGGCTCAGAGGGTGGAATTACAGCCCTGCCATTCCTGACGTTTCGTTCTCCCCTCTGCCTGACTCTCATGCACAAACCAGCGTGAGGAAATGCGAGCCAGAGTGTTGCAGCAAAGATGAGTTTGTGAGACCTTTAAGGCAGACAGTAAGAAGAGGCCACCTCTTGTGGATGAATATGCAGGAGTTTCCCTCTCTTGCTTCTCTTCATCCTCAGATGTGTGTGTAAAATCATCCTGCTTGCGGGCAGCCCTGCTGCAGCTGCTGGCACCTGCAGATAACCTGCAAAAGGAATTAGGTAGATGAAGCAGAATTTGGAGAATTCCTTTACTGAAGAAGGAATAATCCCAACTGGACAACCATTGGGTGCACGTTGCCTTTGGGAAAGGACAAGGACACCAGAAATCTTATTTTTCTTTCAAGGCTATTGCATTATCACCCAGAGGTCCCTAGCACAAATACTATTGTGCACTGGCAAGAACCTCTCTTATCATTGTAGGGGAACTGGTGTCTCTCACACGGGAGCACCCCTGAGCTCCTCTCTGTGGAGAAGCAACAGGGGGAAAGGCAAAACTCTCTCCTGTGCTTCCTCTTAAGACAGAACCCTGGACCTCTGCAAAGGCCTCTGTTCAGGAAAAGCCTGAAGCACTTCTAGAAAAATGGGGCAATGTTTGAAGGTTTAAGTCACCACTTACTGCTTTGTACTTCCTTTCTCCCATCTCAAAGTTTTTTTCCACTGTAAAAGAAAAAATCCTTTTTACCACACAGTATATCTTATCTTAGCTCCGGGATGTAAACAGTTTTCCTCTTGCACAAAACTCTTGAGGACAGACAGGGTAGGACATGGCTGGAAATAGAACTACTGGTGGTCTCCACGCCATGGGAAAAAGTAGGRTTTTTTTCATTTCTGACTTGCAGTACAATTATAAAAGTGCTTCCAGACATCAGCTGAGATCATCCTCTGGAGTCCTTGTAACTTTGATTCACTTAGGTTGTAAAAGAATAAATAAATAAAAACAACCATACAAGCCATAACRGAGTGCACAACCCCGTAATCTGCTGCTGCATTAATGCAAGATGTGAATGCTCCTCATGGTCTTCCCGAGGCTCGGAGCGCGGGGCACTGCTTCACGATGACAAAGCAGGGTTACTGGAGGGACACTCCGTGCACCCTTGCTAGCGCAGACACACTCGGAGCCATCGAGCAAAAGAGCCTTTAATTTATCTCATCTGCACAGCGTGGAATATATTGCTTGTTTAATCCCGGTGGTGCGGGGAGGGTGATTATTCAGAGCTGCAGCTTGGGCTCACCTGAAGCTCCACTCAGGGTCACATGCAAAGCCAAAGAGGGAGGTTGGTTCCCAAATGTTTTTCCATCTGAGGACTACAAAGCTGCTCTACCAAAGCAACGAGTTTGCTGCTTTGTCTGCAAGATGCACATCCAGATCTGCTACCAGGATTTGGTCCCGTGCAGGCAAAGTATGTTTACAGAAATTTACAGAATTCGCAGAAATTCAGCTCCCCACATCTCTTGTACTTCAGCTATCGCACTGCTGTGGAAAGAAAAAATGTAATTACGCAATGCTGAGTGCGGGTTGCTTATACAATTATTTTTTATGGGGTGCAACAGGTTATGGAATTGATTTTTGTCTTGCCTCTTTCCTCCAGGCAAATTCAGCCTATTTCCCAATCCAATACGTCAATCTTTATAACAGCCATTTCCAGATTGTTACAGACACTGCTGCATCCATGCCATGGGGAAAGGAGGAAAATGTTAGCGGTTACTTTCATGATTGCCACTGAGTTTTTCCCAGTTTTCTGCTTTCTAGGCTTCAGTCCCTAATTGAGTGAGTATGGGAGAGTCCCTGGATTTGAGTCCAGCCCCACTAATCGCAACATTGCTCTGCACGGGTGTAGGACCTAAGTGCACACTCCCATGTGTGCATGTTCAGCTCTGTAGAGAGGGACCTGGGCATCGTGGTGGGCGACAAGCTGACCCTGAGGTAGCAGGGTGTCCACATGGCCAAGAAGGCCAACGGGATCCTGGGGTGCATTAAGAAGAGCGTCTCCAGCAGGTCGAGGGAGGTGATCATCCCCCTCTACACAGCCCTGGTGAGGCCACATCTGGAGTACTGTGTTMAGTTCWGGGCTCCCCATACAAGAGGGATGTGGAGCTGCTGGAGAGAGTCCAGCGCAGRGCTACCAGGATGATCAGGGGCCTGGAACATCTGCCCTATGAGCAAAGGCTGAGGGAGCTGGGCCTGTTCAGCCTGGAGAAGAGGAGTCTGAGGGGGGACCTGATCAGTGTCTATAAATACCTCAAGAGAGGCAGTGAGGAGGAGGGAGCTGGCCTCTTTTCAGTGGTGGCCAGCAAGAGGACTAGAGGAAATGGCCACAAATGGAAGCACCAAAAGTTCTGCTGCAACTTCAGGGAAAATTTCTTAACGATAAGGGAGTCTCCTTCTATGGAGCTCTTCCAAACCCACTTGGATGCAGCCCTGTGCCACGTGCTCTAGGTGACCCTGCGTGTGCAGGGGGGTTGGACTAGATGACCTCTGAGGTCCCTTCCAGGGACCTTAAGGATTCTAGTATTCTATGATTTTATATGCTCATTGCCTATAAATCTATCTTTTCTCCTCCAGTGGGAGCGAGGATGTCCACAGATCATCTCTACAGAGTACAGCTGCCCACAACAAGAGATCAGAGCTGTGTGTGCACATGGCAGTGTACATTTTTTACCTGAAGAAATCCACYGCATTTCAAACAATTTTACTCTATTCTGTTAACCTAGCAGGTGTTTAACATCGCTGAATGTATGCACAGAGTTCYTTGCTCTTCTAAAGTTGTTCCACTGTTTTGAGACGTTCTTTAACTTGCGTTTTTAAGTTAGATATTTGCATGATCTTCAGTAACAGAAATCCCTCATTAATTATATGAGTGAAAGATCAAGTCTTTTACTTTGAATTGTGGCATCAGCTCACTTAAGATTTAATTTTATATATGTCATTGCCTTTAAAATCAATTGAGGAGCAAGAGCTCAGATGTTTTTTWAGTGCCAGCTTGTTAATGTTCAAGGCATGGATGTGTCATCCTGAAATTACTTACTTTGGAAATTCTGGCAAAAGGCAGTATTTCTGTGCACTTTCCAAATACGTGCCTTGCCTGTCGTGAATGCGAACTAGTAGGTACTGCCCACTAGTAGTGTAATATCATTTCTAGGTGCTGTATGTTCAAAAGCAGCATTCCCAGGAATGATTAAACATGTAAAACTGCCAGCAAATTAGACAGCAGGCCACAAACCAACTCACATCTATGCTGTCCGCAGCCCAGCATCCATCACATTCATGTATTCAGACTTCATTGTGTAGCTTTGGCCCAGCTATGATTGACCTGAATTAAGTTTTAATTAACTCAGAAACAGAGATTATAGGGTTTTGGACGTGTAAGCCTATCTTTTTAACGTTACACGTTCAGTGTATGCAAATTTGCTTACACCACTTTGGGAAAGCAGAATTTAGGTAAGTGCCAGGAGAAAGGCCTCTGCTGAAGTTCTAGACTTAAACTTCTGGTTGTTGTTGAAGCCATTTAAGCTGAGATAGAGGAGAAGCCATGAATATTAAGATGGGTAATATGTGCTCTATGATTTGACATATGATAAAACAGAAGACAGCTTTTCCTTTATTTGCCAGAAGATTTATTGCTGTCTGAAAGCACAAGCAAGAAAGTACTGAAATGTCTTTAGGCTAAATTATTTCCCTTTTTATCTTCCTTTTCCTTCCTAATATATAAAGTTACTTTCATAAAGTCATAAAATATATACATGTGGCGAAATCTGGGGCTTCATTTTAAGACTAGGACAAAAAAAAAATGATAATGAAGCAAATTCTTAAAGGGATGTTTCAGAATGTGTACAAAATAGCACTCATGAACTGGATTTGTATTTGTCTCGGTTTTAAGGTCCAGCCAAGTTTTCAAGCCAAGTCTTCAAACTTCTGATTTCGATGGTGAGAAGTTTGGGGGTTTTATTGCTGCACCTTTGGCATGGGAGTCACGTGGGAGCCACCTCCCACAAATTTATCTTATTGCAACTAATTTTATACTTAGCACTGGCAGGTACCATTTCCCATGTTACGCAGAAATAAAAAGATCGACTTTTAATTACGTAGCAGTGGACTATATTTCTTTATTTTTAGAATACTTTTATTCTTGCTATAAATACATATTTCCATAGAATTGCTTCCAGGAAAGGCACTACATAGGGTTTTTTGTTGCTTTTTTTTCCCTYCTTTTCCATTTTTTTCCTTCCATTTCTTTCCCTTGCTTCTATACTTCGACTCAACATTCATTTTATAGAGCAAGCAAAGGAAAGCACTGGCATTCTATTTTGAGTATCATTAAAATGTGTATAAATGGAGTACTGAACAAAATGTGATGGTAATGGCAGTCCAAACCCGCAAGTTTTGTTGTTTTCCATTGCAGTGTCTGCTCCCGTGCAATTAAAAAGTGCAATAGATAATGTTGGGTGACATATTCTAARTAAGCATTTCCATGTATTTCCTAGGATTCTAACACCATTCTCTCTCTTTTAAATGGATGGTTAGGGAATATTGCAGTTAGCCATGTACTTTGTGGCAGTATGATGCCAAAAATGTATGTAAAATTCAATTGTGTTTAATGTAGGCAGCAATCTTAAAAGATATTTAAATGCTGAACTTGACAGATCTTGGCCCTAGGCACGTTGCAGGATGTACACACATGAATAATAATAGCACTAGTCACATTGCTGAAGTTACGGCATGGTTGGACATATGCAGGACCTGGAGCTACTCCTTCTAAAATTAATGAAAATGCACATTAGGGCAATGGTCATAAATAGAGAATGGCAAATGCAGCACCCCTGTAACGTCTTATTTGGAAAACAGCTCCCAGATCTGGCAGTGYCTTCAACAATAACAATTAAACAATAATTTACCTTTAACACTATTAAAGATAGAATACTGATAGCCTGGGGTTTCTTCTCGTTCTTACCCTCACAACAGGTAAAGTAGATGCAACTGGCGTGCAAGTTTTCCAGCTTTTTAGTCCTAATTAACCAGAATCAGCTCACCAAAAAGAAATAAATAATAAACTATGTGAGCATAAAGAGAGCCATCWCTTCTCATGTAAATATGATTAACTTGCACGTAGTCAATGACTTACCTACTATTAGCTATGGATCTGCACATAAATGTTTATATAGAGTAACATCCAGTGCTGCTAATTAAAATTAGATTTTAATTGTCGTGACAGTGTGCTTGAAACAGGCTAATTTACCCCTCCTTCAGGCACTGAAATCAACTTCCAACTTTCCTTCTGTGATTTCTAAGGAATAAATATTTTCTATTTAAAGCCTAGCTAAGGTAAGTGCAGAACAAGCATGACCTGCACCGTCCAGAAGTACAAAACCTTTTGGCTTTAAACTCAAAATGTTCATCTCCAAGCTCCAAGCTTTGGCCCATGCTAATTCTGTGCGTYGTGCCTGGTGGCAGTCTCTGACTAACAGATGGTAGAAACTCTGTCCCTCGACCCTCTCCGGAGGCAGCTCTTCAAGTTCCAGTAGACACTATAAACAATTTTTTCCCTGTGGGCTCTTCTCTAATGGAAACGGGGCTTCTCCTGAGGGATATTTCRTATAGGTTCATTACATCTTACCCTATGCAGAAGGAAAGGACAAGCAAAGTACATTACCCTATACAGAAGTAAAGGACRTGTATTTTTTTGCAGAACTTGGGAGCTTCCCTTGCCATCAGTTTACAGTGGTGTCTGCAGAGAGGTGGCTGAACGGGCAATGAGCAGCCCTCTGAGCCTGTGTTTCCAAGTTCGCGGCAGCTCCTGAAGAGATGATGAAAAGGTTGAAAGTTTCTGATTTTTTTCTCCCCCAACTTCTACACAAGGGTTCMTTTTTTGTTCAATTTCCTGGTGAATTCCTCATGAACACACGCTCTRTGCTCCAAATCTGTCCAGATCAGAGCTCTTCCAGCAGTAGCAGCCTCCGAACGGGCAGCTCACGCAACCACCACCACTAAAGGGCATATGGAATTCCTTAGGTTTGCGAGCGCTCCCTTCCCCGACGGAGCTCTCCCATAGGCAGTAGCAGATTCCAGAGCTGTAAAGAATAGTTGTTTCAGTAGCAGCTGTAATTAAAGGGATCGTTCCTTGGGTTAATGTTCACCTTTGGCTCAAATCCCCTAGTAGCTTGAACGCGGAAGGCCATAAATACTGTGCACGCGGAGAACAGCATCTATGTGCTGAATTAGAAACCACGAGCTGTTAGGTGGTCCAGATGAAAACTATTACGGCGAGAGGTGAAAACCATTCTGCGGCCTTGGCTTTCACKCAGCGCATGCACAGTGCTGTGCTGGGCAGAGGGCTGGCCCTGCAACTGCATCGCTCGTGCCCACGCACCTCTGACACCCAGGCGAGGGCTGTGCTCAGGAAGCCAACAACGCACAGAGCTTGGAAGATTCATTTTCATATTTTTCATTGACTTTTTGTAGATGACTCTAGACCGGCATTTTTTTCCTTTTCATTTTTTCCTCCAATTGCTTTCAGTTTATGCCTCTCAATACCAATCACCTTCACCTCGTATTATTACTTAAAAGGAGAAAGGGAAAAAAAGGGCAGCTCGGCTTCTGTTTCCACCCCCAGCTGTGTCTATTTATCAGTGCTTCCAAAGGAATCAGCGAGAAGCTGTGGTCTAAAAAATGTCTTTCTCCTCCTATCGTAAATCCACAAACTTGTGCAGAATTGTTAATTAGGCCACTCAGCAGCAGGGAAAAGGGGCGACACCAGCCTGACGTACAGGCAAATCCCATCAGCTTCGAGTTTCCACACAGACCTAAAGCCTAAGCCATCCTGCAAACTTAAAAAAWTCCGTAGTTTGGATGCAAAGGACCCCATAAACAATCTGCTATGCTCGACTTCATTTATATGGTTATATATGGATGCCTCTAATCATCTTTTCTCCAAAACTGCTGGTTTGAAGCAAGACATTTGAGTAAATGTCCACCAGGGTCTTCTGCAACCAGCCAAAGGGAAATATGTGGGACTSCTGTATGCCGGGGTGGAGACCTGCAGTGTAACACCCCAGTGTACAACAGTAATACTAAGTCCCGACTAGATCTGAGCCTCCGTCTGCTCCAACAGAGCACACACTATATAGAGCTTTTCCACAACACAAAGTTCGACTGATGGTTTGGAGAAGGACAAATGATGAATGCTGGAAGTGCGGTAAGGAATAAACAGATCTTACTCATACATTATGARGTATTGATGTGTGTACTGATTCTGGGGAAAAAAACAGCCAGGCGAATAAACGTAGACTTCCTTCTTGATCCTAAGGCTTATCACTGGAGATCTTAATTCCTTCGTGAGCCTCGGGGACACAGGATACTCCTAGGGCAGAAGAATGTCCTTAAAAGGGCAGAGAATGTCTGGGCATGCCCCAAAATCGTCCCCAAGGAAGTCTATTTTACTCTAATTCTGTTACCACAGGAGTGCTCTTCTTTCTTTTACAACCTCCTGTAGTCTGGAGAAGGAGCTTTAGGGACATAGGCAATTGCTCTTTTTCTTACCACTAATGTGCTCTCCTACACTGCTATGTGGATCCAAAAGACCAAAATTCATCATATCCAGTTTTGACATGGAAAGTTCCTATTCCACATTACAGAGCTTTTTTTTTTTTTTTTATTTCATAATCCACAGACTGAATAATAAATGATATCTTAGGTATGAGGGTGAAGTTAGTGCCCACTTTCATCTTASTGTGTGTGTTGCTTGGAGGGGAAGCAGGATTCATCTTGGTGGCTCTACAGCCAGGTCTGTAATCTTCATCTAATCAGACTCTTTAGGAGTTTGTGAATAGTTCTACTTCAGAGGGGAAAAAAAGAAAAATAAAAGACATCCATTTTATAAAGGATAATGTAGAGTAATAAGTTTTTATTAATAGATTAGCATCAACTAATTTGTGAATGTGGAATTAAATGGACAATGGAATTAAATGGACAAAGAAACTCAGTGCAAGATACTTTAATCATCCCCGAACACCGATCAGCTGAAGCATCTAATAACAGACAGCACTATGTGAAGCCACAGCCAAAGGGACATTTATTTGATACTACTTTTCAAAACGTTACTCAAAAGAGAAGCGATGAATAAAAATGCTAACTCTGGAATTAAAGTGATTATAAGCAAGATAACCTGTCATGCCCCCTAACAAAAATAAGGTTCTGGCTCTTAGGTTTRTGGTGTAGATAGTCCTATAGGGGAACAGACACAAAGCTTTTCACATAGATACTTTATTCCCAAAGGGCCTAAGCTGGTTTTGGTGAATGGCAGTGGGACCTCGTTTGACATAAGAGCAGTCCCAGGATAACTTCACTTAGTCAAGAGAGAGGTTAAACTCCCCTCAGTTTGTCATGAGAAATACGTGATGRTGCTTGGACTCCAGAAGAAGGAAGGGCTGTGTCTTTGTTTTCCAATTTTGCTTGATGTTATATGTGCTCCACACAAGGAAAAACTCATCTGAATCCCTTATAACATCTTCAGAGAAAAGAAATCTTAAGGCTGTCAAATTAAATTACAGTAATAGTGCAAACCACATAGGCTACCTTATAGCATTGAATAACACACTCTACAGAGGGGGGAAGGTCCATGATCACATTACCATTATGAGGGATTTTTATTTTCATAAATTTAGCTGTGGGGCTGAGATTTTTATTATCTCSTCATTTTTCAACCTCAGCAGATAGAAGAAACTGGGAGCTTCTACTAAAACAATGTAATTACTGCTAAACAGTCAATAATGTTAATTACGTGACTTAATGTTTCCCAAAGTGTGTGATTTGTTTAAGGTCTGTTATGAGATGATAACGATAACTACGAGTATTTTAACTGCCACGGCGAAAACAATGTTAAAATAAATGTTCTGGAAATTATATAGCGTCTCTTCTACAGTTTAGCACAGAACTTTGCTGCTCTAATCTCTAAATTTCATCTCTGAATCCGTAAGTGCTAAACGCACCCACTGCCTGGAGCGCTTTGCCAAAATGAATCCCCACTGAGAGCAAGGAAGCAACCTCAGTTAACCGAGATCCCCCCGTTGGGAAGAAGTCGGGATCTATATGATATTTGTGTTGATGTCGGTGCCAGGATAGAGCTCTTTGGATGTATCCGCATTTGGAGCTCTGCTTGTCCTGCCACCAAGAGGCCAGGGAAGAAAAGGCTGAAGATACACAGCAAGGCTGGAGCTGCAGGCACCTACATGGGGACTTTGCAAGCCTGCAAAGATACTTAGCTGTAAAGAAAATCTTTAAAAATAAATAATTTTTCATGTGGAAAGAGGCAAAGAGATGTTATCTAGGAACGTGTCTCAGTTTGATTTTACTGCATGGCACCAAAATGCCATGTTAGCAAATCAACTTTCCTGGCCAATTTGATTCTTCAGAAGCCAGCATTATCTTGAYCATCTTTTGCATGAAAGTTTCTTTGCGCTTTCTGTTTCTTTCCATACRCTTCCAGCTTTCTTCCTAGAGAAGTGGATTAATAAGTACTGCAATTATAAGGCTTTCTGAGGGCACTTTCTGCAAAGTGTATGGGGCAAAAGCAAATCCGCACCTGCACAAGTGGTGCAAGAGGAGCCCAGGGAGAAGCCGAAGCAAAGATCCCACCCAGCGAGTGGTTCTTCCGTGTTTCATATGCATGATGGAGGGTGGAAAACGGGAGGGTGTGGGTGGCTGCTCAGGAAACCGAGGGGAAATCCATTCCCAACTAAACAATAGGGAATAACTAAAGTCAACACTGCGGGGGCAACTGGTGGGGGTGAGTGTGGAATAAACATGGAAATCTGATACTCATCATCCCAACAACAGATCTGTGCTAGGAGTAAAAGTAGAAAATAATCACATTAGCATTGGGATATAGTGGTGTTGTCCAACATGCTGYGGGTTTTCTTTAAGTTGTTCACGTCCTTTAGCAAAGCTCAGGCCTGAGCCCTAGGAAACCTCTTGCATCAATGCAGTTCACAAGGCCGGAGCAGGGAGAGGTTTGTCCTGAGGTAAAACAGGACAGTTCTGATGAGAAGCCCTGGGCCATTCACCTTAATCATTCCCAACCCGTCCGCTCGCAGCGCAGGGAAGTGTCCGGAGTCGGTGTCTCCTGCCTCCCTCTGCTGGGTGGAACCACAATCGCTGCCCGCCTGGCGCCATCGGAGCAAAATCCGCTCCGGGGATGCTCATGTCAACTCCCAGCAAATGCAATTTGACAGCAGCACTTACCTTTTGTGATTTTTTTTCTTTTGTTTTTCTGTGAGTTTTCAGGCAAATGAATACAGGGACCAAAAATGATCAATCTTTCATATTTTTAAAGTGTTGTGGAATACGTGTACGCATATATATATTTAACACTGTATTATGTAATGGGAATAAGGAAAACAGTTTGAATACTGCACTTCAGATGCCCATGATAAATTGTGCATGAACGAACTACAGCGCAGGGTCTGTTCAGAGAAAACATTCGGCAAACAAATGTGGAGAGAGAATAAATAAATAAGAAATGTGTGATCTGTTTGCAGCTAATTCGCATGGTGGGAAAAGCTCTTTGGATACATTTTTTGGCTGTAGTTGGAGGACACAGATTTCAAAAATGGGCAAGGAGCCAAAGTCCCATTGCCACTGAGAAATGTAATGTCAGTGACTACTGAAAATGAGATTTATACTTACCTTTGATTTTCTTTTTTCC
>NW_020455523.1:453419-455738 GCF_003342845.1 Nothoprocta perdicaria | reverse complement strand
GGCGCGGGAGGCAGCGAGCCGTGGGCGCGGGGAGCCGCGCGAGTGGGCAGCGCGGCGCGCACGGGGCGTGCGGCGAGGCGGGGGACGGAGACGGGCTGTGCCGGCCGCGCGGCTGCCCTGGCTGCCGTCCTTTCCCTGCCCCCGGTTCCGGGTGCCAAAGCGGGAGCTGGGCCCTCCCCACGGGAGGTTTCAGCGGCGCCGTGCGCGTGTGGAGCCGGGCGCGCGGGAGGGGATGCGCTGTCCGGCGCACCGTGTGCCACAGACACCCCTAGGAGCGTGGGGCGTCCCGGGATGGGACGCAGCGCCCTGTTSTAGGCTTGTTTTTATTATTATTATTATTTTATTGTTCACTCGCGGGTTTATTTTTGTTTCCTGTTTGTTGGAACTGGGCGCAGCCCTTGGGTGCTGGTGCTGGCGCCGTTCCCAGAGCCGGGGGGTTTGTGGCTGGTGTTTGCTCCGGAGATCTCCGTTCCCGGCGCGTGCGGGGGGTTTCGGCGCGGCACCGAATCAACAGTTTAACTGTGCCCTCTGGAGGAAGGCACAGTTCCTCCTCCTCTCCTCCTCCCGCGTGGCGCCGGGCAAAGTTTGCTCGCGCCCTTCCGAAACGCCACAAACGTCAGCGTTTGTGCCACCTCTGCCGCCGAAGGCTCCCTCCATCCGCCCATCTCCTCCAGAATGGAAGCGCTTCTCCTCTTTTCCTTTGCATGCCTTTGAAAGCAGCAGGAATGGGACAGATGTGACTTGCCAAATAGATAAAATACAGAGCAAGTGGGAAGGGAGGGAGAAGAGAGTGTGTGAGTTGTTCTTCCCCCCATCATTGCTGCTACTGCTGCTGCCTGGTTCGTGTTTCTTCTCCGGTCTTCGCCTTTTGCAGCAGGCTAGGGGAGCCGTGGGTGTTCCTGAGGTGCCTGCTTTCATGCCTTCTTTTTCCATCGCCTCCCCCATACTCCTTCTCAGGGATGCGGATGAGGGATCCTGGAGCAAGAGGCTCCACACAGCTAAATGTGCTCTCTGCTTTATTAGCGTTTCTTGTGACCTGGAGCTGTCCCCAGTATTTTCCTGTAGTCACAGGAGAGAGGGAGTCGTGGCCACAGGAGCAGCCAAGAGCAGTGGGGTGAAGGGGACCAGTGGGGGATGTCAGACTGATGATGAGTGTGAGAGGAAGAGCAGCAGCACCCGGAGGCCCCTACCTGCACTCAGCCTCTCCGGGCCACAGGGGCAACTTCTGCTTCCAAACGGCTCTTCGGATATTTAGGAGCTGCCTTCCCTACCCGTACCCTTCATTGGGCATTAAATTCCCCAGCAAAACCTACGCTGAAATCCCTGTTTTTCCTGCGGGATGTGGGGAACAGGGAGGGCCAGGCATGGCCAGGCATGGCTTGGGCAGGTTTTACAGGCTAATAATGATCGCAGAAGGGATGGGATAGCAAAGTTAAGGTCAAAGGTGCTGCATATCGAATAGGTTTCCTTGGAGTTGCTCCTTTGCAACAGAAAAGTACCTTTTTATGCTTAACCCCTCAAACCTAATTAAATTAAAGTGATAATTTAAAAGGAAAACTATAAAAGAGCCATATGTGCAGATATTTGTTCTACCCCAGCATCGTCTTTATTAGCAACAGCAGCAGTTTGAAAATGCTTGGTGCGGAAAAAGTGGAATATAACATGTGAATGTACTAACCTTTGGGGGATACACTTAATTAAATACCTAAATGCTTCTTGTCTGGAAAAAGAAAGAACGAAAGGAGGGGAGAAGGACTTAATTATCTTGATGCACCGGTGGACCACTTCTGTCTGACGGGGGATGCCAGGAGCTTGGGCCAGATGCTGCAGCCCTCGCCTGCCCTCGTGCTGCGGTCGGCTCCACCGAGAGCCCTTGGGACCCTTTTGGTCCCCTGCGCTGCTGGACGCAGCCTCAGCACCATGGGGATGGAGCCGATGGGTCCGTCTGTGGAGCGGGGAGCTTCTCCCTCCCGCGCGTGGAGCCGGGAGCCGCGATTCTGCTCCTCAGCATCCGCCCTCGGCAGCGGATCCTAACAGCCGWAAAAGGGACGTGCGTCAAAGACAGCCCCCTTCTGATGGCTTCTCAGCATTGCTGTCCTTGTCCCTGGTTCTGCCCTGCAATAAAAATACATGGCTTTATTTAAATGTTTCTACGGGCATTGTGTGTATTTACACTTAATCGTTTGCACAGATTATCCATTCATTACATAGTTCTTTTTTCTTGTCTTTCTTTCTTTCTTTCTTTCTTTCTTTCTTTCTTTCTTTCTTTCTTTCTTTCTTTCTTTCTTTCTTTCTTTCTTTCTTTCTTTCTTTCTTTCT
>NW_020455523.1:419798-453259 GCF_003342845.1 Nothoprocta perdicaria | reverse complement strand
TCTTTCTCTTTCTCTCTTTCTTTCTCTCTTTCTCTCTTTCTTTCTCTCTTTCTCTCTCTCTTTCTTTTCTTTGTAATGGTCTCACAACTCCAGCTATTCACTATGTTTTGAATTTGGCATCCAAACTCAAAAACAGGAAAGAGCGTTAGCTCTTAGTATTAAAAAGATTAAAAAGATTTTCCGAATTCAATTTTCCAAATGCAGCATGTCTGAAAGCAGGAGTGTAACTGTGCTCCAAAGCCGGGCGAATCACTTCCATAGCTGGTCTGCAGAGCTGGAGAAGAGCAAATGTGGATTATATTTATTGGCATTTCCGAGTGCATATCTTGACTTTGGTTCAAGAAAGGCTGTGTTTTGAGGCACGTTCTGTCCCGTTTGGTTGCACAGGATGCAAAGCAACGTCAGTTCCCAAGGCAGGCAAGAGGCGCTTGGGCATTTTGGGACAGTACTTGGATATTCCTGTATGGGATATTGGCAGCCTTTCATGTGTATGGAAAATACTACAGAAGCTGATGCTTTGAAAAGCAAYGTTACATTTATTTTAGCCTTTATTGGCTATTTTTTTATATTAATTCAGTAATCTAGTTTGTAATAACTCAGATTGTGGTGTGGAGCCAATGTTGCTCATTTCTGGTGACTTTCTAGAGTGTAAATCCCTGGATTTTTGGAGGAATCAGGTCAGCTTGCTTTTTCTGGAAAGTGACACAAAAGTTAGATTTGTAACTAGCCATAAAAAGGTGTTTCAGTTGCTATAGTGGTGGTGGGTTTCTAGGTGATTTTGCTTTACTCAAAGTAGAGGGCAGCTCACTGTAATTTATACAAAGAGGATTTGCCTCAACGTGAGCCTCAAGTTTTCAGAGTTTTTGTTTTTATTTTGTCTTTTGAAGCATGTCACCAATGGTAATTTTTTGAAATAAAGTTTAATTTAATCACAAGTGCTGCAGCCTCCTCTTGCATAGCTGCAGAACAAGCMTGTAGAGAGGCGCAGTTAAGCACTAGCTGCTTTCAAGGACGGGAGAGCAAGGTGGTGGTTTGAGTTATTTATTTATTGAGTGTGCCGTGCAGAGCCTGGTCCTGGGAGCAAGTGCTCTGGGAGCCTTCCATCCTGCTGTCCATCGGGAAAGCAATCCAAAGGAAGTGGTGCCGAGTCCTCTGGGAGGCCAGGTTGTGGCCAAAGCAAGGCTTAACTTGAGCTATTGGTGAGTGAGAGACATGCCCAAAGGATGTGGCTTCTCCCAAGGGTGGGCATCCATAGAGCGGCTTCCGTCTGGTTCCTAAAACCCCATCCCAAATTGCACCAATGTGGAGCTGGAAACATGGAATTTCCTTCTAGTTCATCAGACCCTAGGGTTTGAGGAGTCCCTTTATAGCCTGGTGCTTTATTATCTAAAAGCATGGGCTGAGGGAAAAAAAAAAAAAAAAAAAAGCTTCATTCAAAATATTTTCAATTAAGAATGGCCTTTTTGTCAATGAGGATAATCCCATAAAATGTTTTTTTTGGGTGAGAGTGAGGCTGAAGAAAAAAACAAACACAAAAACAGACCTTGATGAAAACCAGGAAGGACTCGGTTGCTGTAGAGAAAGGGTCAGTAAAGCTCCAAATATTTGCCTCACTAGGTGAACTCTCCTGCCTTGCCCTCTCTGAAGGACTCATGGAAAGAAGGTCACGCACTTTCCTGGCGATAGCAGCATTCATTTCCAGTGACGTTTTTCCAAGCATCCTGGTGAGCCGAGCACAACCACTTGCTGCTGGAGCCGGTGTGCAGTACTGGTTGGGCACTTGTTCAGGCAAGTGCTACCTGTTGGTATTGCCAGAGACAACGTGAGGTTTTCACTACTTACCTCACTGTTCAGTCTCTAATCTGTCTTGCTCAACGGGGAAGGCAGCTGTGTTCACCTCTGCTTGGGAGACAGAAGTGAATATCCAGTGAGTAACAGTGATAACRTTGCAAGAGGAGTGAGGATCACATCCTTGGGTTGGGATCCTTTGTGTTGTTTTGTGCTTTCCAGTTCAGTAATGCCGTATTCGACTCTCTCATTTTATCCGAACGAAGCAACTTAGGCTGCAAAGCAGCTTGCTCCTTATAAGTCAGGAAGCCCCTGAGGTTGCCTAGGCAATTAAATCAGTAGCTTTTCTTTCCTGTAGAGGTAACATTATCAACTGCAGTGCTAAGTAGCTTGGAAAGATTTTCCTGGCTGGGCAACAGCTAAGCATTTTCTTGTTAGATAGTTCCTGCCGATCCCCTTTTAGTTATTTCTGAGAAGTAAAGTAGCTTTATTTCTCAGTCTCATATTGAGTGYGAGGTTGAAATGTTAAGCTCTGTGGATTAACAGCATATCCTTTGAGAGGGAGGAAAGCTTTTTTTTTTTTTTTTTTGGCTGCATTTTCTGTGGTCCCGCGGGAGCTGGATGTGATTGTTTGAGAAATCTTGAATTTCATCAGCTCGATATGAGGGAACGTGCAGCTAAGCCTGGAGTGAGCTGTCAGAAGAGGTTGACTCTATCCCACCCGTTTGGGAGAGTTGCTTGAACTGATAGCAGCCCCACAGATGTTTCGTTGCCTGCGTGTTTCATGTGTGGCAATGAAAAGCGATCGCCCTGGGATTATCAGTAGTTCAGAGGTTCTTTGAGAGCTGTGTTCCTACCATAAATTTGCTAGAATAATAGCTGGAACATGAATAGCTGTACTCTCATGATACACTCTGGGTGTTTGCTTATTGTTTAAATCCTTGGATTATCTTACCCGGAGCCAGCGTACATGTTTCTCCTGGAAGGTTTGCACACGGAGAGAAAATAGGACGGTCTCCCTGAACGAGGTTAATTGCCGTTCAGTTAAACCAAAACTGAGGAGTAAGAACTGGGACACGGTGAGTCCAGAAGAGCAAATGGGGCCGATCCCATGCTCCCGTGCACCACGTTTGCGTGGCGGAGGAGGGATTCCTGTTTTGCTGGGAGTAATGCCGAGCCCAGGCATGCACAGCAGGCATGCAGCAGGCATGCAGCAGACATGCACACCAGGCATGCAGCAGGCATGCAGCAGGCATGCACACTGCTGCCTTCCCCGTTAATGTGTCCCCTGGGCCTGCTAGCTGCGCGCTGAGCCCACGCAGATGTATTCCCCTCACCTCCCCGCGCCGTGCCAGCAACGGCTCCACGTGTCAGCCCGATTGCTTTGCACTTTTACAAATTCAGTGGTGAGCCACTGTGAATAGCAATGAAGAGCCAGAACTCAAGCAAGTGTAACAGTGAGGAGTCTAGGTGGAAATTTGGTTGTTTTTGTTTTTTTTTTCTGCAGTCACCTGAGACTATATTGAAGCCCTTCTGCTCAATCCTTCAGTGCCAAACTTGGGGCAGGACCGACTTGTGTTTTTTTATTGACACTTTTTTTGTTTTTACGTAGATGTCTAAGCAAATAGATGTGGCTTCCCATGAGTTGTCACTTCTGTTCTTGGTGTCCCTAAAGCAAAATCCACCCCTGTATTCCTCAGTATTGAGTGTCCTATTTTAGTCCTTTAAACTAGGAGGAGCTCAAGTTTTCCTGTCAAAACTGGATGCTTTAGATGTGACAATCTTACAGAATACCAACTCTCCAGTTGACTGTTGAACTAAGAACTAGGCTATGGCCAGCAACCAGCCAGGCTCTAGTAATTTCAAAGCCAGCACACATCAGCCAAGGAAGGATGTGTTTCTGGGTTAAAAATAATCAGGTCAATGCGCTAGGCTAAAGGCAGGACTTAGGGGACGCGTGGATTCTGAAAGCAGGGCTTATGCGGTGCATGGACCCTGATCCAGTCTTTTGTGCTGGAAAATGTATTTATTTATTTTACATCCCCCAAAATATCAGTAATTTTGTGGCTCTTCATTTCCTGGGCATCTAGTGACATGCAAGGCAATTTTTTTGTCTTGGCAATAGGTAGCTTAAAACCTTTTTWAAAAACTTTTATTTTCTCATTGCTAAGTGTCATACATTATTTTTGCGGGGGAGAAAAGCAATAGAATCAAACCTTCCAACTCTTGTTAAATAGTGCTGCTTTGTTTGCTCTCTGTGTAAGCAGCACTGCCATCATTTTGTAGTCTCCAGAGAAAAATTTCACATTTGCATTTATAAGGAATCGTACAAAGAAAAATGAATTAAAATGATTCAGTGACATTGTGTGGACTATTTATCCTTTATGTTGTACTGATGAGCTTATTTTATGAATACTTGGTTTCTCTGCAAAGATCCTTCCCYGTAGGAAAACAACTGATGACAGCACCCAGATCAAATACTGCTTCCTTTCTGGTTAGTCTCACTAGGGTGCTTGGGATTTACTTGCTTGAGTAATGCAAGGAAAAGTTGGTCTTTTGTCCTTAAAGTTTTATATCCGTTAGCACAAATGCAGAACACGCCTTTTCCTCGTTAAAGCCCAGGCTAAGGTTAAGTTGGTTTTGAAGATAACAGTAGATTCCAGTGTCCTTGCATTTGCTTTGCATTTGGTGACAGTCACTAAATCAGAGGCAGGAATGTTCAAACAGCACACTTGAGGAAAAGTGATTTTTACAGAAAGGGCCCATTCCTGCTAATAGCCAGTAACTGCACACAACCCCGCTGACATTAAAAGTCCATTAGCTAAGCCCAGTTTAAACAGCAGCTGATGCTATGTCAGCTAAATGTACATTGGAATTTTTCATGTAATGCAGCAATAGCACTTCTATAGTTTTTCTACAACTATGTACATTAAGGAAAGCAAATGTCATCTGATAGTAGTATGAAAAAGAGTGCACATTAACAAAGGGAGAACTGTAATAAGTCTAAAGTTACCATCTGGTTACATTAACAAAAATCATAGAAATGGTAACAGAAGTACAGGGTGTCAGTTTTGAGAATTAAAGTTAATTCAAAATTCTCTGGGCAAATTTAGTGTACTGGCTTCTGAGATCAGCAGCAAAACCACAGGGGTATTTATCTGTTTGGTTCTTGATAATTAGATGTATCATGACCTAGTTCAAGAAAAGTTTCTGTGGAAGTCAGCAAAAGATACTTGTCATATGGAATATTGGGTTTCCATGGAAAAAAGGATTATCTGCTGTTATTTGGGGAATATGTCTGATTATCGTAGTGTAAAAGCATCTGAACTTGTCAAGATACAATGGGCGCATCACTAACTTTACATTGTAGTCAACCATTTGCACGGCAAACAGCACCTTCCCGTGATGGAGTATCGGAAAGACGGTAGAGGAGGAGGCTGAAAAAACGGTGCATGAATGTCAGAATGGAAAGAAGCACCATTGGTACCAAAGCAGCGCAAACAAACTCCTTATCTTCCAAACCTATCAGCAAACTGAGCTCCTAGTCCCAAGCCCAGGCTCTACTGGGGCGTGTTCAGTCCCCAGCTCAATTGGGCAAAGCCATTTTCAGGCCTGCGCTGAGAAGAGCCGTTGTGGCGCGAAGCTCTTGCGGAGATGGGAGCGTTGGGTAGGCTGGCGTGCRAGCTGCGAGAGGAGCAGCAATTCATCACTGCCTGTCGTGGCCACAAGCGCTGCTCCAACCTCCCCACCTCCCCGGCGCTATTAGCAGTCCATTAGTGAAATCTGGTACAAGTACTGACAGGCCGGAGCCTAAACGCCTCACGTTGGGGGGAGACGTGAGCCCTGCAAAGCCCTGCAAACACACACACACATCTGGAGGGCTCGCTTAAACTCCCCACAGACTGCGTGAACAGTGCAAAACTCTTGACTTTGTCATGAGGCCGGTTCATTTTTTGTTTCTTTCCAACGCCAGGGTTGACGTTAGTGGCATGCCCAGAGCACACCATGTGTTCGTGAACCCCAGGACTTAAAGAGAGTAATTTGATTTTTTTTTTTTTCCTTTCTGGAAAATAACATGTAAACATATTACAGAAGTAAAGTCTGGTTTTAATTACAGGCAGTAACTTTTTCATGTTGACAGATTTTCACATGGAAAGCTTTATTGGAAAAGAGAGGAGACCTTTTTGCCATCATTAGTTCTTGCTGCTTAATGCTTTTATCAAGTACAGTAAAATATACCATTCGTAATTAATTCCAAGCTTATGTGGACATGTTTAATGTAATTACCAAACAAAATCCTGTTTACTAACATACTGCTTGTGAAACTAGCCCGAATAATCTGGTCTCTGTCAGACATAAATCAGGCAGTAATAACAGCTGTAAATATTTCACAATATACTTAGAGTGCTGTGATTTTAATGCTGAATCCACTTTTAAAGAATAAAACACAGGTCAAAAGTGACTTCTCCCATATGTTTTGCCTTGTCCCTTGCACTGTTTCTCCTGCAAGTTATTAAAAAGTCATTATTGGATTTTATGATAAAAATGCATATGAACAATTTAAGGAGCTGCAGGAGAATTGTGGAAGAGAATTTTGTTGTCACTTATTAACTGATGGCGCTCACAATGCAGTGGGACAGTTGCTGTAACATAATAATGAATATTTTCCCCTGGAAAAGGCCATACAATGCCAGCACTTTGCGTCTTCCTAAAGGTTTTGTTGCTTTTATCAGTCTGGGTGCCTGTGTTTTGGAAACTCGGTGACCAGAGGGCGGGTTCGTAGGGAAGTTCTGGGAGAATCATTAGCCTAGGCTGCATCCTGCACCCATCTGCTTTGAGTCAGCCTTTGAGCAGAAGGAAGGCAAGAAGACCAAGAGTTGTCTACAAAAGAGCACGTGGAGCTACATGAGACCAGGACACTGTCTCTGTTAGTTAGGACTGTGCACATAATTTATCCAGTTCACTGGTGTGCCTTGGARTTGCAGGAAAAATTAATTATAATCATCCCCTAGGTCATTTTTTCCCTTCCCTGAATGCAGAGCTTGAGCAGCAGTGCTGCAAAACGAAGCCCTCTGCGTTTTTGCTTACTGCAAAGTGTTCTTCACCATCTATAAATAAAGTAATCAGTGTAYGGTTTTGAAAGACAAATCTGAAAATGTTCATTTCTTGCAAGTTGTCCTCTTCTTCCATACCTGGACTTCTCACTAAAATTGACACAGAGGGGCAAGTAATTTGCCYGCTGCCTTGACTGTGAAGAGCTAAGTAGCCTCCAAAATTAGGCCAGTGACCCCATTGCCTCAAAATGAAAAAAAAAAACCACAGTTAATTTTTATGAGTTACATGTCSATGCAAAGGAACTTGCCCATAGTCCAAAGTAAAAGCTGCTGTATTGTTTGTTTTCTGAAATGGCTCCTGAAAATTAAATACCAGCCTCGGCCTGTTTAGCGTCACTGGTGCGTATCAGAAAACGTGTGCACCTGGGGATGTTCTCCTTATGGAGATCTTCAAAAACACATAATTCTCTCTAATGATCACAGTTCATCCAACTTCCCCTTGCATTTCAATGGTCACTTATTCTAAGATATATCAGTGTCCTTAGAGCAGTTTAATAACATGTAGTGTCATCTTCTTGCGATGAATATCAGGTGTCATCATCAGTGCCATACAGGCACCTAGGAGGGTGATGCTGGGATTTAAATCTGTCTGTGGTCATTGTCTCTAAGGAGAAGCAATACTTTAATTTTGGATAATTTTAGTCCTAGTTCTTTGGTTTTTGCTGGGATGAGACACTGCATCGTACGATACTTTTGTGTGGGCAAACTAAGCAGTTGCAGCAGCAGAGAGGGACAATTTCAGAAGGCCAGAGGTGTTTTGATTAGCAAGAAAATGGGTACCAGCCRGTCCAGTATACTTTTGCCTGTAAATATATATTGCCCTATTTATCTGCATAAGTAAATTGTGTATACCACTTGGCCACATCTGTTCTTAATAAGTGTGAGCTCGTACACTCTAGTTCTTGAAACTTCCCATCACGTTTAGGCACGTGAAATTGTGAAGGGAGAGAGATGGCCCAGGAAACRTCTTTGTTAAAGTTGCTGTAAGGCTGTGATTGGAGGGGCAAGGTCTCATCCATTTAGAAAGGAGACTTTCTAGAGTCTCCTTAAAAGGGACTTTCAAATTTTAAAAACAGAAGGATCGCATGCAGCAAGGTACATTAGAAGGCAAGTTGAGAGTTAACCAAGAGATGCTCTGCCATAAGCAAAAATGTTTCTATCTTTACAAGATCTCGCCCCGCTTAAGAGGACTAAAAGGAAAGATACTAATCTAGGATGACAATTACCAGATGGATAAAATGCTTTCTGAATGACTATTAATTTTTTGGCCTTTTTTTTTTTTTTTACTATTTTAGATAGAATTCAGCTTGATGCACTTTTCTGTAAAATCTTTTGCAGCCAAGCAGCCCCGAACCTCTGCAAGGCCCAGGAATTCAAGTGGAACATTTGAACATTCACACTACCCTTTGCCATCTACGCTGCTTCCCTTCAAAAATCACCCTATTTCTGATGGAACAAAGGATTCTCAGCAGGCGTCTCTATTAGCCAGTTCGTCTTCCCTGGCTCTTGCCACAACCGGTCACTTTTGATCATCTGACACATCTATTTACAAAAAAAACAAAATCATATTTTCCTCACTAGTGTCTCTCGAAGTGAACAATGAAAAATTGCAGCCAACAAAGCCCGACCTTTGAAGATTAGCCATTTCAAAAAATAATTAGTAACAGTGCAAAAGCGTTTTTCCCCGGAGACTCAAGTTTTGACTATGTTCCAGTATTTATTTTTGTTTCCCTGGGTGGCAAGACAGATACTGCTCTGTATAAAGCAGTTAAAGCACCCTCATTTTCCCAAAGATACATGTTTATAAACATGAGGCATAGACTAAACTTTCTTTTATCTCACATGAAAACTTGGGATGGGAATAAACTTATTTATGGGATAGAAGGTTGGAGAAAAGAGGCTTTATTATAGCTATAAGGCATATGAACTAATGAAATTACTTTAGAAAGTAAGACAGAAAATTAATATTGCCTTCAAATTATCTCTTGATTTTTGCTGTTGTTGTTGTGTTTTCCAAATGTGAGGTTCTTCTTTAATCACCTGAAAACCTTGCAGGTAAAACCTTATGCCCTAAAATGAGTGATCCCACTGAAGGTATTCACAGGTTAAGGAACATCCCCTAGGAAGGCTTTCAAGCCAGGAACATACTTTTTCTGAAGAATTATTAATCTAAAATTCCGTTACAGAAGATCTCATCAAAGAAGTTTCCATGATGTCTATTGATCACATTTCTTTTTTTGTGTCTTAAAGAGTAACTCGAAGGTCATTTTTTGTATTGGCGTGCAAGGAGCTTTATTGATTTGCTTTTATGAGGCATTAATGAAATCTATAGAAGCCTAACAAGACTGTATAGTTAACCTTGGCAGGATTGCCTGCTCTTTTGACTCTAAATACAACGTTTCATTCTGGTTGTTTAAATTCTGTGGGAGTCAGTGGATTTCATGGAATCAAATACCTCTTAGGAGAGAAAAAGAGCACGATGGATCTGTACTACCCCATTAATTCCAAAATGTGCTTAGCAGTGGTTTGGGGGAAATATTGTGTTTTCCAGCCTAATGGTACCACTGTGAAAATGAGCATGGCAGTCAAGCAGTCCCTGCGTTTGCCAGACCTGCCTTCCCCAATCACAGCAGTTGCATGTCAAGRTCCTGCCCCACTTGGAACGAGCAGGCAGGATTTATTCTGGAAACGGACCAAAATGGACCAATCCTCCTCAAAAATGTGAAGCTGGGACCAATTTTACAAAGTGAAAATAAACAGCAGTCACACTTGACCCAATGTGTTACGCTAACAGAGGAAGAAATGTAAAGATCTGCAGGAAGCTTGGGTGAACGCAAAATGCAATACATTAGATTAAGAAATTATCCTTAAAACTACTCCAAATTGGGGATGATTTTTCAGAACATTATTCCATTCTTCATTGTTTTCTTATATATATATATATATATTTTTTTTTTTCTTTTTGCATCCTTTAAATTAACGAGAAGGGACACACGTAGATAGCAGACTGAGCCTCGTGATAGCACCCAGAGGTGCTGGCCCAGAGAAGCACCCCAGCTTCATCATCCCTGTGCTGGGGATGGGGACCTTTCTAGCATAAATAACAGAAAGAATAAGGTGTTTTTTTTTTTTTTTTTCATTTGTAGCTGGATATTTTGGTTAGACTTCCTCCTCGCAGCTTTGAGATGTCAATACATTAGCCAGTTCATTAATTTGAACGTTAAAGAGATGTTGGTGGCTCTTAATATTTAGCTTGTGCTTGAGCTAAGCTGCCAAACTCTTTGATTTATTCTCCAAACTAGTGTTTAGGATGATGAGAAGAGCTTGAATGCCGTTGCTCTGCAAGGACCGTGAGCACAACTGCATACAGTGCCTCAGGGCAGCTTTGCAGACAAGGCATTTCCAAGAAGTCAGTTTTGTAACAAAAGAAATGGTGGGAAAAGAGTAAGGGGTAGGTAAATGGATAGACAGAGAGACAGAAATACAGGCAGATGGATGCCAAGGAGCGGGGATTGAGCTGGGACTGATCAATCCAGGACTGAAAGGGAGAAAAAACATCAAGAGTTCTGTGTGTTTCTTTCACGGCCAGAAATGGCAGTTTTGGGCACCCAAAGTGCCCCCAGGGATGAGGCAGGGCTGGTACCAAATATKCTTTGCAAGATAAACCACCTGCCTCGCCGGCTCGGAAGCTGGGGTTAAAGCTGGTGGGAAAATGTCCCAAGAACCCAACGGGACTGGCCTTTCGTGAAGAAAAAGCTCAAGTGGGCAGCGTGCTCTGCCTTGCTTCTGCATTCCACACAGACTTGCTGTCAGATTCAAACTGCTGATAAAAACAGTGGGAAATGGATTTTTTTTTTTTTTTTTTGTCCTAAGGACAATTCCCTCTTTTTACTGAAAAATGGTATTTTAATGGGTAAGGAGGGACTTATGCACCACTTATGTCCCGCTTAACCATTCTAGTAGGAATTAAGCGTTGATKAGATTTTGAACAGGGCCTGGGAGTAGGTATGAATTAAATTCAGAAACGTCATTCAYTTTCAGAGGGTAGGAAAGAGACTTAAGATTCTGTTCAGTTCTTAAATGCCTTTCATTAGATAGTTTGCTGGTCTAAATCTTGCTTTGATATTGGGATTATTGAACGTACTCCATTGTCTTGAAAGGCTGTTTTCAAATCTCCGTCTGTCTGGCACATAATAAATCCGCTTCACTCGCTTCATATATGGTGCAGTACTTTATACTGCAAATAAATCTGTTTCAGTTAATTTATATATAGTGGAAGAAATGCTTGAACTGTAACAAAGAAAGCTTTTTTGTGTGTTTTTTTTTTAAGTGTTTCTATACAGATRACTTTGAGGAAAGTTTTCAACCTGTGTGTGCTGCTATACCTGGCTTCACTGACAAACTTCTGTCAGGGAAAGGTGAGATGGAGGCCGGACACCTGAGGAGCAGCCAAAATCGCCCAGTATCCCTTTCTGACTATAGAAATAGAGGCAGGGGTATTTCGTGAGCTTTTTTTTTTTTTTTTTTTTTTTTGTATGATGCTTGCACATCAAAAAACACGTAATTATCATGAAAACTGGTAATTTTTTCCTCCCTTTTTTAAAAGGCATATGTTGCTAGAATTTGCTTTCTGTTCCATGTGCGTGCATTTGAATTACATACAGTGTAGCTGTCTGCTCCTTCTATTCCCCAAGCAAAAAGCAAACGAGAGCCAGGATATGTTAAAGCAAGCTCATTCCAGCAGAGCCCCGGCCTTTCCCTCCGGTTTCTTCCTCTTTTATGACTAGATGAAACCACTCTCAAAAGCTAATCCCTGCCTCACCTGCATCCCTTCCCATGCCTTGTGGATAATGTCAAATTAAAAATAAATATTTGCATGTTTTTAATTGCAGTATTTTCTTTTTAGTGTATTTCTGCATAGCAAGGGCAGCCTTAAGGACATGTTTTCCTGGGTTTCTGCCCCACGGGGACAGCCCCGAGAGCCGCAATGTCACTTCTGGTGCTGGTCCCGAATTGCAGGAGCTGGGACTCGCTCACAAGTTAAGTCTAGGTCCCTGGTCTCCRGAGTTTCCAGGCGGATTCGGCAGCCTGTATCTCGGCAGCTGTGTGAGCAGCTCTCCAAATGTTTGGTCGCTTCTCTGGACACTCTTGATAAGGGCCGTGCTGTCATTAGCTGTGGCGCGTTTTATCTCTCCGGGCAAACAGAGGCACTAATGCGGATTAACATATTTGTCAGTGTGTGGCTAGTTTTCATTTCGGTCACTCACTCGCTTATGCTCTCCCTGATTCTTCAGCATCCAAATAAGGCAGTTTTCAAACTGTTTGTGGATCTGGAAAGTTTGTTGAGTTGTAGTGTGATCAATTGTTTGTCTGAAAAACTTGGTATTAAAAGATGTACTGCATATCAGAGATGTATCAGCAGCATACTTAGSAATTACTCTTTCCTCGTACTGTTTGCAGGATTAGCTTTTAATATCTTGTGTGTCTTGCTGGGTAAAATGGTATATTGCCAGCACATAGGGTTTTGAGTAAACTGTACATAAAAATTTTGCATGAAAATAATTCTGTGAATAGGGGCAAACAACAAACAAAGCAGAATGATAATCAGATAGGATTGTAGATAAAACCAGGAAAGAAATGAGACAACGTAGATCTGGTGAAGAAGGTGGCGATAACTCACTTTTTGTCACTCCGTTTTCTTCATGCTCTTGCTCTTTGTAGAAAACAGGAATTAGTGGAGCTGCTTCAGAGTGCCTCCGACTTGCCTGTTCTCCCATTAGATTCTGCTTCCATCATCACTTGCACTGGTTTTGCAGTGAAATTCCTCTCTCTGCTGCCCTTAWTTTCTTTTATTTTCACCTAGATCTTGTACTCTAATGGATACCTCCTTTATAAGATGTAAATTATTCCATTTTATCTGTCTCTAACAAACACTTACTGTCTAACAGCTTGAAGTTAGTGGGATTTTGACAAAGTTGCTGGGGTTTTTATAAAGTGGCTTCAAAAGAAACAAGATCAAATACGTAGTAAACACTTAACTGCAGAAGCCTGCTTTCAAATAAGGTGTCAGGGAAGCAGGTATTTCTTAMACGAGAGTGTACGAACCATGATCTTCCTGAACGTAACAAATAGTAATTTAATTCTTGCAGAGATAGACTTGTCTGGCTGCTCAGGTTGGGGAATGGAAAGGCTTGGTTGGTGCTTCAACGATCAGTGATCAGTGCTTAGTCTTCAGCTCAGCCGTATTCAAGCCCTTCCATGGTCGTAAAATCTGCATTATTCAGTTGAATAAATGTGTTTGACATTGAAGACAAATAATGCACTCGGTAGACCAATTTTGAAGCCTAATATTCTCCTTTTCCAACTAATTCTAAAGCTTAATTACGGAATATCAATATTGTATAACTCACAAATAATTCCCTGGCTGCCTTTTGTTCACGTGTGCCTTTAGTKCTGTATTATTGAGTTGCAGAGAGATGATCAGGTAGCATGACTGCTTTGTGGATGCTTTACAGCACCAAAAATACCAGAATGCCCCGACTTGCCCGTTCAGGGAATGGTGCTTGACTGCCTATGTGGAAGGATGAAGTGTTATTCCCCTCTTTTGGCTTTCCAAGACAAAATACATGTAGTAATAAAACTGCCCCTTTGTAATGCTATCAATCTCCTAGATTTGAGAGGCAGACAGAATGAGTTTCCTTTGTCTTAATTCAAGAAAATATATTCTTTGTCTGTATAGCTTATAGATTAGCTATCTGCAGTCACATTAATTTAGCCCTAGGAAATATGAGGGAAAGCACATTGGGCTTTTCTGTGTGGGCAGCTTCTGCCCCAGGATAAACAGCTGCACTTATCCTGACTTGAAATTACAGCCTTTTCCAGGAGGGCTGCACTTGGACTTGAGAAAATAGATTTTTACATTAGTTTCCTGAAAAACTGAGCAGTGCATATGAGACCTCTTGACTGTCAGTTTTCAGTTTGCTAAAGTACCGTACACAAAAGGACTGAAAAGTAATATATCTAGCAGTGGAAATTGCTAGTATTGATTTTTGTACCATAAATTGTTCTTATTTTTAGCAATAATCGTATCACATTATTATTACATTACACAGATTTGATAGATGTATGCAGTTTTTCTTCCCTTTCATGAAAACGTRTCACTCAGGAAATTTTAAATTCCTTTGCCGAGTATAAAAATAACTTTGTGGGAAGGACTGGGGATTCTTGCTGTGAAAACATGCCCCGGCATCAGGCAGGGCAATTCAAATGCTGCTTCTGCCACAGGCAAAGGCAGGAAAACCTTGGGATGCCACAGGATGTCCATGACGTTCCTGGGTACTTCACATGTGAACTGGGCCTTAGGAGAGGAGGTTTTTAGGGTTAGGACCTTGTAATCACAGAGAGGTGCAGAGGGCATAGAAGTTCTTTGCTTTCATTAGCTTGCTAATGTATGAATCAGATCTTTGGACTGGAGTTCAGTTTAGTCACGGGTCTCAGGTTCCTTTGGCGACATGGTTTGTTCCGAACAGTTCTCGCTGTTTTCGGGGTTGCTGCCCAAGCTCTATTACTAATGTGGAGTGCCCTTAATCCCCCTGAAATGTCACGTTTGGCAGCCGCAAGAAAAATAATACAGTGCTGCGTTGACTAAGATGGAGTGACGTSCAACTTTCTTTGCATGGACTTTTCTCTCTTGCTTTGCTTTTCATCCTGAAAGAGGTGACAACAGCTTCGAGTGCTGCCCCAAGCATCATCTGGTCAAGCACCGGCAGCAGCAGCTTGAGCACTTCTGCAAGGGAGGTGCTGGCGTGGACAGTGCTAGCAGGGCCACAAACTCCCCATTTCCAAAAGCAAACAGGGAGATGGTTGCACTGATCTGTGCCAGATCCTAAGCAAGTGCTTAGTGAGCCCTCTGGGAAAGGCGCACGTTTAATGGTGCTCGGCAGAGGACGTTTCGGAGCAGCTCGGGTTGCTCCTGACCACGTTAAACCCGTCTGTGGGCAAACAGAGGCTGCTGCCTTCTAGGGTTACCTATCCATTTCCCGGGGAAAGGAACGCGAGGGCTCAAGGAGAAGGGTGGTGGGGCAGCAATTAAGCGGGGCTGTATTAAGTGGCGCAGCTGGCCACTTAGCTCCCCATTAGCGACTATCGCTGGATTCGAATCGGGAAACCCTAGAAATCCTCGGAGAAGCCTGAACTGGCCAAATTGCCAGGACAGTTTTGAGATCAGATGTTCAAAGGGCTAATGAAGTTCTGGATAAACCAGCTGCTGACAGATCCATAGCGAGCCAGAGATGGGACACCCTGGGTATAGCGGGACATGCCATCCCAGGGCTGCAGTGCCCCTAAAGCCAGAGCTGCTTTGCCCTCATGGGCCTGCTGTGGAACCAGGGCTGCAAATTCAGGGTCACCAAACGCATGGGAGAGTTTAAGGGTCTGAGCTGGAGTCTGCACAGACTAGTAGGCCTAGCTTTTGAACCATGAAATGGGTCCCTGCTAAAGCTGGGACGGTGCATTGAATCCCGTTCGCTTGTCCATTCATCTGCTGTGTTACACTTGTACCTTCTAATGGCCGCATGGCTCTTCATACTTTAAAATGAGGATTTTATTTCTAACTTGCCTCCCTCCAAAAGCTACYGTGAAGCTGAGGTTCATTAAGCTTTGAACTCCTCAGCCTCTGTTGAGGCTGAAGAACTACGTGCACAGAAAGACTCGTTAAAGCAGCACGCCGGTGTTTTATTAAAGCAGCACAGTCCCTGGACCGATTATTATTCTTGTTGCACCCGTCCCCAGGCAGCAATACTCAACGTCAGCAATTTTTAAGGATTTAAGGGATTTTGCCACCTTCCCTGAGAGGACCACTTGAGGATATGCCGCGTGTTGGGAGCCTGTGATGCCTCATGCACCACCCTTGTAGCCCAGCAAATGACAGATACTGCTCAGCAGCCGTGGTGGGGACACTGTCCCCGGCTTCCATCATGCCCCCCCTGCAAGCTGGAAGTCGGTCAGGAGMGCAAATCCAATAATTTCTCCATTCTCCCACCAGAGCAATCCACATCACTTGTTTCTTGCCTTCTAATTGTGTTACGTGGCAGGGATGCAATAAACGTTTAATGGCAGTCACTGTCATCTGTCACCTCCCTTTAGATGTGTAATGTTCAATATCATTTACATGCTTAACACTACTTTTTTTTTTTCTTTTTACTTTTTTGGTGGTGTGTAGGGGTTATTATTTGCACTTTTTAGTAAGTTTCTTTAATCAAGGTTAAAAGAAAAAAGGTGCAATTGATTAAACACAATCTGCAGCCGTGTTTAAGTTCCTCTCTATGTTGTTGCTTAGACATCTTGCAGAAACTGCTGTATTTCAGAGAGAAGTGCAGTGGGTGCTGGGAAGCAGTGTGGTCTGAAATACGTGTGTATTTCAGGACTTGCTGAATCAGATTGATCTGAACAGTGGCTCCTCCGTTAGCTTCAATGAAAACACACTGGTTGCATCACTGACGTCTGTTTAAGAACACAGAGACCATTAAATATGTTGTTCATGTGGAGGACTTTCAACGGCMAAGCTGCAAATTCCTGTGGCTCTGTTAATATCCAATTATATTTCTCCCCCTGGGGAAGGCAGGAGGGGGAGACGCTGCTCCACGCTTCCTATAAAGCTGCTCCGCGGTGGTCATCGCCTCRTGGTGGATTTTGTCCCCTTACCCATCCTCAGGCCAGAGCATCCCTTTTGGACATGGGTCTATCCGTGTGCCGGAGCCCAGCAGGAGCCTGCACGTAACAGTCTTCCAGGAGAATGTGGGGAAAAAAAAGCACACAAAAAAAAAAAAAGGCAATGGAGATCCCCATGTGAATAAAACCAGGTAATACTGAGTCATTTCTTTCTCATAAAACACCATCTATTCCATTTCGACCAAGAGTTTCGGGGAAGCCAACGTACTCATCACGCGTGAGCCAAGTTGCAGGGATGTTGCCCTCTAGTGGCTTGTCCTGCTGAAAGAGCTTAACTAAAGCCTGCCCAAAACCGCAGGTCTCTGGTGTTTAGCATTACTGCCTCCTTGGATTTTCCATTTTAAGGGCTTGGGCTGTCTTTCCTGCAGAGGAAGATGCTGTTTTACACACCCAAGTGCCTTGAAATGTATTTAGTTGTGTTGCTAGTGCTTTAATGAAGCTTTAACACTGAAAAATAGTTTAAAGCTCTTAAGGCGTTTTAATGCTTCCACCAAACCGTCATGAAAACAGTGCTTGGATAGCAACTAAGAATGAAGAGTGCAGCTATTACTTTCAATCCCTTACACTTAGCAAAACAGAGATTTTAAAGACTAAGGAAAAACTAGTAATGGTGGAAATTTTGCTTGTCTGGTTGCTTCTTGTCAGTTCTCTGCTGGTCCTTTGGAGCTCTTCACGCAGCTGTTTAAAGTGGCATTTGTAATGCCCTTCAGAGAGGGCTCGGGCCAGGCAGTTATTCCCTTACATTTCAGATTCTGAGGTGTGTTTTGCAGTTTTCCCGGAGAAGTTTCCTCGCAGCATTAACATGGCTGTGGTGGCCCTTGCACGTAGCACGTGGCCCACATGCATCCCCGCGCAGCTCRGGCCAGCGCTCGGAGGCTGCAGCCCCACGACGTGCCCTTTAATCCGGTCATTCCCTGAAATCCCCCTCTCCACCCCGTTGTGCTGCATGGGAGGCGACTGTGCCCACGGGCACATTTGTTTTTTCCAGTTTGCTCCCAAATCCGCTCTGTCTGGCTGCCATTACGGATTCATCAGGGGCTCCTTGCTCCTCCGAGTGCTCTTGCCTTTCTTTTATGTATTTCTAAATCGTTTAATAGTTTATTTGTAGCTGTAATAGTCTGTGCAATCCTAATTTTTGGCTGCATGTTTGTAAAATTGTATGTCAGCAGCCATCAGCGTTGGAAATCGTTACTAGCATATTTCAATTATATCCCTTTGATGGTGGTAAAGCCTGTTTAAGAATAAAATAACAGCCCTGCACTTAATGCAATCAAACTTTCCTCAGAACTGGTTTATACCATCATCACTCATTCAGTCTGCTTGAAAACATTTTGTATAAAGCTATTAGAGTGAGTTGCCGGTGAACAATACAAGTTAATATTGATTTTAATACACACAGATGATTCCTTAAATCCCCAAATACTTGATGAACGTTTCAGTGTGTTCTCATAAAGCAACTCCTGGATGTCAGCTGTGTGGCACGCAAGGAGCAGCAGGTTCCTGGGATCCAGAATACAACCTGATATATGTGGCATATACCTGTTTATCTTAGGCTCCAGGTGAATGGGTTTATGGCTTTGGAAGTGTCTGACACCTCCCACATATGTACATGTGTGTGTGTGCATATATATTTATTTTTTGAGAAGATAATCTCAGAAGTTTGTTTTTAGTGCTCTGCTAAAAAACTAATCAGGGGGAAACTGCTCTGGGGAAACTGATAAACTAAATCCCAGGAATAGGACCCCTGGTCCTGGCAGAGCTTCATACTCAAACCTGCTTTTAGCACCACTGCACTTAACGGTAATGAAAACTCACTGTGCTGAGTTATCAGTGGGGATTTCTCTACCTGACCCCATCCTCTTTGCTCCCTGTGGCTGTTCTAATTTCCCTGTTCCTTTAGGAACTACATCGCCACCGAGCTGAGGGAAGACATGGAGGAGTGGGATTTGTAGTCAGTTATGGAGGGAGGAGGTATCAACAGGACTGTTGGTTCTTGTCATGATTTTTAGTTTTTGTTTTGTTTTTAATAAGAGACCAGTAAGTGTACATGCCTTGTAAAAGTAGGAACCGGAGTGCTCCAGAGAAAAGGGAACTGTGGCCACAGCGGCTTCATCCCATTAAATTTGGTGGAGGGAGTGCCTTTGCACCCTCTCAAGGACAGTCATTCTGCTCACTGCTTCCCGTGATCCTGCCTGGGCTCCTGAGGAGGGTGTCAGCGGAGCCGGTACCGTGACCCGACTCCTCTGTATGCGACACACACACACGTGCACATGCCAGCACCGCCGTGTGTGCCTTAAAGCACAAACTATTCCGCTCCGTAAATTGCTTTGAGACTGCAAATTGCTTTTTGATCCTTTGGGATGAAAAGTTCCATATCAATGTGTTATTATTAATGACAATAAATTATGCTTAAGGTGCGGGGGGTGCTGCCTCACTTCCCGAGGAGCGGAATGGGTTAGCGGTTCCTGCACGTGCGTCCGAAACGCGGGCGAGCCGGGCAGCCCGGAGGGCTCAAACAGGCCGGGCCTGTGGAGAGCTCATGTGGAGACTGGTATTTTGGCCCGAACAAGAGGCACCAGTGGGGCGCATGGCCCCAAATGTCGGGACGGCTCCAGCGGCGGCCTTGCTGCGGCAGCGGAACAAGGCGGCCTTTGAGCGGCCCGCGCAGGCTCCGCGCGGCCGCCGGGGCGCGGGCAGGGTTTGTTTTGCCAGGCTCTCATCCAGCGGCACCCGCGGCAGGAAACGGGGCCGGCCGCTCGTGAATCGGCCGCTTGTTCGCCCCGCTCGCGTACCCCGCGAGGGCTCGCGCTCTGGGCCTTAGCTGATAACTTGCTTGGGGTTAATGAATAATTCAAGCCCGAATTCCGATAACGGACAAGCCGGCCTTGTTCGGGAATTGGAAACCTAGGAGTGGGGCTGGTGGGAAATGAAGCCTGTAACTCCCTTCCTTTTGCGACTTAGCCGTGTCATTAAGGATGTCGGGAGTGATTTTGGCCGGGGTGGTGATGCATTGCTTCTGAGGTGCCACGACTTGCGGCAGGAATTGGGTGAAGCTGGGCACAAATTAAGGAGTTGTGTTTGCTTTAGAGGCTGGTTAGCCTTGTGCTCCGAGAGGAGACACACGTTGGGCCAGCAAATGAGCCCAGGTCCCACTGATGGGGCCTCCACACCTCGTGACATCTTCAGGACTAATCCAAACAGCAAGTCGTGGATGCAGTGCTCACCAACTGCTGTACCGTCACGCCAAACGTGTTCACTTACCCTCCTGCGAGGTCTGAGAACGGAACAAAGGGTGAGGCTAAAAAAGATCTAAAAGGTTTTCTTTTTCTTTTTCTTTTTCTTTTTCTTTTCCTTTTTTTTTTTTTTTTTTCCAAAAATAAAAGGATTCAGGCAACTGCACATCATGGGAGAAGGAAAAATGGGAAGGAGCAATGGGGGAGGCAACAGGCTCAGGTTTGCCTGCCTCTAGCACGGTGGGATGCTGCTGCACGATGCGAGCTCGTCAGCACCACCGCAGCTCGGCCACGGAGAAGGCATAGCCCAGCGGGAACAGCCTTCCAGCCCCTTGCCAAAGTCTTCCCTTCAAAAGAAAAGAGCAGAGAATACAGCAACTGCTGGCCCGAGTCTTTGGTACCAGCCGGGGAGAATTGATAGAAGAGTCCTTTGGAAGATCTGGTGTGGAGAGTTACGTGTTGAAAAATGTCATTTCTCTATAGATGACTGGAAGAGTGATAAAAGGAAAGTGTCTTTTACCTGAGCTACTGAAAGGCAGTGCTGACCAGAAGAAAAGAGGTTTTATGCACATTTTTTCTCCTTTCACAGAAAAGGTTTATTAATTTTCAAACATCTAAACAGAGGTTCTTGCTTCAGCAAATACAGGGCTGAATACTCCTCATTCTGTGCCTCTCTGCTGGCATGAGAAAGGAGAGGAATAAAAAGGACACAGGGAGCTTTCTTTTCCATAAAGCCAAGAGCCCCTTGCATTAGGAGAGCGCCTAGAGTTCAGCAACTGTCCACCTTTCCAGTCATCCCTTCTGGCTGCGGGAATGGGGATAGGATAATGCAGGCAGCAGCAAGGGGTTCTGTTAGGTCTGTTTTGAATTATTTGAGGCACACATGATAATCATGGGCTCATGCTTGGATATAGCACTGGGTGAATACGTGCTCTCAAAAGGGAGGCGTTCTGGAAGCCATTAGGGATGATTTTAAGGGGTTTCTTGTGGACGGATGTGAAGGGTCTGGAGAGTAAAGCTGCCTGTAGTTGTCACCATTTGTGCCTTCCAGTGTAAAATAATGTAAACAGCACCAATCAGTAGGATTTTTGTCTTATAGGCAAGGTCCTTCATGGAGTTTTTGGTCGAAAAATGCCTAAGAAATGCAGCTTAATGCAAGACACAGTCTTACGGTGGAGAAGGTAGAGATGATAAGAACACTTAACCACAACAAACAATGTCTTAAAGATGGTATTCCTTGTTTGAAGTGACCCAGAATGTAATAGTCATTGCAGCAAAATTTCCTTGAAAATATTAGACTACTGTGTAGCTATTGGCAGAGTTAGCCAGTGAAGGGTCCAAAGAACTGATGTTATTGACAGCTCTAAACTAGACCTCAGAAAAAATACAGGTTTTTTTGAGAACTATGGTTGTCCTACACCCACAGAGTGACATATGTGGATGGCCACGTTTTTGTCTCTGCCCTCCCTTCGTTTTTAATGAGACAAAAATAAACTTTATCATTTTTTAAAGAGAGCGATCTAATATGACCTAACAAGTGCATTAAGAAAACAAAGGCTGAAAATAATGATGCTGTACATCGCTAATAATCTATTCACATGGCATTATGCTTGAAAAAACAGGAGCTAAATAGCCTAATCATTAGGAAATGAGGAGCAAACGGGAATTCAGGCAGAACCGCCCTGCTCAGAGGGAAGTAAACATATGGAATAAGTTGTTGAGCAAAGCCATCAAAGCCGATCACACAGGAGCTGAGGAGAGCCAAAGAGGGAGACATGTTTTTTGTAAGCAATGCAAGGGATTTTGGAGGCACAGAAATAGATGCAAATAGCAACGTGCAAATCAAGTAAATGTAAAAATGTACAAATAAATGTAATGTGGATGGACTGGATTATGTGAAMCTAAGGTCCTTTTTGTGAATGTACTGCTAATGCTGCACTTCTGGTGCTTCCAAAAGATGTGCCACAGAAAGGGCTACTTGTGCAGATGAATAATTAAATATCTGARTGACACAGGGAATTAGCTGGGAATGGACCCTGCCTTTTGAAGGACTGATCAGGATGCTCTCTTTTTCTCCCAGAGTTTTGGGGAAAGTATGGGGTTTCTTTAACCAGTACCTTAATGATCTGGGCACGTGCTGGGAGCCTGGCTTGCTTTCCCTGGAAAATCGACCTCTCCCGGAAGGCAGCTCTGACCGCAAAGACAAGGCTATTTTGTGAGATGCTGTCCCCTCCTCCTTTGCCCCTACCCCCCGGGTGTATTTTGTGAAGTKTGCTGTAATGAAGGGAAGAAAGGGAGAGCCTTTGGTCCAAAGTGGTAGCCAGAAAGAAAGGAAAAGTGACCTGAGATCCCCTAATTATGGCTGCGGCTGCAGATATCCAAGGCTTGGGCTCCGGTCTTTTGCCCCATGACTCTTTCTTTCCTTTATATGAAATAATCCCTTCTGTATGATAGTTGCCCTGTGAATATCTCAGTGGTGAAATATACTGCCTGCCAAGAGTGAGTCTGCTGCTTTGCATTGGGGCTCTCCCTGTTTTGTGCTTCAGGGTCCCATAACAGATAAGATTACAGAGGGTGACTTTCACAGCCCCTCTGACGTCTCAGAAGTTCCTGGCTCTTGTCTTGTTCTCCTGAGCATGGCTAAATTTGCAACCAAAAAACGGAGGTAATATATCAGACACTTGCATAGACTTCAATAGCTTATCTTCTACTAGAATAATTAAATAAATAGTGGATAACATTACAGAAAGCCTCGGACGTCTAGAATTTTGGCTTTTCTATAGATTGATAGAAAGCAATATATTCAAAATGCTGCATTGAGCGTTAAATTGGAAAAAGCCAGACCTAAAAGCCATGATAGAATCCAGAGAGTTATGTCCTTCAAAGCAAAGCTGTCTGTTTCCCAGGAAGAAATTTCATTGGCAATATGATTATTTCTAAATCCGCTAGAATCATTTTCCACTAAATGAAGTGTGAGCAATGTCTAATTAGTTGCTCGTGCAAATGACACCAAGAAGAAGTGGTTTCCAAGCTGGTCTCTTGCCAGCGGTTGTCACTCGCGTGACTGACAGCTCCGTCTCTCTGGAAGACCATATAATAATGCATTTCAAAATAAGGAGTCAGTTAGGGGACCATCCATCATGTCGAGAGTGTTTTCAGACCGAGTGGCAGGCAGGTAATTCAGGATGGCTTCGAAGGAGGGCTCTGAGCAAACCCTCAGCAGGAGGGGGACCTAGTGAGTACTCCGGGCATCCTTTGCTCTCACTGGATTGGAGTCCACATGAATTAATTTGCAGCTAATGCTGATTGAAGACCATTTTATTAGTTTTTGCTTTTGTCCTTGCCATTTATTTCCATAGTGTCATTGCTCAGGCCCAACATAAAGATATTATATCTCTCATTTTGCTGTTTCTGTGCAGCCTGTCTGCTTGTCCGGGTCTTACTGTGGGAGCATCTTTTCCACTGTTCAGTGACTAAGGTGACTTTTCATCTCGCCGTGGTCTTGTCTAACCTTTCTATCTGTCATGTAGGAACCAAAAGGAGCTTTAAACTCAGATTCTCTCGATTGTAGCTGGCACACTAAGACACCTCAGAACTGTCTGCATGAGGGGAATGCTTTTCTGAAGCTCTGAATGTTCTTGTCACATTGGGTATTGGCACATCCTGCTTGTCAATACTACCGAGCTGCAGACTTCAGCTATTGCTAYCACCAAAGCAGAAACACTCAGTGACTACAGGCACAAGGATCAAGGTGCTATCAGTGAAACTACACTTTGATTTCACCTTTAGATAACTAGTGAATGAAAATTGCTCTCCAACATTTCAGAGAAGGAAGTGTTAGAAACTATTAGCTAAAAGCTTTCTTCCTGACAGCATTAATTTCCTATTCATTTCATTAAAGGGACATTTTTGGAGGGGTTTGAAAATTACAGCGTGCTTCTAGCAGACTAATAGCTGCAGGAAAAACATGTAATAGCTCTCCTTAATCAAAATAAGGGCAAGTTGTTTATCCAGCTGAAGAGCTGAGGATTGCTGCAGACTGATTTTCTGTTTTTAATACTGAACAGTTGGCCCTTTTTTGAAGCATGTTTTGAGATAAGCAGGGATATATTTCAGTAAGATGTTTGTTTACCCTGAACATACTTCTGATCCCTTTTCCATTTTTTTTTCATTTGCTCATCTCCCTGTTGTTGTTTCACCTATCTTTTGGGCCGACACACCAGCCAAAAAGAAGCTACATCTGTACTGCTGTGTATGAGAGGGTTCTGCCCCTGTGGGATAATGCAGCAGATATTATCAGCGTTTAGATAAAAGCTAAGGTTGATACCTCCTGCCAGAGTTGAACCATGTCCTAGACCTAGTCACGTAGCAGATCGGGGGGAATTTCTGCTGCTGCTTTCTCTGTGCTATTCACGACCATGTTGCACGGAGTCTACACGTGCATACAGGTAACACAAGGTGGAAGGAAATTCAGAATGAGACCACTGATTCTAATGGGGCTTTTCAGAGAAGGGTAGACAGAAACTAGGCAGAGATAACTAACSCTGTCGTCTTCAAAGACATTTTGATATCAAATCAGTGGGTATAGATCCCTACGGACATTTAGAAATTGAAATCTGTTTATAATGAATATACCAAAAATGAGCTTTCTAGTGTATCATTTTGCTTCTAAGCCTAGCCCACTCTCTACTTTTAATTGAGTTTTAAATATTTTGCACAGTGGGGATGTGAATCTTCTTCTGTTGTATCTTCTCCATGCTTTGTGGTTGAGAGCAATTTTATTCTATGTTGCAGTAGTCTGTAACCTTCAGTTTAGCACAATGTGTTATATTTTCACTAAAGATAAATAAACCTATAGTGGGAGAGATAGGAAGAGGCTGGAAGGGACACATACGAGAGGGACTTGTTATGGTYTCTAACACCACAGGCCCTGTGTTCTCCCTTAAAGCACTAGTCAGTGTTGCTAGTCTGTGTCCATATCCTCTCCTAGGAAAGGACAAAMTAACAGGCTTCTCTGGCTGGACAAAATGCAGCCCGAAAGCATATTTAAATTTTGTGTGCATTTCCCTTGCATTCCTTGATCTGGTCCAAGAAATGTATCTCCAGACCCCAGAGCAGAAGGAGTTGGCAGAAGGGGCTGTGTTGCCTTGAGAGGTCAAGAAACCCATGATGAGCACTGAAATTATGCTTATCAGTAGTGGTGCTGAAGAACATGGGGAGGAGCGTGAGGAAGAAGAAATAATTGAGTGAAGCATGAAAAAAATGTAACATCCCCCAGAAATAGCTTTTCTTTCCTCAGACATACGAAGTGTAGAATGCATCGTTCCTGCCTAAATTGCATTCTCCATCTGGCTAGTTACAGAAAGTTCTGATTCTCCTGGGCTTTTCTGAGTTATTTACTTTAATATTCTGCCTTTTATAGAAAAGATTATCTTACAAACTGGATTCTCTATAGTGGATAGATTTTTATAGTTTAATCCTGTTTTTGATATCTAATTCTTTTTTTTCCTCTTAAATTTAATATCATTTCCCCTGACACACATACATAAACATGCACAGGATTTTGTGTTTTATTTTATATTTTTGAGATGGTGTCTCATGCAGAAATTCTTTTCTTACCACGCCTGATTGGGAAATAGCTCCTATGGGATTCAGAGAATTGTTTTATTCTTCCAGCCAAGGGACAGAGAAATCCCCATGCGCCTTCTTCTCTTTGAGCGGGGACTACAGCCAGAGCCCAGTTAATACAGTGGGAATCCTTCCATTGATTTCAGTTATCTCTTGGCTGTCTTTTATGCTTCATTATCACTATCACTGAGCATATCATAGTATATATATATTCATCCTGCTATATGCCTGCAAGGTAAGGAAGCGATAGCGTTTCCATTTGATTGTTGGGGAGCTGAAGCACAGAAAGATGAAGTGCTTGATCGTGAAGGAGACTGAATTTAGTAACTTAAGACCTGATCGCATAAAATCCAAGGTATTGTCATCCAAAGGCCCTGCGAAAATGCCATCATTTATGGTGAAACGTGTGAGCRGGTTCAGGGCTGTGAAGGATTCTGTTTTTTCGTGTCCTTTAGTGAGAGGAGTTGGCTGGGGACAGGGTGCTTGGGTCTGCACTGAAGGAAGCGCTGGGGAGGCAAGGAGGGAAACCTTCCAACCTCCAGCAGAGGCCTATCAGCCCTGGATCATGCCCAGATGGTCATGGTGGATCTCATCCCACTCACTGAGCTCACTAGGACAGCTCTGCCTTTACTATGCAGTCCAAGGTGCCTCTCATCTCTCCAGATACTTGACTTTATGTCRAAAATAGATGTTTTCAAGACTCCCATGCAAAGGTCCCATGGTATCTTGGGCAGATCACTGTGAGAACAGAAGCCAGAAGCGTACAGCTGAGCTTAGTCTTTGTGTTAGGCCGAAAGAGGCTGAGATTTCCTCCCTCCCTCGCCTCCTTGGCCGGCTCAATGTCAGTAGTTAAATGGATGGGTTATTCGAAAGCTGCCCGTTGACCTTTCCCTCGCGATTGATCGCACGAGAAGYGCCAGGAGGGTGGCGTCCAGCTCGGCGAGCGCTCGCTGCTGGCGGCTCTTCCACCACTCCCCATAGCCCGCTGGGGTTTCCCACAGAGGAATAGGCTGCCCGCATCGATGCGTGGCTGGAGAGTGCTCTCAAGAAACCGTAATGAAGCTGAAAGCCAGCCCTGGTCCTCCTCAGCGGCCGGGAGGAATTATTTATGAGGGAAAGGCCAGCRCTGAGTGGGTTATCGGCCTACAAAATGCTTCCTGACCGGAGGTCTGCGATGAGAGAGACACCCAGGCCCTGTGTGGCAGTTGTCTGCCTGTTGGCCAGAGTGCTTCCAAAACTGAGGAGAAGCGGGCAAAAACAGGGCCATCCAACTCTCTCCGGTGCACCAGCATGCAGCTGCAATCACATACACGTGTTGTGCTAGCCTGGAGAAATAATTAACTTTTCCATCTTTCAATAAGCATTTGAAATACAGAAACAGCCTGCAGGAGCAGATGCCTAGAATTAGTCTTTGTGCAACTCTTCTTTCTTATGCTTTCCCAGCCTAAAACTAATGTTGTCAGGGCTTTAATTTGCTTTAAATCTCCTGTAACCAATTCCATGGTAACAGGTTTTGATTTCTGGCATCTGGAGCGTTTTAGCTGCTCCCGATTGTTAGCATTATGAATAATAAACCCACCTTTTAACTCTTAAAATAAAGTTTGACAGTGCAGTAAGTGACGGTTCTGTTTGCACAGAYGCAGAGAATACAAATTACCCTAAATCAGGTAATGGGAAGCTGATGTATGATCATTATGTTGTTTCATCACCCAGTTTTCAGTAGATTGTGCAGGATCAGTAATTCAAGGCATCATCTCCCTTTTAAATCACTTTCGTAATAAACATGTAACAACGCTAGCCCAATGTAGGGCACAGCATGACTCTGTGCGTAGTCTGTGCTTTACAAGCCAGTAATACACCACAAGTAATGAAAAGGTTCATAGTGTCAATGCTTGATTCTGATTATCAAGAAATTGCTCTTGCGAGAGCATGGAGCCGCTTGAAGCATTAGAGATGAGAGAAGGACAGTTACGCTCTGTGGTGSTAAATACCACGTACCAAAGCCAAGACTGATGTTAAATTGGTGTTTTAACCTATACTGATGATCAGGCAGTTTGGCAAGTGGAGCAGAGACATTTTTATTCTAGGTCATGATTTGCCACCAACTGACTTCTCTGTTCACCACCACCACTCTCTAGCTCCATGGCACTGCCAGATGCCTCTTGAAAAGGGTTAACCTTAACCCTGCAGCTGTAGAGAAAAGAGTGTTGTGGAGGAGCTCTGAAAGGCAGACATTGTGAGTGAGGAATGGATTGGCCTGTTGGAGGATGAAGAGGATTTGGGAAGCTTAGAGCAGGCAAGAGTTTGATCCCCATGGAAGGAAACGTGGTGACGTCCTTCAGTGTGCACCTTTGAGGCTTGGAAAGAAGGAGAGAGTTGAAAATGTTAGTCTTGACTTCTAAGAACTGCTGCCTGTCTAAGATCCATGTGAAATGTCAGCAGCTGGAGCTTAACACCATCAGATGAAGTCCACATACACCATGATTAAGTTAAGGTAAAGTTATTAGTGTTGGATTGACTATATGTACAAGTTTTTGGATGAAAAAGCCCTTCATGGCTATGTGCCCATTCCAACATGGGAACAAAGGGCTTTGCCCCGCTGACTCCAGAGTCTGATCTGGGGTTGCTGTGGGCCGTGTCATGCTGCATGGGTCTCAGCAGCGGAGCTCTGGGACTCTTGGCTCTTTCCATTGATAGTTGCCCTAATTCCAGTCTAAACCAATACCTTTCTGTCTTGTAAGAGGCAAGGAATCAAATGATGACCTATCAAATCATAATGGAGTAAGATTATTTTAGACTCTGAAAAGAGTGTGGTCAGGAATAAGCAATATTTTTTCTTCTCTCGGTGCAGTGCAGTTCAAAAKTATTCCATGGGAGGGAAAGGAAAAAGAGACAGGAGAGGAGCAAAGTAAATAAATAAAGAGTTGGCAGCAATCCGGCCCACTTGTAAATGGGGTTTGAACCTGCTGCATGCAAAACCTGCACAGCRCACAGCGGCAGGTTTCTTTGCTGACTCATCTGGAGTAACTCCAGACTGACTCACGGTGTGGTGGTTGGGGAGAGCAGTGCTAGACAAAGCACAGCGACTGCTTTTAAGAAATATTTCTTCTGTTGGAATTAGCAGGAGGATTTGTGTTTGTTAGGAAAGATGCTGGCACAAGTTTATTCCATCAGGTTGTTTCATTATGGATGCAACGGCAATATTCCTTGGGGAGGAAGGGAAAGGAATTGGTCTAAAAATCTCTAAGCAGAAGAATAAAGAATGAAGTGAAACACAGCTATCCTTGTCCCGCTCYGTGCCTGCCTAGCGCCTGTTAAAGCTGGAGTCTCTCCCCGCTCCACTCTCAGGGGTAGCAGCAAATTCTGCAAGCAACCCTTTCATCCCTCTTGGAAAGCACTAGGCCTGGGTGTCAGATTTCGGTGCTTTTATTTCCCAGGTGCCTTGTAATTCCTTCCGAACAGAAGGGATTCATCCGTTCCCCCATCCCGTGGAAAACCCCAGGCTGCGGCAAACCAAACAGGCCCTGCTCTGTAGTTGGGCACAAAGCAGCAGCCCGAAGGAAGAGATGCTGGAGCTATTTAGCTCCCCGCCAGCTTGCTGCAATGGTCTGAACCCCCTGCCGATGTGCTGCCTTGAAGGGAAGGGGAAAATATTGGCCTCTTTGATTTCCTCTCACTTAGAAGGAGAAATGGAGACGTTCTGAGATAYGCCTAAGTGAAATGCCTAAGGCTGAGCAGGGGATCTGGCCAGAGCTCTGAGCTGAATTTATTTTTACCCAGTTGTCTTCTCTTGTTGAACTCAAGCTCCACACTTTTACTAACCTTTCAATAAAAGCACTTAAAAAATGACTAATTGCATTTTTTTTCTCTCATGGCTTTTTTTTTTTCAATAAATAAACCAAATAAAACCTAGAATTTGAGAAAGTTTCAGGATAAACCCATATCCTACATTGTTCCTTACATCTTCTAAGTGAATTTTGAGGAAATACTTTATATTTTACCACGATGAAAAGTAGCACCAGCAATGGCTCTATTTCTTTGCGGATGCCAAATCTAATGTTTCAAAGAAGGCTCAAGCTGAAATGAGAGCAGAAGGCTACCTAGCTGTCATTAGCCTTAGGATTGTTTATGAAAACCCGAGATGACCTACAGCTTAAAATGACATTGATTGGCGTACTTTAACTTTGTGCTAATGGACTAATGACTTGCAAAGCTCTGAACTGAACGCTCGGGGAAAGAAAAAAAAAAAGRCATCTGTGAAAGATGCTGATTGCAATCTGTGGTATTCAGCTGACTTTTCCAATAAGTGTTRAATATGCAGGGATGCTGCATAGAATTGTAGCTGTTGCTATTAAAAACAAAACAAAAAGAAAGAAATCATTTGGCAAATAACAAAGTCTTTTGTCTTTCGTGCCAGAATTGCAGCATGTTGAAATGAGTGCTTTGGAGTAGAGCCTCTCAACTCGAGAGGCAAAGCTCACTGCCACTCAGCAGCATGGAGCCTCCACACAAGCCTTGTGTGCCGCAGTTTAAAGGAGAGAGGAGTGAGTGAATAAGGCTAAAAATCACCACAAGAAAGCCCTTCCTCTTTCTGCTGCATGGTGCATACAGGCTATCTGCAAATTTTGTTTTTCCCCTTGAAGTGAGTGGGATTGTTTGGGATAAAAAAGGGTGTAGGATCTGGCCATAAATTGCCAGGATAATGGTGRTCGTTTCTTCTTCTCCTTGTATCATCTCGAGTAAATATGCCACTACAGAAATCCTTTTGARACTTGAAATATTGCTAAAAGGTCACTGCGTAGAGCACAGCCAATATAGCACAGGAGACACTGCTGATCTATCGGCTCCACGATGAATATGTTGACAAGCATTTGAATTTTAATAATTAATCATGATAAAACAAAGGAGAGTTAATAATTTAAAGTCTGGTAATGCAGGGTGGTATGAGGGCTTGAGCCCGTAGTTTCTGTTAAATTTCACCTCTGTTAATTTTAACCAAAAGGAGCCCTGTCACTTTTAATTAGCCAAGAAGAGCTCTCGCTGCTGTATGGCTGGCACAGAGAAGGTCAGCGCCAGTAAATGCTAACAGCTCAAGGAGAAAACTCGGGGAGAGTATATAAAATCAGTCTAAAGCTAATCAAAGCAGTTGCTTCCTCAGGCTATGCATTTGCTGCACTGTAATAGTGCATTACTGGAGGAAATCGAGTAAGTAAAAGCATCGAAAGGTGACTACCTGGGAAGTGAAGTCTATGCTGGCCATCCCAGAGATGTCAGGCACACAAGTTGGAGCGTGAATCCTGCCTTTACTTTGGATGGGTAGCTGTTTTCCTTGTCTCCAACATGACCAGAATTTATCCRTGTGTATGCACATTTGCACCACAGCGTTCTCACTGGCCTTTTCACTTGCTAGCCCGCTTTCCAGTATCTCCTTATCTCATTCACGGAGACATCAAACATGTTTGGTTTTCCCAAGAAAGCGGGACTTGTGTGCCCGTGCTTTTGTCAAGTGTCAGGGAGGAAGCCCCTGCAATACTGAGGTACTCGCTGAGTTATCAACAGCGCATGGCAAGTTCCTGAGCTGAACTGTTACTTCAGTAATGTTACGAAGCTGGTTGATGAAAACAGCTTGGCATTTATGAGGAGCCCCGTTCTGTTCACTGCTGCAGCCCTCAGAATCATGGCTGGAAGGGAAAGCCCTCTCCAGAGAGGGTTCCTGATAGAGACATTTAACATGATCTTAAAAGAAGAAGTAATGAGGCAGGCAGCAGGTAAAGTATCCTGGGTGTAATATTAATTGTTTTACTTGGCCTCAACACTACTTGTATCAGTGGCAAGCAAAGTAACATTACAAATGCCTTCAAAGAAAGCGCTCTTCTAAGAAGCTCTCTGAAAGGTGCCCCCTTGCAGCTCTTGCATCTCCAGTTCTGTGATCTTGTCTCCCTCAGCTCTTCTTCTGGCCAGACTCCAGGGGCTACGTCCTGCAGGCTGTTTTGTCACTGCTATACTTCACGTAACTTTGTTTTTTCCCTTTGTTTGCTGACTAGAGATAATTGTATTTGTTATCCAGCACGGAGTCACTTCATCTCGCTGTTGGTAGTTTTGTGTCCTGTTGTGTTGATGAGTGGTCATCATAATTTTACATCATTATGGAGCAAGACATAAATTGGTAATATATTGATTAATAATAAATTCTCATAAAATGACATAATCTGATAATGTTGCAACCTCAGGTCAAGTCTGCATGGTTTCATGAGTCCAGAAGACCTAAATTGTTTCCAGAMAATTGCAAAGCTTCATGCTAAGCTTGTGGCATCTAAGATAGCCCCATCAAGATTAGGATTGTCCTGTGGATATCTGCATGAGAGGAGTCCCCAGATGTCCCTCCTTGTCCCCAGTGCATTATGTGGCAGCATGATGTGCTCTAGCAGCTGTCCAGTATCCTGCTACTTACAGCCTGTACCCAGGACTCTCTCTATCCATGGGGATTTGCGATCCATTAATCATTACATTTATGTTTTGCAACGCGCTTCATAAACTGCAGCACTTCAGATATGAATACATTGCCTAGGAGTGAAAAATAGAGCTATACCCATTTTCTAGTAAATTATAATTAATTGCCACAGCCTCAGTAAAATGTACCAACATTTCGAAAGTGAACGTGAACTGAGTGAGAAACGATGGACAAATGTTTGAATGAAAATGTCTAATGTGTTTCATATGCCCTAAGAACTTCAGTTATTTTGAACCAGACTTTTAAGAACTATGTCTCTATCTCTGTGGTCACCAAATTCAACCCTATTATGTTAATTCTATCACCCACTGACTTGATTTATTTGTTGAGGTATTGCATATGTTATTCCTCTATTACTGTAGATTTTTTTATTATAATTCACTCATCTGTCTATAAATTGCAGGCCAAATGAGASTGAATGTCAGATAATCTTTTTTTATTTGTTATGGCTATAGAAATAAATAGCTCAATAACATCTATATAGATAATCATTCATGTCAACAGTCATCAGCTCATTTCTGCAGGCTGAAGAAAGAGTAATGGTGCCTTCTTCCTTAAAAAATAATCACTTTTGAGTTGGACTCCATGTAACCACATATAAAAGTTTTGAGAATCTTGTAACTTTTTCAAATGCTGAGGCTTTTTTTTTCCAGGTGACAGATATGAGCTAGAAGTATAACATTACAAAGAAGAAATACAAGTGTTCCTTCTTGCCAGTCATTCATCACTTGACAGCATATAAAACTTCAGAGGTTTTTTATCTAGCTTTCTACTTACTACATAATGTCAATAACTACTTATGTCTTCAGTGCAATCTATGGACAAGAAGACAAATCAAGTCTAGCTTGTTCATGATTTATTGTAAGGGGAGCAGCTATTAGGTTTTGATTTCTGGCCAGCAGAAAGCCCTTCTAGTTCAACCATCCCTTCCTAGTAAATAACTCTGCCAGTTTTCTCAGGTCAGTCTGTCATTACAGATATAAGTGAGCTCTGCCCCACGAGCTCACCTAGCTGTTGAACAGTTAAATTGCCTCTTGCATTTTGCTCTTAGAACATTTTAAACAATGAGCACTGAATTTATTCTTGCTCGAGAAAGAGAGTGCAGTAAAGTAACCTGTTGCAGTCATTGGGAGTGATCTACTCGGGCTTATTGTGGGGAACTTCATAGTATATTAAAGATCAGGAGACCAGCAATGAAAGAAAGCCAAGGTTTTCCTCCTGTGGACTAAGAACTGCCATAGTGCAGCTGCCTGTAGCTTCTTAAATAAACTGTACATCAGGTAGACAAAAGATTACTCCCAGCATTTTGGTTTGAAGAGAAATGAGTATGTTTGGGTTTTTGTTTTCCTTTTGTTTTGCAAGGTCTTTCTTTCTTTCTTTCTTTCTTTCTTTCTTTCTTTCTTTCTTTCTTTCTTTCTTTCTTTCTTTCTTTCTTTCTTTCTTTCTTTCTTTCTTTCT